>NC_007345.1:1200000-1800000 GCF_000165365.1 Theileria parva strain Muguga | reverse complement strand
ATTTTCAATACACTGTTAATATACATGATTTTATTTATACTAACAGAATAACTTAGTAATGAGGGTTAAAATTATGAATTTGTAGGAAATTGTTGATACGGTTGTTGACTGTATAAAATTGGGTTATGATCCCAAGACGGCTGCTAAGAAGGTGGTTAATAAAGCGGAGGATAGAGGGTCATCGGACGATAAAACCTGTAATATTATCTATTTCGGATGGCATAAGAATCTGTTTTCAAAGGTAAATAAAACATTAGTTAAACTCCTTAAAGTTTTATTAACGTACAAATTTTCAAATGGATAACAAATGTTATGGAATATATGATCAGTAAATTGTATGTGATTTATTTTTTACCCAGTAATATTTTAATAGTTAAGCCCTGAAACCGGTGAGGGAGAAAAGGAAGTAGAATCAGAAGAATTGAAACAAGAAGAAGAGGATATATTTTAATGTGTAATAATTTTATTAAACACTGCCTGATGTATATGTATATTTAAATTTATTTTTACACATGATGGGGAAATCAGATAAATTTTATAAAAGTTTTTCAAAGTGAATTTATTACAAAATGAAATTTACATGTAAAATATTCGTTTGTAATAAATCACACCCTAAATAATGGAAAAAGGTAAGCCCAGAATTAAAAGGAAGTCAATTGACGAAAGTGAAAAGGAAGAACCAGAAAAGGTGAAACAAAAGTTACAAAAAGAACCTTTAAAAAATTCAAAGAGGAAATTGGATACAGATTCCAGGGATGAACACCTAAGAAGTCTAACATTGGAAGGTAGAAGGAGGAGTGGTAGCCTGGATCTTTCAGAAGTCAGTAAAAGTAGTAGAAATCCCAGCGAAGAAAGAGAATTAGAAGGTTCTTCAACGTATACAGAACAGAAAAGAGTAAATCATGGATACACTCATACATCAGGGAGTTATGAACACAAAAACACAAGACTTGTTGAATCGAAAACTAATTCTAACGAATCCAGGGCATCCAGAACATTATCCTCAGAACCTAAAAGAGGAGAATTTTATAGGAATGTGCAATCCCCGAGAGCAGACCAAAAGGTGTTGGAAATGTTAGAAAACTTCGAGGATGAAACTGACTTAACATTGTTTAAGTTTGTAAGTTCAGTAGCAAATGGAACTATAAACCCAGTAACGTCTGTGGATGCGCTGAGAACTAAGTTTCATGGAGTGTGTAAAAATTCAACCTTGGTTTTTAAGGTTCTGGACGTTGTTTCATTCTTCCTGGACGACCCCAAGAAGAAGCAGAATTTACTTCCATTCCTAGAATCTCTTGAGAGTTTTGGGTTAGTCTCGAGTATGGAGATAATCTCAGTGATAGACCCGGCAAAACTGGACAGCTGTAACTACTCAGAAGGTCTGGTAAAGATTTCAATAAGAGAAAGGACCAAGAACAATTATGTACTTAAGATATATAATCTGTTTAGAGAAAATTACCACGGATATACAGCACTTTCAAATTATCTCTCATCGCTAGTGGATAAACATGGTAGGAACGGATTTAGATTTGATGTGGTCCAAAAATCTAATAAGAAACAAAGTACCCAGAATAGAGTTAAAGAATTGGACCCAGATACTGTGGTAACAATGGTAAATAAGATAAGTGGTATGCATAAACTATGTCCAATGCGTACATTGTATGAAGTGTTAAAGTGGCTAGTGTTAAATAACCACTCAGATGAGTTTGTAATGAAAGTTCTCAAGAGTTATCCCTCCAAGAAGGTTTCATACGTAGTTCTCCTCTATTTGAGAAATAATTATCAGAACAAGGATAGTCTGATTTCAAGATTAGGTAAAGAAGGAAATAGTTCAGAAAAAGAAAAATCTGATAAAGAAAAACCGGATAAGGAAAAGACTAGTGATAAGGAAGTAAATTTAGCAGGATATTCTAACGATAATATATATAAAATCTCTGGTTTGATGGTATCTGAAAAACTCTTGGACGTTAGTGAAGTTTATAATTACCTGGACCCTTCAGACGAGTTACTTACAAGTTTGTCAAACCACTTTTATAATATTCTTAAAACTAGCCCAAATAAGGATACGAGGGATAACTCAAGTGTTCCGGTACCTTTGTTGAAGAAAATAGTATCATCGCATTTAAATTCTAATTTTTTAAACTCAAAAACGAGTAGGGCACACCAAGTTAGTTCCCCTAGAATGAAGGATAAGGAACAGATGAGCGCAAAGTTGGACAAGGAGAATAAGTTGAGAAAAATCAGTCATACAATGCTGGAAACCATGGTGAACAAATATGAATGCAATGATTTTTCAATTCTGCTAAAGTTTGACAATTATCATTACCTGAGGGATTGTATTTATTCAATGGAATCTGGGAAATTTTTAGTGCTCTCAACTCTTTTAAGTCAATGTTCAGATTTTGAAGGGGAGTTGTGGGATGTCTGTTATTCATACATTTTACACCTGTATAGGCTTAATTTTCCAATATTCCTTAATACCACGGTGACACAAAACTTAACTCACATTATGAGTAAAGTGTTGAGTAAATCAGAGCTTTATCAGGCTGCAGCTGAAGGAAATGGCTCCGAAGTTGATTCAGTTAAATTAACTCTTGAACTATTGGATAAGGAGTTGGTTGTAGTAAAAAAGTTGGAGTATTATTTTAAATTAGTTGGGTTCAGAAGTAGTGAAAATATCATACTTTTTAATGGAATTTTGAGTTATTTGCACACACTACTCAGTCACCTGCTGATAACACAAGTCGGTAAGGACAAGAATGACAAATGCGTATTGGGGAAGAAAATGATTAAAAAGTTGATTTACAGGTATATTTTATTCAGTGTGATGAACTGCTGTGAAGGTAACTTTCAGATATCAGATAGGATTTGGAGTATTCTTAACCTTTTCACAACACTTGAAAGGTATCAAATATACTCAAAAACGTTAGAATTGTTAAACGGTGAAGAAAAGGTGAACCAAAATAGTCCAAAAAGGAGTGGAAAACCAAGTAACTGGAGTCAACTGGAGAATTATTACTACAAATACCAAATGTGCATGATAAGAAAACTGTACCAGACGTATAATTATAAGCTGAGGAATATATTCAAGAAGATAACATTTGAGCTTTTGAAGTCGGTAAAAAGCCCAACGATACGGTCAATAGTGTCAATAATAACAGCAATCAGTGCAATTAACCCGTTTTCAGTGTGTACACTAATAATCAGACAGTCTGAGCTGTTTAACAATTTACTCCTACCACTGTGTGAGCTGACGAAGTATTTTCTATCATACACAATTGATATTTTCGTATATCAACTCACGATAAACTTGATACACTTGACAAATAATCCCACAGCCTCCAGTAGTAGGGATACTAGTCCTAAATCTAGTGACGCTAAGAAAGAGTATAGTCTTAGTGATAATAGGCTAGATCACAGCTATAACTTGAATGAGGAGGAGAGTAATAAGATGTACTTAAACAGTGTAATATTGTGTAAAATATATAAAAGACACTCAGAATGTGATATTATACCCATTGTGACAATCTTAATTCTGATACTAAATTACTCAATGTCAAATCGCTTAACACTATGTCCATCAACCGAAGGGCAACCAGATGTTCCAGATCCAAAAAACTTAAAATCAAAGTTGGATAATGAAGATCTGGTAAAGTTGGAAATCACAGGGATATGTATTGGAAACTATTATAACGTAATATTTGTAATTTACAATGTGTTGGATTATTTGATTAGATTAATTGAAATAATTGGAGGGATGGTAGACGTGGACATGAATAAGATGACACAGGAACAACTTCTGTGTCAATGTGGAAGTTACTCTCTAAAAAATGAATGCTTAGTGAGTAACGTGGATGATGAAGTGGTATCAGTAAATAATAAGAAATCCCTAGTAAAAGTAGTTTGTAGACCATTTTTCGTTAATTCACTTCTGCTGATACTGGGGAGACTTATTAATGAATTGCTGTATGATAGTAATTTTACCAATTCTAAACTACTATTGGCAATTGTTGACAAGTTTAACAACTTAGTAATTCTGCTGATTAACTTTTTGGAGATTAATGAACAAACGCATTTGTTACCCAGTAAGGAACTGCTGTTAAAGTATTATACTGAAAATCACCTACAGTTTATGAATACAGTAAAGGCTGTGAAAGAACCAGGTGAATTAACTACAGATTCACAGTCAACTTCAAGTTTAAAGAGGAAAAGAATGGAATTCACAACCAACTCAGTGGACACAATGTTGGATGACAACTTTGTAGGATTTATAAACAGCTTGAGTATTTATGATATTTACTCTCCAACAGAACAGTATGACACTTATGTTTCTAAGTTAACTTCATTTCTATCGACAATAACAACGGCTGGTGCCGGTAATACCTTCAGACGAGCCAAGAGGATAAAGAACAGGATAACCACACTAGAAACTGATAAAGAAGAACATTTAACCCATTCAAACGTGGTTTTGGAGAGGTTGAAGGAAGTTTTCAAGTCGTTTGTGAAGAATGATGCCAAGGTCGGACCACATATTACAACCAGGTTCATAAGTAGAATTGTGTTCTCAAGACTATTAGTGTCAGAGTTAAACGCACTATTCTGTTGTAAGATTGTGGATTTGATAATGGAGAATAAGATGAACTACTTTAACTACTTTGATTTCGTCAACTGCTACACCAAGATGCTCATACCGATGATTAGCAGTTTGACAGAACGTGAGGTCATTAACCTCTCAATCTTCTTTAATCACTCATTTCACCTTATTAAGGGCTGGGTGAACAATAGAGAAGCTTTTGAAAAATTGGTGTACGATAATCCTTGTTTCTGCACCACTTTCAAGTTCCAACCAAACAGAGAATTCAAGTACCAACAACTCCTACAAGTTATTAAAAAGTGGGAATACTTCATACTACTCTCAATTTTCTCAATTAATAAACCTCCCACTAGTACCAATAGTGCTAATAGTGCTAATAGTGCTAATAGTACTACTAGTGCCAGTAGTGTGAAGGATGATAAGGGTAGGGTTGGTGATTTAAAAAATTCAGCAGAGAGTGAGATGGCATCGGAGCCGGAGAGTGTATTACCACAGAAGCGAAGTTGGATAGAAATAAAAAATGTAGTAATCTTCTTAAATAAAGTGTCGAGTAACTTCCCGATTACGGTAAATTCAAGTTTAAAGGTGTTGAATTTCCTGAAAAACGTGTTAAAACTTGCCAAACAGAATAATTGGCAAGATGTGACAGTGCCATCCAATACGCTAATTAAGTTAATTCAGATGTACCAGAATCAAAATAAATACATCGTAATTAATATTCCCGCCACTCCGTCAAGTAATCCCGCTTCTAATCCTGTCACCACTCCAAGCACTCCCGTTAATGTCCCGTCTAAGAATCCAACTTCCAAGGAAACATCGCCGAGAAATCCAATGTCTAAGGAAACTTCACCTAGAAGTGGTCCTGACAAGGAAACTTCCCTGAAAAGTGTTAGTTCCAAGGAAACTTCACCAAAGACTGGCTCTAAAGAATCTTCACCCAAAACGGGTAATTCTAAGGAGACATCGCCTAGAAATGCTCCCGTGAAGGAATCTGTGAAATCGTCGAGTAGAACGTCAATTACACATGGAACTGATAAAAGGTAAATATACTACTGTGTATGATATATTAATAATATTATATCTTTTTTCGTTTTTTAAGTTGTCTCTGGTACCAGCCCTTACGGCCGCTAGTTTTCTCAGTTTGGATTTCTCTGTACCGTTTAGTGACCCATTTCTCACCTTCCTTGATTGTATTAGTAATCAGAGTGGGTTTCTTTCTAATTCTGGTCTTTTTCTTACTAAATGAAGTGGTGTTAGTGTTGGAGTTGGTAACTTTATCCTCTTCAGTGTAGTTGTAGGATTTATTTACTATAGTCCCAAGTTGGAACTGCTTGGGGATGTTTTCAAGTTTGCTTCGGGTGTTTTTGTAGAATTTCTTAGGGTCAACAAAGCCACGTAATTGTATAGATCGCCACTCCCGCAGAACAGCTGGAGTTGGTTCTTTCTCACTGATAGCGAACCAATTCTTTTCAATTTCTTTATTTCGAAGAGATTTAGTGTTCGGTTTAATATTAGTGTCTGAGCTCGAAGAAATAGTGTCATTATGCGATAAATAGTTGTCCAAATCCAACTTAAAATTAATTTCTTCCTCTAAATTGTCTTTCATATTTTTTATCAAATGTTAATAATTTTAGAGATTTTCATGATTTAGTGTACAGGATTAGGTTAAAGTTAAGTCAGTTTACAAATTACTCATTTCCAAGGTATTATTGGATAAAATTAAATTAAATTGATTGGTAAATAAATTATATAATTCTATAAATTATTTAAAATGAAAAAATATGGTACAAAAACATATAATAAATGAATTTTTAATAATTGTTGACACCACAGGGAGTGGATGTTGTTGTGGATTCTGAGTTCATTTTCAATGTTATTCAAAGTGTGTAAATTAAAGTTTTATGTTTGGAGTTTTTTACTTTTAATATCGCAAGCTAAGTCGGATTTGCCAATTCATACATTAACCGTAAAATTTTACATTTACACATAAATTATCATTATATATTGAATTATTTAGTAGTAATTGTTAATTATTTGGGTTTAGAAAGATGTTATTGGAGTTTGGAAGGTGTATGAGACTGAGTTGAGTGATGTGTTCCAGAACTGTGGCAGCACATTCCCTAATAAAAACAGTGAAAATTTGAAAATTGACAACTTTAAAGAGTATCTTGAGGAGATTTACGGTGAATTGAACGAATCGGTGCTTGAGTTGTCTGATGAACGGTACTTTAGGAGATCTCTGCTATATCCCAGAAATAACTGGTCTTATTTCTCAGCCAAAAGCCCACAAAATAACCAAATTCTTGGTAATTGGTATCTTATACCACGCAATTTACAGTAGTTACAACTAATATACAATTTTGCTTACAGTTAATAATGATGTGTAGGACTATGGTGTATGATGAGGGTGTAATGATAGATATGAACGATAAAAACTACTTTGGTAATATCCATAGATTAATGATGATTCAGGTTATTTTAAGTATAATAATGTTAAAAATAACGAATGTAAACAAATCACACAAAGTCAGTTCTCAATAAATATTAATTTAATGTTCAGACATAGTTGAGGATGAGTTTGGTCATATAAAGTGTTATGTAACTGATCCTAACAGGTTACAAATCGGATGGTACAGTAAAAGGAATAATAACGACTACAAATTCGGTTGTTTCTACATGCAGAAATTAAATTATAAAGATAATAAGAAAAATTATATCGTCGATTTAACTTTCTATAACTCATCGCAAAAATATCAATCACACAATTTACTGGATGCACTGGGTAATCAGTCAGTGGATGGAAGTGAAATGACAAAGTTATCAAGCCTAACTGAGGCTAAAGCGGCATTAAGTTATGATAAAACGGGATTAAATAATGATAAAACTCCATTAAATTATGATAAAACGGGATTAGTATATGAGAATTTGGCACCGTTTAGATTTGTTCAGTTGTGTAAAGGTGTAAATTATCATGTAATAAATAACAATTTTAACATGGTGCATCCATGTACTAATAAATTACTCCAAAACAAGAAATTTCCAACCCACTGGTATAAAATTAACATTTATAAACAGTTTGAAATTGGTTTAGGACTTGGGGTGATCCATTTAATGGTCTAGAAGAAGACATATACAATACTTCTCAAGGTATTATCCACAGAGTTATATCTATCCAACTTATAATAAGTAATGTGTGTTATAGGGGAGTGTGGAAGTTGTTATATATACAGTTCATTATATGTGATAAGTAAAAGACTACAAATATTATTTAACAAGTTGTATCCCAACTACAATTGGAAATTAAATCATTTCAAACTCTCCATTCACGATCTTTTATCTTCCGTATCCAAATTTTATTACTATTATTATGATATAATACTATTAATATTGTTAGGCGTATTCGCAGGGTTGTTTTGGCGGATTTTTAATGCTTGTTGGGAAACATATTAAGGAGTTAGGAATTCACTCTGACTCAGAGACCTTTCTCAACACGCTGCGCACTCTGGAAGATATCAAATTTGATATGAAATGGTAATATCACAACTTGAATAAATCTTTAGGTATATTGACAGTTATGGATATGTTGGAGGCTGTTATGAATGTACAAATGAGATGAATATGATGAATGAGATAATCACAAATGGACCAATAGCCGTAGCAATATACTCACCTCCTCAATTATTCTACTATAAACATGGTAACTAACTGGTAAATATGTGTTATTTTAGGGATATTTGATAATAATTATAAACACGGAATGATCTGTGATTTACCACATAGTAATCTCAACGGTAATTAAAAGTTATATAATTTCTGTTGAACATAGTTAATAATGTTTAGGGTGGGAGTATACGAATCATGCGATAGTGGTGGTTGGCTGGGGAGAGGAATTGGTGAATGGTGAGAATGTAAAGTATTGGATTTGTAAGAACACTTGGGGTACAAATTGGGGTGTACAAGGCTATTTCAAGATTAAAAAGGGCGTAAACTTATGCGGCATTGAAAGTCAAGCTGTTTTCTTTGATCCCTCACTAAATAAAGGATTATCAAATAAATACATACAATTATACAATCTAGAATACGCCTCCAAATAATTAATACTAAGTTTCTTCAGTCAACTAACAATAAAAACTGGTTAATTGTATTTTTATGTTAAATTATGAGTAAATAATTGAAATTTTAATGTAATGTGATGATAATTTTGTTGGATTATTTACCTTCTGTGTTATGGTGTTTAGCTACTTCTCCGAATAATTTTCCATATTAGTTCCGTTATAATATTTATTTATAACAATTTGTGTAAATTAATTTTTAATATATTTTTATCGGTAAATATTTTATTTTAATATTGAGATTTTAAATAATGGATAGCAGTGCTAGGGACATAACATTGTTAAAGGGTGAGAAATCAGAGTTTCCTATCCTATGTGAAACTTGTCTGGGTCCAAATCCCTTAATTCGTATGATGAAGCATACAATGGGCCGGGAATGTAAAGTCTGTGAACGTCCTTTTACCATCTTCAGATGGAAACCAGGCCCTAAAGCGAGATATAAACAGACAATTATCTGTCAAATTTGTGCCAAAGTTAAAAATCTATGCCAAACTTGCCTATTTGATCTCGAATACGGGCTGCCCATCCAGGTAATTTTCTCAACTATTACATTATTTTACATTATTTTACATTATTTTACATTATTTTACATTATTTTACATTATTTTACATTATTTTATATATTTTAGGTGAGGGATAAATTCTCGAGTAACCCGTTGGAGTTGCCAGACTCGAACAAGAATTTAATATATAAACTAAATGACATACAAAATAATCCATCAAACTATCAACCAAACAGTATCACATATTAATTTGTATAATTGAGTAACTATAGGTAACGACGAGATATTGAGAAAGATCGCAAGGGTGGCGCCGTATTATCGTAGAAATAAGCCGAGGATTTGTACATTTTGGGTTCGAGGCGCTTGTAATAGAGGAGAAGAGTGTCCCTACTCACATGAAGAGGATGCGTTTGATCCGAGCCTGTCTAAACAGACGATACTCAGTAGATACAAGGGTAAAAATGACCCGTTGGCAAAGAAAATTATTAGTCAGCTAGAGCAGAAACTTGAAGCGAAACCTGAAGACCAGGAGAAACCCATGGAATACCCATCCATGAACCCTGCCGAAGCCATTAAACGCTTAAACTGATTTTATACCATGTAATATGAAATATTTTAAAAGATTATTTTACAAATTTTATTATGTGAAATACGATTTTATGTGAAAATTTACAATTTTATGTGAAAATCTTAAGATTAGGGTGAAATATAATCTTATGTGAGATGTTAGGATTGGTGTGAGAAGGTGTGTGGATGAGATTTGGGAAACTTTGAGATCATGGTCCTGAGTGGTGTTAGGTTAGTGGTGCCTTTGAACATGATAAACCAGGCAAAAGAGCATAAAATTAAAACGTATAAATTTAGCCTATCAAAGAGAGAAAGGTTTAAAAAAGCCTTAACGACGGAGGCTGAGAAAATATACCTGTTAAACCTTAAATTATTTGCCAACTTCGCCTTGAACAGGAATAGAAGATAAAAGCAAAGAGTAAAAATCATAAAGGAAAAATCGAAAAAATTTGAATAAAATTCAAGAGAACTTAAATCTAGTCGAAACTTCATAATGAAAAATTAAAATTAACCCCGTGGAAGGCTAAATGTGAGGAAGTCCACAGTCACTTTGTAAATATTATGAAGAGTAGAAATGCTAAAAATTTTAAGATAGTTGAACAGGAAGATTATTACGGCACTGCCAAGAGTGAGGAGGACGTGGACGAGCTAAATTTTGAGGAATCTGACGAAGACTTACCAGTGGTCGTAAACGAAGCTGAATTTTTAAAACAACTTAAAAATGGTAAAATTTTAAAATTTTATTTATTTTAGAGGAAAAAGAGAAATCCAAGTCACCCTCACCGCCCCGAAGAACCATCAAGTACCCCTTACACCCCTTATTTATTCACTATTTATTCACTATTTATTCACTATTTATACACTTAATTATGTATTATTTGTTGATAATATGGTAATAATGTGTTAAAAATGTGTTAAAAATGTGTTAAAAATGTGTTAAAAATGTGTTAAATAGTGAGATGGCTGATGAGGATGACATTGTGTATCGTGACAAGTTTGGAAAACGTATAACAAGAGATCAATGGCTCCTACTCAATCACGTAAGAAAATATCAACTCAACAACAATTTAACATTATTTAACATAATTTAACATCATTTAACATAATTTAACATCATTTAACATAATTTATATAATTTATATAATTTATATAATTTATATAATTTATATAATTTAATACAATGTATAATAATTTGTAGAGGGAAAAGAGGGGAAGAGAGGAGCCGAAACAGGTAATTTTCAAGTTTAAGTCTATAAATTTAGGAGCTGGTTTGGGGTAAAGGCCTGGTACAAATAAAAGAAAAGGAAGAAATCTTAAAAGAGGAACAAAAAATCATTAACCAATCCTTTCAAAAGTATGTTCAACTCATTTTAACTAAGTATTCTCAATTTACGGGGTAAAAATGACTTCAGTTTTGATATTGACCAGGACTACGATGAAGAATTAAAGGAAAAAAAGAGATGGAGTGATCCAATTAACACAAATTCCAACCAACGTAACTATTTTACTCATTTACTTACTCATTTATTTACTCAGTTACTTACTCATACCTTCACTAGTTACTCATTTACTGAGTCAACTCGTTAATGATTGTGTAGAGAGTGAGGAGCCGAGATGTAGGTTTAGTATGGTTCCGAATAGGTTTAACATTGAGCCTGGATACCGCTGGGACGGTGTCATCAGAGGTAATAACTACGAACAAAGATGGTTCGAAGTACGTTCAATCCAACTAATTTAGCATTATTTTAGAAATATTATACCATAAATTAGTGTAATAATAGTGTAATAGTAGTGTAATAGTAGTGTAATAGTAGTGTAATAATAGTGTAAATTAGTGAATAGTGTAAATTAGTGATAATGTGTTAATAGGCGAGAGCTGTGGATATGGCTAAAGATAAACAGGCTTATTTAAACAATATCTCCGATTTGTAAATTAAAACAATTTAATATTTTTAATTCAATTATTTGGTTAATTATTTGGATAATTTGTTGTAATTGGTTTTGTTACCCACGTTGGAATCTCATAATATAATTTGTACTGATTTCTCCAAAGTTTTAATGTATTTAAGTAAATGTCTAGTAGAATAATTTGGAGTAATTTCCGAAATTATCTCACAATTTCCAACAGATTAAATCAACCAAAATTTAACACAATTCAATATAACAAATTTAATAATTTTTCATCGTATTCTACTGGGAATAACGTTGGAACAGTTAATTTTAATAATTCGGAAATAAATAAAGAAAAGATAAAATTAACACTCGGTAGGGGAAAATTAGGTGGAGAATTAGGTGGAGAATTGGCTGAGGGAGAGATAGTGGCCCGAAGATTAGATAATGAGGGTTACTTTTTCCTTAAGAATTTGAGGAGACTGAAGCCTTTTTTGAAGTTTCTACTCTTCCAATCAATTCCAATCCTTCTGTTAATGTTTTTATATAAATATTTCGAACAAAAAAAGTTAACGTCAATAGCTCCAATTACCACAGAATCTGAGCTCACGAAGCACGTAATAAGTTCTATTAGAAACGCTACCTCAGTACTAATCTCCAGCAATAACTTCACGTTTGTTAATAACATTAAACTCTCAAACATTTCCGAAGACATACAGTCCCTTTTAAGTCCGTTATCACCAGTTAACTCAGTTATTACTAAATTTGGCATAATTTGAGTATAGGTGAGGTGAAGTTGGGTGAATTGGACTTGTTAATTCAAGATTTTAATGAAGAGTTAACAGACAAAGCTCAGTTACTTACCATCAATCGCGACAAGTATTTATACCACACAGTTATACACAGTTATACACAGTTATACACAGTTATACACATTTATACACAGTTATACAGTTATACACATTTATACACAGTTATCTTAGTTATCTTAGTTATTAACTATACATAAATATTGGCATTAGGTTTACGTATATATTATTTGAGGGTACTTTAAAGAGGCGTGAGGATAAACGTAATTTTTCATACTATTCACATGGTTTTAGGGTTTAATTTTACTATTGACAAGGTTAACGTAAGATTTATAAGCTCTAATAGTAATTATACTTTTGTAAAAAATGACAATGGAGGCTGGAGTCCCAGTTGACTCACCTGTTAGCACACTGTACAATAATTTAAACTTACTAAAATCCAAACTATTCCCAATACTACTGATACTACTGTTAACAGTATTACTGGGTAAAAGGATGTTGAGGAGAATATTGAGTGAGGAGACGAATGTGTTAATTCTTGGCCCGAGTAATGCTGGAAAGACTTGTCTCCTGTTTAAGCTTGTAAATAATAAATTCCCACTCACAGTAGCGTCACAAACTAATAATACAGTCCAAATAACACTTGATAAAAAGGTCATCAACCTGCATGACCTCACTGACTCAACCCAGGTTCTGGGATCCAAGTTTAAAAGGTGTAAATATATTATGATTTTAGACTCCACCTGCAGAAAATCAATTAAACAACTGTCACTCTTGCTATACAATCTTATTACTCATGCCACTGTTAAGTTGAGTGTGGTTAACGTTGCTGAGAGTGTGAGTGTGTTGGTATTGTGTAATAAGAGTGATGTGTACAATAGTAAGAATGTAAATGAAGTAGAAAAGTTAATGTTGTTAGAATTGGAGTTGATATCGACGACAACTGACGACTCAGGCCAGCTGGCGAAGGTTTTTTCCAACTTGAACAGCTTAAAAGAGTTGAAAAACATCGGAGTAGTACTTCACCTCATGCCATACTCAATTAAAAACAACAACCTCCAAGAAATTAAACAATACATTATCAACTAATTTTATCAACTAATTTTATCAACTAATTTTATTAGCTTATGTATTATACACTTCAGAATATCATTGGCTACACCGTACAGAATATTTATCCTTCATTGTACGAGGATTTTACTGAGGATTTTACTGAGGATTTTAGTGTTAGGATCTTAATGTGAGGATCTTAATGTGTTAGTTTTGGATGATAAAAATGTTCCCAGCCTTTATCACCGAGAGAGCAGTTAACAAAAGAACCGTCGCTGAATGAGACTCTGAAGGTGTGAACTTCGTAATGCCTCAAGTTAAATTTACCCAAAAATATGTTCACAGTATACGTAATACAAGTGGGATACAAAGAACATGTTACATTGTTCCCGTCAGAAGAAGTATAAGTTCTACCGTATTTCCAAATTGTCTCACCCTCGTATTTTATCTTACTACATTTGGCACCTTCTTTGAGAGTAAAAGTATAAATAGTTTCATAGTCGAAATGAGCTTTTAATGTGTAATTACTTGGGTCCAAGACGACACTTCGATGAGTAAATAACTTGACATCTGGTGGAAAAGTAACATCTAACCATTTGGATTCTGTTAAATATCTTCTAAAAACCTTTCTACCACCGTTACAAAGAGAAATGTCAACAAAAAGAATTATTGATCCTGTTCGGAAGACTTTAACTTTAGTGGCAAATTCATTAAGAGTTGCGGGTTTCCAGATAACCACAGGAGAAACGTAAGGCACTGAAAAGATAACTTTATTAAAGATTTTACCACTTATAGGAGTGTAAGTGGACCAAGGCTCATCCTTTGTATAGTAAAAATCAGCTGAATCCTCTTCAATATCAAGGTCAAGTTTTACCCGTTTTAGGTTAGTCGGGTAGGTAACAGTAGTTTGCTCAACTGAGGAATCGTGAAATTGAGATTTCTGGTCCTCAGCAATGGTAAGTGATGGTTCTTGTTGTTGTTCAGAATCCTCTACAGTAGTTTCTGGTTGTTCAGAATGTTCTACAGTAGTTTCTTGTTGTTCAGAATGTTCTACAGTAGTTTCTTGTTGTTCAGAATGTTCTACAGTAGTTTCTTGTTCATGAGAATCCTCTACAGTAGTTTCTTGTTGTTCAGAATCCTCTACAGTGTTTTCTGGTTGTTCAGAATCTTCAGATTTTTGTGTATCTTCGGGGGTATCGGCAGTGGTATCAGAATTTTGAGTAGCGCCTTCTCCTGGGTTTTCAGTGGTTAATTCAGTACCTGAACCAGTTTGATCAGATGTTTGGCCTTGGGTGTGTGCTGAAACTTCAGAATCTACGGTATTTTCAGCACCACACACATGTGTAATAATTAAGGATAATAAAATTAATTTTGAGATTGAAAACCTTCTCATGAAAAATAATTTCTAATTATTGACAAAGATTTTTGAAATCATATCTTAATGCTATTAAATGTTCGAAAGTCAGTAACACGAATTCGTACATGCTTTTGCATGTTACCCGTTATTCTCGCCAAATGTGTGACTACAAACTGTTTAATCCTGTTTTAACACATTTAAATTCATGTAAAAAACGCAACACAGCTCCTCCAATTAATTATTTTATTCCTCTTGCTACTAAAGTTCTACACATTCTTATCAAAGTTATCTCATACAAATTAGATATTTATTGCCATATTTAAGTAATTAGTTGTAAAATATTAGTGTTAAAATTATTTCACGGAGTTATAAAGAGGGGAGATTCAGTTTTACCCTGGCCAGAGCCTTGTTGGCCTTCCACAACTGTTTCATGGTTAGTTTTGATATTGGTGTAAAATCCTGTTTTCGTGTTTGAAGGTTAAATCTGGTTTAAAATTACTGAACTTGTGTGGAAAAGTTTGATATTCCAAATCTGATAACATGTGGTTAACAGCTGAGTAGACTAATGAAATTTCATCAATAACTCGTTTTTGTTCATTAGCTTTTAAATTCAAGTATGATTCTTGTAGTTTAAGGTAAATTTTTTGAAGTTTTTGAGAAGATTCGGGGATTAGATTTGGGTCATCCCGTGACTCTTTCATCTCATTTATCAGGTTGTCAACGTCGATTTTAAAATTTTTAAGACCAGAAAAGTGGCATTTACTCGAGAGTTTATTGGCATAGTGTAAGATCTTGGTTAAATTTAACATGGTGTCATATACATTTGTAAGTTCGTTAAATGCTGCTTCCATATCTCTCAATTCCATTTCCTCAGTATTTAATTTTGAACCCGCTTGTATTTTCTCAATTACAAGTTGGTATTGAGGTTTATTTGACATTATTTTATACTTTTGACGTAAATCTTCATAGGAGCTGATCACTTCGACTGCAGCTTTTTCAGTAAATTTTAAGGCCAGGGCACATGTGGCTTTGTACACTCTTCCATTATTAATATTTGTAGCTTCTTTAATAAATTTTGCATCTTTATTAAGTTCTTTAACGGGACCTGTGGCAGTTTCCAAGTAACTAGACGTCAAATTAAGTTTTATAGCTCTAATCCCAAGTGAAATGGCCTTGGAGCTTAAGTCACACCCGTTAAGGTCACTAATTTTAGCCATGCAGATTTGTTTCGCCACAAATAAACTCTCAAGCGCATTGTCTTCCATTCTTAAAACAGATCTGATCTAACTATTCACTAAAATTACCTCATCTATTTCCTTGGATCTATCAATTAATATAAAGATTATAAATTATAAGCTATTAGATTCAGAGTAATTCCAAGTATAAATATTATTAAAAGATATTAAGGTTAAGAATGTGTTCGGGTTTCTTTAGAGCTTCTTGCTGTGTTCTCAAGATTGGTGTTTGTGTATTTATTATCGGAGCACTCCTGGCTCTTCAGTTTTTGTACGATAATTTCGGCACAATCGTGGCCGTAAGTCTTATCCTAGGGTAAATTTCCGGTAATTCTCACTCAAATTAATCCAATCAAATAACACTTTAACTTTCAACCTAATTTTTTACATTTAATTATATTTACTTAGTTTAGTAAGAGTATTAAGTAGTGAGATTAGTTATAGTTTAACCGCTTACAGTGCTTTCTAGAGACTCGGATTGCTGCAGATCAACTTTAAGAGTATAAATATTTGACATTATCTATAGTTAAGGTGGCTACGATTGCTTGTTATTTTGCTAAAAATGTTAGATATTTAGGGACATTAAGTGCCGCGCATGAATGAAAAAATGGATTATAACCGTAAATTTATTGTTTTATATTACATTGCTCGCTCAATGGAAGGCTGTAGAATCGGCACAAGCTCCATCAAGTGGCAGTGGACCACCTAAGGGTGGTGGCTCCACTCCAAACCAATCCTCTACACCTAAATCGCAACCTCAAACTCCAGCAAGTCAATCGCAATCACAATCAAATCCACCTAAAGCAACAAGTACTAGTCTTACTCAAGGAACTCAGCCATCTCAAGCAACACCAAGTCAATCCAATAGTCAGCCAGCAAAAAATGCATCGCAACAACAATCAAGTGCATCTGCAACTAATACTAAGTCTGTGAGTCTTGATATTGATAAGAAACAGTCCACAGCCGAGTTCGAGTACTCCAAGAAGAGTGATTATCATACATACACCCCTAAGTCTGGAAGTGTAATTGGTAATGTTACTCATGGAACTACGGACATCTGGAAATCCAAAGATGGTGTGTTTGGAACCCTTGTTAAAAGGAAAAAGGATGAACTTTTTGTTATCCTACTCAAGAACAACGATTTTGTACTATTTAAAAGCTCTGATAAGGGCAAAACGTGGGCTGACATAACCAAGGAGAGGCACAATGTTACTGAACTGAAATTCTATGGAGATAATGATACTGAGTTGAAGTCCACTGCCTATTTAGTTACCGTGTTTGAATTCTCATACAGAGTCACATTCAAGGATCAAAACAGCTGCAAGAAAATTAAGTACGGAAATAATGAGATTTGGAAATATACGAATGAGGCATGTAAGCACTTTGAACTAGGTCTTGTTTCTAACAATTTTTTCGTCTTCAAAAATGAAAATACTTTTAAGAATATAAATTACAAAGGAACAATCATTCCTCGTAAGGCTCAAGCAACTGCAACTACTCAACCAAAGGAAGCTCCTACAACGCCTCCTGCCACAACACCCGGAACAACTCCTCCCGCAGCCACAGTAAGTAGAACAGCAACTGCAACTCAAGCTCAACCTGCGCCTACTCCTAAGGCGCCTGAAACTTCTGCTACTACAACTCCTCAGACTCAAGCTGAGGGTACTCCTGCAGAAACTCCTGTGTCAACTACTTCTGGCACACCAGTTACCATTGATATAGCTAAGACTCAGTCCACTCCAGAGTTCGAATATGACAAGGAAGATGATTGTCACACTTATACTCCCAAAGATAACAGTGTGTTCAATAAGGTTACCAAGGGAACAACTGGCATATGGGAGGCAAAAAATGACATTTGTGGTACTAAAGCCATATTAATAGATGATGAAGATGGTAAATTCGTGGCAGTCCTACTGAGTAACAATTCGTTCAATCTGCTCCATTTGGAGGATAATACATGGAAAGATGTAACCTCTACAAAGCATGATGTTAAGAAGCTGAAGTTCCTAGATGGTAGTGACAAGGAACTCACATCGAGTGATTACTCAGCAACCATAGCAGATTACTCTTACAGGTTCACATTCAATAATGAAAATAGCTGTAAGAAGATTAAATATGGAGATGAAGAAATTTGGAATAGTACCGAAGATCCCAAGGCGGTTAAGATGGTTGAACTCGGTCTCATTTCAAACAAATTTTATGTACTAAAGAGTGAGTCTCAATTCAAGGAAATTGAACTTAAAGGAACAACAACGACTAGTGTGACTCCAGCCACCGCATCTACTGTAGCAACTACTACACCTCAAGTAAGTGAACCCGTTGTTACTCCTGAGAAGGCAACTCCTGTAGCAACTACGGCTCCGGCACCAGCTAAAGATCCAGATACTAAAGTTTCAACTGCTACTACAGCTACAGTAAGTGAACCTGCGGTTACTCAAGCAACTGCAACTCCTCAGGCTCAAGCTGCGCCTACTCCTCAGGCTCCAGTTACATCAACTGGAACACCTGTATCAACTCCTAAGTCAGCTCCTTCTGGCACATCAGTCACCCTTGATGTCGATAAGAAGGCTGGTGCAACCGATTTCGACTACTCAAAGAGTGATAACTGTCATACATACACAATTAAGAAAGGGAAAGTGTTCAGCAAGGTTGTGAAGGGAGCCTCCACCGTCTGGGAGCAGAAAAATAACATTTGTGCCGTGAGAGTCATATTTGTTGTTGATAAGGATGGTACATTTGTGTCAATGATACTCGATAATTATGCCTTTGTACTACTAAAATTGTCAACTGATGGAAAGTGGACTGACATAACCTCTACCAAGCATGATATTACAAAACTCAAGTTCTTAGGGGAGAATGATAGAGAAATTACCAAGGCTAATTACAAAGTTACCCTCGTTGAGTATTCTTACAGATTTAAGTTCAATGAGGGAGTCAAATGTAAGAGGATTAAACTTGGAGATGATGATGTATGGAAGCACAGTGATGATCCTAAGTTTGACTCTATCACGTTGTTTGATCTAGGGCTCATTTCCAACACTTTCTTTGTGAAGAATAAAACTGATTTTAAGAAACTGGAATTTAAACCTACTCAGGCCAGGCCAGCTCCTACAACAACTGCTCCTGCAGGTACAGTAAGTGGAACTGAAGGTACTCCATCAAAGGCAACTCCTACACCTGGTACACCAGCTACTACACCTCAAGTAACTGGAGGAGCAGTTACTCCTTCAGCTGGAACACCTGCTGCTGCAACTCCTTCTGGCCGACCCGTAACACTTCACATCTACAGTAACTCTAGTACGGATGATTATGATTATAGTATAGATTATCGCAGAAATATTAAGGTCTACACAGCAAAGGGTGCTGCTATGTTTAACACGGTCACCAGCAATACTAGGGTTATCTATGAAACTAAGGACCCCCAAAAGTATGCCACAAAGGTCTTTACAGAAATAGGTTCCATGGCCGATTATGTTACTGTATACCTGTTTGATGGCCAGATCTTACACTTTCATTGGTCAGGAAGTAACTGGGACGCAATTTCCAACAAAATATCTTTAAGCCTTAGCAAGACCTCCAGTACCATTTTCTATGATTTTCACCATGATGGTGAAAGGAGGACTTTTACTGCTAAACCTGGATACCTATTCAAAAATGTCTTCCTCAGTGGATGTATTTCTGGTAATACTTTTTGGGATGCAAAAACTGATCAGGAGTGTTCTAGCAAGGTGGTAGTCTATGGTGTCGAGTCAAGTATTAAAAACGTTAACGTATTTTTGGAAAATGAAAGAGTTATACACGCCCATAAGGTTGGCAGGAATTGGATCTCATCAACTGGCTTTACTCTTGATATCGGTAAAAATTCGAATAATGACCTGTTTGACTATAGATCGACTAGGGGATTTGGTCACTTTAATCCTAAGGCCAATTTGTCAATCACTAACATTGTCAAGAAAGAGCTTAAGATATGGTCTGCGAAAGATAGGGACTATGGCCTCAAAGTAGTCTTAATGGGCTCTGGCAAGGATGTGAAACATATGTCAATTCTGTTGGAGAGTGGAAAGTTTGTGCTCCTTACCAAGAGCGGTCAGAATAAGCCTTGGCAAGATATAACTCAAAATAAACATAACTTCTCAGGGGTGAGGCTGTTCTCCCTGGATGAAGGTACCTCAAAGTACCATGAGCTCACTAGAGAGGATTACGAGCCAATTGTTTTCGAATGTAGATATGGTTATGAGTTCAAAAATGATGTCAGATGTGTGATGATTATGCAAAAGGATATGTTACTGTGGAGCCACACGGATGACACTGAGTTTGGGTATCCTAAGGGGGTATACTTGGATCTCCGTAAAAACTCATTCAGTGTGACAAATCTTAAAGATCAGACAAAGGATGTGCAGATGAGGAAGATGGCAGCTGTTCCAGGGATCTCTGACATTGTTCCTGTATCTGCTGCTGTAACTAAAGCTGCACCAGTTACCAAAGTTACCCTCGATATTGAGAAGAAACAGACTACTACTCAGTTCAACTATTACGTCGATAATGAATATCACAAGTACGTAGTTAAGCCTAACCATGTCTTCGAGAAAATCGTACAGGGTTCCAACCCTATCTTCCAGGCAAAAGATGAAGTATTTGGTACCAGGGTTGGGATTAAGGATATCAAAGGTGTTAGATATTTGTCAATACTCTGTACGAACAATTCTTTAAGATTGTTCACACAGACTGCTGGTAAACCCTGGGAAGACGTTACCGACAAGAGATATGACATTGGTGGATTGAGTTTCTATGGCGAGGGTGACGCAGTTCTAAGACCTATAACTCATTATGGAGTTGACATTGTTGATTACTCATATGAACTAACATTCAACAGTGGAGTTACCTGCCGTAAGATAATGTACGGTGACGATAACCTGTGGAGGAGTACAGATGATCCTAAATTTAAAGATATTACCATCATGGGTCTAGGGCTTGTTTCCAATAATTTCTTTGTATATAAGACTGGATCTGAGTTTAAGAAGATAGAATATAAAGGGGCAATAAAGGCTAAAATTACTCAACCCAGGGTATCTCCAATCTTACCTCCACCCACACCCACGGAACCGGCCAAGGTGGCTCTGGATATTGAGAAGAAACAAACCACCACCGAGTATGACTACAAGGATGAGAACGGAGTCGTCACATACACACCCAAGGAAGGTCATCTGTTCAGTAAGGTATCTGAAGGACAGCATGAAATTTGGAAATCTGCTGCTAATGTTTTTGGTATGCTGGTTAGGACTAAGGAATCCAAGGGTGTCAATTACCTTGTAGTCCTACTGACCAATCGTACATTCACTCTGTTCCAAGAGGAAGTAAATGAATGGACCGACATAACTTCCAAGAGGCATGATGTCACCAAGCTAAAATTCCTGGGTGAAGGAGACACCGTGCTGAAGGAGACAGACTACGATGTAACTATAGTTGACATGTCATTTAGTCATACATTCAAAAGTGGTGTCAAATGTGTTAAGGTTACGCTGGGTGAAGAAGTTGTCTGGAAATCAGATGACGATCCGAAGTTTCCGACGATATCAGTATTTTCACTGGGTCTTGCTTCAAACTGTTTCTTCATTAAGAACCCGTCTGGTGATGTCAATAAGATAGAATATGAGGCTAAAGTGACTGCAACATCAGTTGGTGCTGCTCCTGATACTGCCAGGCCATCATTTGTTGATCCTAAATTTACTCTATTAATACCGTCGATTGCAGCACCAGATAAGGTTAAGCTCTATTCCAGTAAATCCGGTGAACAGACGTGTAAAGTTGAGAAGTTATTTGATGACTATGATTATGTCTTAGAGGGACTTAAGTGTGAAGTAATTGCTCACAATGGAAACTGTGTTTGGAAATATGAGGATAGTAAGGAATATCCAGAGTTCGTGACATATAAGGAGGATGAGGATAAAATCATTGTGAATTTAGAAAAAGTTTATTATACCTGTTTCGTGGAAAATAATCATTGGAAATCAAAAATAATTACCAAGGATAAAAGTGCTCCAATCAAAGATGGTCCATCTTATCCAATTGGCAAGGGTCCTGAGGCTAAGGTAGAAGCTGAAGTGGTTACTAAAGTGACTGCAACACCAGTTGCTAAAGCAGAACCATCTACCCCTGTTACCAAATCAGAACCCACACCCACACCAGCAGAGGCCAAACCTGCCACTACTCCAGCTACTGTTAGCAAGACAATCAGTCTTGATATTGATAAATCTCAGGGTACAGATCAGTTTGAATTCACTGATGATAATAATGTTAAGACCTTCAATGGGAAGAACGACTGTGTGTTTGACAAGGTTTCAGAGAAAAGTGATGTGGTTTGGGAGTGTAAGGATGGTGTGTCTGGTACTATGGTGAGGACTAAGAAATTCACTAACGGTGATATATTCTTGGTCATACTACTCAAGGATGATATGTTCCGGCTGTTCCAAAAACCTGCTGGCAAAAAATGGTCTGATGTTACTGCCGATAGATTTGATTTGAAGAAATTGAAGTTCTTTGGTGAGGGAGATACTGAACTAAAGTCATCAGATTATAAGGTAAATTTGGCTTTCCTATCATATGAATTCATATTTAATACGGGTGTCAAATGTCAGAAGGTGAAGTTGGGAGATGACGTAGTATGGAAACATGATGAGGATCCGAAGTTTAAGGAGATCAAGGCGTTTACACTTGGTCTTACCACAAATAAATTCTTTGTGAAGAACCAAGCTGATGAAGTCAAGAAGATAGAACCCAAACAATCGACACCAGTTAAGGAACCAGATAAGGCTCCAGAGACTAAAGAAGAGGCTAAGGAACCAGCCAAATCTGCGCCTGTTACAACTGCCACTACAGCTGAGTCGACTCCTGCAACTCCTGCAACTCCAACAGCTACGACAACTCCCGCAGCTACAACACCTACAACAGCTGCTACAACTACAACTCCAGCAACTACAGCTCCAACTCCAGCAACTACTCCAACTACTCCAACTCCTCCAACTACGGCAACTACAGCAACTACAGCAACTACAGCTCCAACAGCTACCACGGCTACAACGCCTACAACGCCTACAACGCCTACAACAACTGGTACCAGTAAACAGGTTACTCTTGACATTGATAAGAAGGCAGGTACAACTGAGTTTGAGTACTCCAAGAGTAATGATAAGTATCCTACATACACTGCGAAGTCTGGCTGTGGATTTAACAAGGTTGTAAAGGGTACAGATGTCGTTTGGGAATCCAAAGATTTGTTTGGAACCATAGTCGTTACTAAGGGTAATGATAATTTAGCAATATTTCTTGAGAGCGGTGGTTGTTTAGTTTTTAACAGGAGTGGTAAAAATAAGCCGTGGAACAATACCACGGGTCAGAAGCATGATATATCCAAAGTCAAGTTCTTTGATGATAAGGATGTAGAGATAAAGAGAGCCAATTACAAGGTTAAAGTCCTAGGGTATCAAAGCAGTTTTGCCTTCATTTATGAGTTCATTGGAGTTAAGTGTAGAAAAGTGAAACTTGGAGAGAAAGAAATCTGGAAACAAAGTGATCATCCAGGCTATGATGTTACCATGTTCCAGTTTGATCCGATTAAGAACGAGCTTTACGTTGCCAAGAATAAAGATTCATACAAGAAACTAAGCGTTTAACCCCTAACTCCTGTTAACAAAGGTGTAGAACCAGTCAATGAGGCAGTAGTAGAATCAGTTACAAAACAAAGTGAACCAGTCAATAAGGTAGTAGAACCAGTCAATGAGGTAGTAGAACCAGTCAATGAGGTAGTAGAACCAGTCAATGAGGTGTAGAACCAGTAACCAAGCTAGTGGAACCAGTAACTGAGTTAGTGGAACCTGTTACCAAAACTGTAGTAGAACCTGTTACCAAAGTTGTTGAGCCAGTTGTTAAAGCTGTAGCTCCTGCGTCTGAACCTGTTGTGTCTGGTCAAGTTACTGCTGTATTCCATAAGCATCTTGAACTGTTTAAGTGTGATCCTGTTGATCCTAGTAAGTCTATTCCTATGGAGTTTGAGGTTCTTGAGTATCCCAATGCTGACTCGTTGTTGTATTTGTTAGGTAGTGAGTGTTCTAAGTTGTTGTTTGATGGTAGGTGTGTGTGGCAATATGTGTCTGGTCCATATCCTACGTCTTTATACTTTAAGTCTCCTGGTCCTCTTCTATATCTCAACTTTGATCCATATATGGCCTTTTTGGCCTAACTAATACAGAATTCGATGAGGTGTTTGTCATAAATAAGCTTGAGAGTCTTACAATTGACAAGTTTGTAGGCTCTTTCAAGTGCTCCGAAATCAGATGTAACATCTCTATATTTCTGTTGTTCACTAATACCACTAAGAGCTTGAGTATATTCAGCTTGTTTTGCGGTAACAGCATTGTAGGCTTTGTTGACAGAGTCGTACTTACTGATCACCTCTTTGGCCTTTTTAACAATATCCGAATCTACACTAGCATTACTGAGTGCTTTGAGAGCCTTTTGGAGACCTTCTGACTCACTTTTTCCTACAGCAGTAGCAAGTGCTTCGGCAAGTTTTTTAAGTTCATCTTTACTAGATATATTAGTGGCAGTGGCTAGTGTGTTGGCTTTAGTATATAGTTCCTTGGCCCTCTGCAGAATCTTATTATCATTTGTACCATTACCAAATTCTGCTTTAAGTAGATTTGCTTTCTTGACGTTGAGCATTCGGTCATATATATGTTTTACGGTTTCAAATTCAGACTTCACCTTAGACTTATCACCCATTCCATTGTATTCTCCTTCTAATAGGTTGTAGTTGTCAATTACATTTTCGGCATTAGTAGGACTAGTAGTTAGTTTTCCAGCTTCAGTGGCCAGAGTCCCAGCACTACCAGCAAGTGTACCAAGTACACCATCACTGGTAGCCTTACCTTTAAGTTCTGTAGCTGCAATCTGTATCTCCCTGACCCATCATCTAACCTATCCATAATACCTAAACATAATATACTAATTTATAATACCTAAAACTAATATACTATTGTCTAATATACTAATTAGTAATGCCTAAAACTAATATACCAATCCATAATACCTAAAACTAATATACCAATCCATAATACCTATTGTCTAATATACCAATCCATAATAAACTAATTAGTAATACTTATCCGTAATACCTATTGTCTAATATCTATAACTAATATACTATTGTCTAATATCTATAACTAATACCTATTGTCTAATATCTATAACTAATACCTATTGTCTAATATACTGACTAATAGTGTAAACTAATATACCAATGACTAATATACTAATGACTAATACCTATTGTCTAATATCTATAACTAATACCTATTGTCTAATATCTATAACTAATACCTATTGTCTAATATACTAATTAGTAATACCTAAACATAATATACCTATCCATAATATACTATTGTCTAATATACTAATTAGTAATACCTAAATCTAATGCCCAAACCTAATATACCAATACCTAAACATAATATACCTATCCATAATATACCTATTCCTAATACCTAAACATAATATACCTATCCATAATATACCAATACCTAAACATAATATACCTATCCATAATATACCTATTCCTAATACCTAAACATAATATACTAATTAGTAATACCTAAACATAATATACCAATGATTAATAGTGTAAAATAGTATACTGAGTAATATAGTGAGAAATGTAATAGTGTGGATTAGATTGAGTGAGTTTGTGTTTGATGTGTTGGTAGAGTAAATTGTTATTACTCCTTGTGCCGTTAAACACACAATTCCCATTCGGCAATACCACAAAACCACCACCACTCACTAAATTCTCATATATATTCAATGAACTCATACCGTCCTTTTCACACATCCTGCTCACACTATCCACATTGTTTACAGAGTTTACATTGTTCACACTATTCACAGTGTTCTTAATGTGTGAATTCTGAAAGGTGGTGTAGTGTTCTGAGGTGCCTAAAACTATGTCAGAATTTAAATAATCTTCCAAGTTAACATTAGTACTGCAATCCCTGCCACTGACACATGCCTCACCAGGGAATAACGAACAGTAAACACATTTGGTAACGATGTCCCCAGTATCTCCAGGGCTGACACAATTACAGTGGGCGAAATAAGAACTAAAGTCAAGAGTGAACAAGATTTGAAATAGTAGTCTCAGGTCTGTACTAACCGCGTCTCCACTAATATTACCATGTGAGAGAGTGTGATGACTAAAATGGCCAGTGTTGTAGGGAAACCCAAAGAGCACAATGAGACTAGAAATGACAAATTTCCGCTTAACATAGTTAACAATTCGCTTAATATCCTTGGTCAGCTGGGGGTAGTTTGTGAATTTAACGGGTTTAAACAGCTCAAACTCGTTCAGATAATTGAAACTTAGCCCAACGGTACTGCCAAAGTCCACACTCAACACTGGAAAACATTTAGTAAGTTTAGTCCTCAAAGTTAATGTATTTGGCAACTCAACCCCCAACACATTTTTCACATTGTTTACAGTAGTTAGAGGGTTTACCCGGGAGGAAATACGGCGAAATTTCCGGTTTAGATTAAAGTTAACCAATTTATTCCTGAGTACAATGGCGTTTTTGTCAATTTTATACCCGAAAATCGGGAGATTTTGGGATAAAACGAACAGACTCACGAGTATTCCGAGGCCGTTGCGACACATTCATTTTTACACCGAGTTTGAGTTAATTATTCCTCTTACGAACCTGCTGCGGTACAAACCTAACCGCACCCGCAAACTCATCACCCAACTCTAAACCAACAATTAACGATTATTAACAATTTTAACTAATTAAATAAATTTTAACTAATTAAATAAATTTTAATTGGGTTAATAATTGGGTAATAATTGTGTTACGGTTGGATTTGGTGTTGGAAGGATTGTGTTTATCTTCGGTTTTTATCTCCTTTAACGCCTTTACCACATTACTCTTATCTATCCTCCTCTTACCCATACAAACATTTTAACACATAATTATTTAACATATAATTAATTGTATTATTATTGAATAATTATATTATTATTTAACATATAATTAATTAAATTAATTAAATTATGTAAATTGTGTAAATTATGTGAATGTGTGATGTTGGGTGTGGAAGATGAAATTAGTAGGTAAATTTTGTGAAAATTATGTCATTGGGTAATGAGAAATTGAGTGTTAGTGACAGGGACTGGCCGATTTTTGAGCGGCACTTTACCAAGTGGTTGTCCGACAATTCGCGGAATCTCAGCCGCGAAGAAGCCAAACACTTCAAAAACGCATCCATCATCTCACTCTCCACCGGAGTCTCATCCGGATACATCTCCAACTCAATCTTCAAACAGTCTCTCTCATCCACATACTATTTATCAGTTTATCAATTTATCATTTTATTATTAATTAATTATTAATAATATTAATATTTTGATGATTAGGATGAATGTGATTCCGAATGTGGTTTCGAGGCGGTTGTTATCGGTTTTTATTGGTCTTTACACTTCCGTCTTCACTATCAACAGGCTAAGAAAAAATATCTACCTCAAAGTATTTACACAGTTTTACACTGTTTTACAGTTTTACGCAGTTTTACGCAGTTTTACGCAGTTTTACTGTTTTACAGTTTTACGCAGTTTTACAGTTTTACAGTTTTACAGTTTTACAGTTTTACAGTTTTACAGTTTTACAGTTTTACGCAGTTTTACACAGTTTTACGCAGTCAACTATTCCCAATTAGTTAGTAAATAAGTTGAATAATTGTTGGATTAGTTGTTGGAGAGTATCGGCCCTGCCGGGAACGCCAGCCGGAAAATACTCCAAAGCACCAAAGAACTCAACATCAACAACGATATCGACCCAATCTACCTACCAAACCCTAATACCACCAACTCTCCTAACTCTCTTAACACTGTTAACTCTGTAAACTCTATCAACACTGTTAATAGTGTAAACTCAGTAAACAATGTAAACTCTGTAAATAGTGAGAATGGTTTGGGAGGTACGGGTGAGTATGTGTTTGGTGATGTGTTGGGTAATAAGTTGGTGGAATCGGAAAATGTAAAGGAAAGTAAATATAAAACCTGGGACGATATCAGAAGTCAGTCCCAATAATCTTTTATACTCTTTACTACACCATTACTATACTATAGTATTATAGTACTATACATATATTATGTAGTATATATTAATATGTATATACTATATAGTATTATAGTACTAATACCCTAATTATATACCCCGAGAGGGAGCTAACTAAGTTCCAGGGCTAAATAACTGTGGAAATAGTACCCCGAGAGGGAGCTAATTTATATACCCTAGAGGGAGCTAATAATATAAGGGTAGAGGGAGCTAGTTAACTATAGAGGGAAGAGGGAGCTAATAGTATATATGCTAATATACTATGTTAGTATAGTGTTACTAATATGTAAACCCAGACACGTAACACCTATACCTATACTACTGTACCATAATGACTAATATCCTATACTACTTAACTATATCTTAACTATATACCCCGAGAGGGAGCTAATTTACTATATACCTTAGCTATACCTTTAGAGGGAGCTAATTTACTATACCTTAACTGTATAAGGGGAGAGGGAGCTAACTTAACTGTACTTTATATACCCCAAGAGGGAGCTACTATACTATACTAACTAATACCTAATACTTAAGATACTATTACTATACTCTTAAACCCAGACACATAATACCTATAATACTATACTACATACTATATACAATATATATACTATACTCTTAACTATACTCCTAACAATATACATAGTAAATAAAGTATATAATGTGTGTAATATATTATTGTGTGAGAAGTGTGGAGAAGTACTGTGGGAGATTGAGTTGTGTGTAATTATTTGGGAATACGAGAGTGTAGGTTTCATTGTCGATGAAGGCTGAGATTGGAAGTGGCTCTCCTTCTTTATGTAACCAGAAAGTTCTAAACTGAACTTTCACTCCCAAACACGGGTTATTCTCGCCAAACAACTGTACTAATTTCCCCTTATGAGATATTACTCGTTCAGTCTTGAATCTGGTAAGTGGTTTCCCAGGCTTCACCCAGTCAGTATGCTCATATCCCTCCATACTCAAACTTTTTAATCTATTACCACTAAACACTAAAGTCATAGTATTTCTCTTGAGATTGAATAGGATTTGAATTGGTAATCCATGAAAAGGATCTGCACAGTAGGACCACAATAACCTGTCACCGTACTTGATGTGGTAGCACAGGAGATTCAGGAATATCCTGAAAATAAGACCAGATAACTTTGTTGCACACTGTGATACACTAGTTAACTTGATATCTAAATCATATAACTCTAGGTGATCTACGTTATATAGAGTGTGTGTAATGTCGTCCCAGGGACCTTCAAAGTTAGTTCTACGGTATAACACAGGTTTACCATTGACTAATTCAGCTTTATACTGGACTTCTGTAGCCATATTTAACAATATTAATAATATGTGGAGTGTACACTGTAGGCTAGTAGGGAGTTGGTAGGGCCAGTACATTCTTACCAACACACACAAAATACTGATTTAAGAGGTTAATTATACTGTAAACAACATTTAAATAGGATTACTATGGATATATAAAGTGTATTAATACCTATAATTGGTATACTATATTGTACCTACTATACCCATACTACTATACATATACATATTATACATATGTATATAATACATATAATACTATAGTATATATAGTATAGTATAGTATTAATATAGATATTTACTTTATTTTAGCTGGATACTCCAGGACACTTATACAAACCCTTAAATATTACCTGTAAGTAGAATATACTATAATATACTCAATACTATACTATAGTACCATACCTATTTATACACTATGTACTATATATAGTATTATAGTACTAATACCCTAATTACATACCCCTAAGGAGAGCTATCTTAACTATATACCCCTAAGGAGAGCTATCTTAACTATATACCCCTAGAGGGAGCTAATAATATAAGGGCAGAGGGAGCTATCTTACTATATACTTAGAACTATATACCCCTAGAGGGAGCTATCTTAACTATACCCTAATTATGTACCCTCAGAGGGAGCTAATTCTAATACTATTAAAAGAGGAGGGGTAGAGGGAGCTACCTTACTGTATACCCCAAGAGGGAGCTAATATAAGGGTACCCCGAGAGGGAGCTACTTAGATATATACCCCGAGAGGGAGCTAATAATATAAGGGTAGAGTGAGCTTAGAGAAGAGTGAGCTACTTTACTATTACTACGATATAAAGTGTTAAAAAATATTGAAGATGTGATTATTTTGTTTAATGTAGTCTTCATAGTTGAACTCCTTGGGTTTGGAGTTAAAAGTGTTTACCCACTGGAAGAGATTAAAGTCGATATAAAACTTCAACGTATTCTCCAACACACTCATTGATTCCTCTTTTGTTATTTCTCCCAGGACATCACTACGCAGTAGTATTATCCCGTGCGACTCTTCCAACTCGTCATAAAACGTTAGTACCATCAGGGGCACACTATTAGTAATGCCCCTGGTATTAACGGAGTGTACAGAAGTGTAGAGCACAGACTTCCCGTGAAATTGGAGGAAAAGATTAAAGTAATTCCCCGGCCCCTTGGGCACGGGGATCACAAATTCTTTACAACGACTGTTAGCACGAATTTTCACATAGTCTGACGAAGTTATTATTTTAGCATTGATATAAGGAGTTGACTCGTAGTACTGTTGCCACAGCTGGGAAATCCGTTTCGGGGACAGTTTCCTCAACAACGGGAGCTTCACCACGTCACACAATCTTCTACCACAAGGATATGATATACCCATTTTTACAAATTTATCTATTTTGTCTACTCGTAATAACAAAGTGTAAACTCGTGACAACTAGTTGTATACTCGTGACAACAGAATTATTGTCTACTGGTGACAACAATTTGGTTAATTTGTTAACTCGTAACAATTGGAGAATAGTGTGGAAGATTAGAAATCTTGGAAGACGAGTGTTGGAGGCCAGGTGAAGATGAGATTGTGTATGAGATCTTCGGTTGTGGTTGTGTTGCTGAGGTTTAGGAATTTGATGAGTTTTTCCATAAACTCCAAGTCTACGTTAAATATCAACGCCAAACTCTCCAAGTCATTCACAGCACTCTCTCCCAGTCTCAACCTCCCATCCATCCAAAAATTTTATTTTACACAATTAAATTATTTATACAGTAAAAATTATTATTATTTTACCAATTTAATTACTTTTTTATTATATAAAAATACAAAAAAAAATTTTTTTAGTTTACGGGGATTGACGGGGGTAGAGGGAGATAAATATAAAAAAATAGAAAAATTGGAAAATAAAAAAATTAATTAAATTAAATTAAAATGAATTAATTAAAAATTTTGTGTGAATTGTTTGGTGAATTGGAGTGTGGAATTGTGTTCTCGTGTTGAGAGTAACTTCATAATTTCCACCGTTAGCTTCACTAATTTGTCGTTCATTTCTATTAGCATTTCAATGTTACTCTTGTTTACAGGGTCTTCCACTGTGTAAACTCGTGATTCTTGCACAGTGTTAAGGAGTCTGTTAACAGTTTGTAGCAGGTTTGTAAAGTGCTTTTTATGCGTTTTCAGGATTAAGTTTCCCGCGTATTTCACTCCCTCCAGTTCTTCCTTTATTTTTAGGAGGGCGTGTTCAGTATTGGACAGCGTTTCAGACTTGGTCTTTGAGTCCATTTTTAGCCCGTTAATCTCCTCCTTTAGCGCGTTAATTTCCTCCCTCAGGAGTGAAATTTGCTGATTTTTTATGTGTAACTCGGCGTTTATTATTTTATTCTCCTCTTGCAAACTGTTGACTAATTGCTGAGAGTTCAGGGAACTTAACATTTCCTCGTACGTTTCCCAAATCTTCCGCTGCTGCCACTCCAAATTACAACACATCTCCCTCACCAGTCCCACGTCCATTTTGTTCACTTTATTTTATTAAATATTTACTATGTTCCCACGAGTTCACACCTCAATGCATACAGTTGCAAATTTTCACATTATAATTATTATTATAATTACTATATAATAGGTATTTGGGTATAAGATTAAGTAAACTCTCTTAGCTACTACTTCCGGGGAGTCGGGGTAAAAATTAAGTAGAATGTGATAGCGTCGAATTCCGGGGAGTCGGGGTATTTTTATAGTATACTAATTTAGCGGATCATACCTTCTACTTCCCAGCCATAAACTGTCATCTCCCAACCCCGAACTCACACTATTCACACTATTCACACTATTCACAGGGTTTACAGTAGTGTTACCAGGGTTTACAGTGCGGGGGAAAGAGTTTTGAGCGGTGCCAAATCCTCCCGTAAATCCCTTGAACCCACTGCCAATATTGCTACTAATAGTGTTACCAAACCCTGTAAAAGAGTTGGGAAAAGAGTTGCTGGTGATTGAATGGGCCATATCGATGAGTGATTGATTGTTGGCGTATGTGGAGAAGATTGACGTTTGTTCCTGTGACTGAGTGAGCGCAGTGTTAAATGTCACGGGATTACACAATTGGCCAGTCAACTCCAAATTCCCCAGCCTAAACCCCGAATCTATCTCACCAAACAACTTTACTCCCACTTTATCTGTTGTAGCAGCAATAGGAGCAGCAATTTGTGTGACATTATTTTCCTCACTTATTTTTACAGTGTCCACAATACCCACACTATCTACAGTGTTTACAGTGTTAGAATTAGCTCCCTCTGGGTCTCCAGTAGCAGCAGATTTTACATTATTTTCCTCTGCATCTACACTAGTGATATCCAAATTACAATCGGTAGTATGAATGTGTGTGTTGAATTTGGAAATGAATTTGGGTGATTGAGTAGTGTTGACGTTGACAGGTTGATTGTACAATAGCTTTATCTCCCCCACCACACACCCCAATCTCCTCTCCAACTCTAATACCACACCTCTATCATCTCTAACACTATTACTACTATTACTATCAACACTATTAACACTGTTAACAGTATTACTACTATAAACATTGTTAGAAGTGTTGATAGAGAGATGAAAGTTGGTGTTGTGTAGTTTGTGGTGTAGGTGTTTGAGTTGTTGGTTTGTGTACAGTAACACATTCTCCACTTCCTTCACCATTGACTCTTCCACTCTCTCTATTCTCATTATGTTATTATTTACCAACTTTTTCAACTCAGTAATTATACCATTAGCAGCAATATTTGTAGTATTAGCAGCAATATTTGTAGTATTAGCAGCAGAATTTAGAGTACTATTAACTGTAGTATCACTATCGTCCAGGAGTAACAGCATGTTATGTTGTATATTGAGAAGATTCCTGAAGATGATAATGTAGTCATTGTCCACCAGTTTTGACAATTCCCCAACTCCAACACTGTCCCCATTGTCAACACTATCAGAGAGTTCCAATGAAGTGTGAAAGAAGTGTAAAACGTTTAACAGCGATTCAAACAGCTTTAAACTCTTTTTGTCCACGTACCACTTCAGACCCATTGAATATAATTGTTCCAAATCAACTCCAGCAGCAACTTCTATAGTATTTTTCTTCACACCGTTAACAGTACTCCTGAGTAGATCAATTAAGCAACTGTCACAACTGGTTAACGGAGTCAGAACACCAACTTCATTGTTATTGGAGTTAACAAAGTGTATGTCGGTGTAGTAGAGCGTGACGGTGTTGGAGCACTGTGTAGAAAAGAGAATGTGCGGGTTCTTCATCGTCGGCGTGTCGGCCAGTGAATTCTTACGGTAAATCTCATTCACGTAATTTGTATACAACTGCAAATTCCTCAAATTATCGCCGTACTCCACACTCTCCACTCCAAATCCCTCCAACATACGTAATACCACGATCTCATCAGTGTTATCTACGGTGTCCGAGTTGAGTGAGATGAGTCGAGGATTATTGGAGAGAAAGAGAGTTGAGGTGGAGTGATTTGAGTAAACAATGAGTAAGTTCCAGGGCCTGAGGATGAAGTAATTTATCTCCAGATCCACAGCAGCATCAAACTCGATATACAATTCGTTAAGAGAATAGCTTATCACCTCCAACTCTGCAGTACACACTAGTAATAAATAGTCAATTTGATTGTACAGTGACATTATTACATAATTTTGGTATTGACACAGGCTAACAACCTTGTAATTGTCACCCAGTGTCTTATCTAGGGTAAATGACATTGGGGTTACTGTGGTACTCTGTCCAGTGTGTGAGAGTTTGAATATATTATTCACTTCATCCAGGAGCAGCAATGTGTCGGACTGTGTGTTGGAAATGTGAGTAATACTATTAGTGAATTTGTGAGAGAATATTTTCTTGTCTTTTTTGTACATTTTCAGCTTATTCCCACAGATTATTACTACGTACCCTTGTAACACACAGTAAAAGTATTTTAAAGGGGATTTCTTCTCATATTCAATTTCCACACGTAAATTTACCACGTCATATATTACTATACTCATTTCCAACTCTATCCATATCCTAGCAGCAGATTTTACATTATTTTCCTCAAAATCCTCAAATTCAGTACATTTGATGGAGACAACACTGTCAAAATCAACCTTGTGAAGACAATTCCCAAGGGTTAAATCGTTGATCACGTTGTTAATGTCATAAAACTTTATCTCACTCTGGGTACTCAATAATAACAAATTATACCTGTTCACCACTAACACTTCCTTAACACTGTCACCCATGTGTATACAGCTGTTAAGCTGGAATCTAAGCCCTAAAACATCCTCCAACACCTTTAACTCCTTCATGCCCACACTATCCAATGTGTTTAAAGTGGTGTAAAATATCCTGTAAAATATTGTAAAATGTCCTCTAAATGGTGTAAAATGTCCTCTAAATGGTGTAAAATGTCCTCTAAAGGGTGTAAAATGTCCTCTAAAGTGTGTAAAATGGTGTCTAAATGGTGTAAAATGTCCTCTAAAGTGTAATGTTTAGAGTAGTGTAAGATGTCTAAAGTAGTGTAAAATATCCTCTAAAGTGTGTAAAATGGTGTCTAAAGTGGTGTAAAATGTTGTCTGAAGAGGTGTAGGATATCGTTGTCAAAATGGTGAAAACCGTGTGAAATCTGTTTAATATGTTTGGAGAGGTGAATTGAGTTGAGAATTATGTTGGCCAAGTCACCTTTACAGTTGTTTACCGCCCAGCCGTTACCAAACACACGCACATTGTCTATACCACACAATATCCCACCGTTACTCACACTATTATATCCTATACACTTTATCAACAAATCCACACCAACACTTTCTACACTATTTACACTCTCTACAGTGTTTTCCACACTCTCTACAGTATTCTCCAGAGTATCACGGTTAGTAGTGTACAGAATGGACTGGATGTGGTTTTGTGTGTTATTTATGACTTTGAGAATCTTAGTGTTAAACTTGAAATCCACCCAGACTCCCTCAGGCACACTGTTAGTATTACTGTAACTATTAAACAACTTAAGCTTCTTCAGTTCCTTACGATTGGAAACTGTGTCAACTGTGTGGATATTGTTAATATTGTTGACACTATGAAGTGAGGGTTCGGAATGTGTAATGTGTATGTTATGTTGGAATAGAGAGTGTAGTTCGTTATTGGTGAATTTGGAATTCCTGAGAGAGCTTCTGGCGAAAACTGTTATCCTCTTGATATTAATGTTGTTGATAAGTTCGGTGTACCGGGGGTTAACTTCCAGCTGTTCCAGCTCCTGCTTACTCTTCACTAACATGCGAATTATGTCCAAACACACATTACCACTACCCAATACGCCAATACTCACACTTTCCAACCCAGTTAAATATGATAAATATGATTCTATACTAGATCCCTCACCCTTGTTAGCTCCCTCTTCCCTATGAATAGTAGCTCCCTCTCGGGGTATATTATTAGCTCCCTCTTGGGGTATATAGTTAATAGTATTAGAATTAGCTCCCTTTAGGGGTATATAGTTAATAGTATTAGAATTAGCTCCCTCTAGGGGTATATTATTAGCTCCCTCTAGGGGTATATTATTAGCTCCCTCTAGGGGTATATTATTAGCTCCCTCTCCCCTTGATAGTAAGTTAGCTCCCTCTCCCCTATGAATAGTAGCTCCCTCTCGGGTAGCAGAACCTACAGTGTCAGAATTTGTGGAGTAATTATCTTGTCTAAACTTGTTGATTTGATAAATTTGGAGATTATTGTATAAATTGGGGTTGATTGGGAGTGAATTGTAAAAGTGTATGAGTTTGAGATTATTGAAGACGCCGAACTGTTCGTTTGGGATTTTAAACTCGTTGCAGTCCTCACAGCCACAACACAGAAATATCACATTATAATACTCCAACAACACCTCCAATCCCACGTCCACACCCTAACAACTTATTACAAAATTTATTATCTAACTTAATATTTAACTTAGTAAATAGTTAACAGTAGTAAAATAACTAATAAATAACTAAGAAATGAGTAAATAACTGAGTAACGGAGTAATAAATGACTAAGTGAGTACAAGCACCGTAACGGGATACAATATGAATATTGGTGAAAAATCGATAATTTGGATTATGGAGAAGTTGGTAGGAGTTGTGTTTGATGGTGTGTTTGTCAGGGGCAACGCCGGATTTGAAGAGTCCCAAGAGCTGTTTGGACTTCTCAAAGTAGTCAACCTTGCAATTCTTTATGTACTTTGTCAAATACTTACCCAAATATAAACCTGAAGGCCCCGTACCCACAATCCCAAACTTCACAAATCTCATACAACAAATAATTTAATTATCTTACAAATATAATTATTATCTTACAAATTTAATAATTTTACAAGTATAAATTAATAATTTTAGAGATATAAATTTGACACCACAGTAGATGGGATATTTATTGAGATTCCAGAATATTTGTGAGTAGTAGTGTGAATAATAGTGTGGAAACAGTTTTATTGAGGATTCTTAAGGATATAAATTAATTTGTGAGTTTTTAGGGCATTACACATTTTTACACATTGAGAGTAATGTGCAGTAATGTAATATACCTCAACTATATACCCCTAGAGGGAGCTATCTTACTATCTAAGGGAGAGGGAGCTATCTTACTGTATACCCCAAGAGGGAGCTACTTAACTAATACCCCTAGAGGGAGCTGTCTTAATAATATACCCCTAGAGGGAGCTACTTAACTAATACCCCTAGAGGGAGCTGTCTTAATAATATACCCCTAGAGGGAGCTACTATTCTTAGGGGAGAGGGAGCTACTTAAGTATATACCTAAACCTAGAAACGTATACCTGAGACTACTCTTTACTGTATTATACTACTTATACCACCAATGTTAGACTACTGTAAAACTATACTATAGCCAGAATACTGTGTACCTTAGCTAATATAGTACTAATACTGTAGTACTATAATACTATACTATATATAATATACTATAGTATATATTGTATATGTATAGTATTAAGAGTATACAAAGTACATTCTATTATATCACTTAACACTCCTTAATACTATTAACACTGTTTATTACAGTTATTAAACACTGTAAATAGTATAATAAAGTCATTATACTATGTTATATACACCTGATTTACTACCCTTAAATCCAGACACTCGATAACTATACTACTATAATACTATACTAGTGTATATTTAATAGATACTATTAACTAATACTTAACACTTGCTAACTCTTAATACTGTTTAATACTGTAAATAGTATATTAGAACCCTTTAAATGGTATTATACCCTACTCTATATACACTTGATTTACTAGCCGTAAACACAGACACTCAATAACTAAACCCTAATACTATAGTTAATACATAATACTATAGTTAATACATAATACTATAGTTAATACATAATACTATACTTAATACCTAAGAATACCATATACCTCTAATACTATAGTTAATACATAATACTATAGTTAATACCTAAGAATACCATATACCTCTAATACTATACACAGTAATATTACATACTGTAGTTGTATGCTTAAGATACCTTATGGTATATACATCAGATATATATTTTATATACATGAGATATATATTGTATATACATGAGATATATATTGTATATACATAAGATAGTTATACTATAATACTAACTATATATACAATACTACTATACTATACTACTATACAATATATTATATACTATATGTATTATGTATATGTATAATAGTATTAGTATGGTACTGAATTAACACCTAAGCAAACAATTTTAACCACTTTAAACTCTTCAATACTACCATTAAATAATGTAAATAGTATATTAGAACCCTGGAAACAGTACTCTACTATAGTATTTATACACCCTATGGACTAGCCAAAACCATAAACCCAGACACCTAACATCTCTACTATACTATTACTATACTATACTCCTTACTATACTAATTAACTATACTATACTATACTAAACTGAATAACGCGTATGTTGGAGTATTAAATGAGAACTTGGTTGGGTGGGAAGATAGTGATGTTATGGTTTGGTAGGTTAAGTTTCAGGTTCTTGAATGAGATTTTGGGGATATTAAGATGTCCCTGCTTCAGTGGTATGAGTACGAGGTTAATATTCATCCTCTGGTCCTTCAATAGCTTAATGTTATTGTTGATCACCAGGCCCTCGATGAACCAGTTCTCGTCATCGTTGATGCAGTAGGAAAAGATCACGTCCTTCGTACTCACCAGGTTTATATTCATCTTTATGCTCTTGTTTATATACCCGTAATACGGCACATTCATCACATATTTTACATCGGATTCCGGCCTACACACACTACTCCAATCCGAAACCATTGATTTCACACTCTTCTTACCATTTACCGAGTTACCATTTGCAGAGTTAGTATGGTGAATAGTGTGTTTGAAGGGTTGTATGATTTTGATGTTGGATTTGATTTTATCTTTGAGTGTGGAGGGGTTGGTGTTGGGTGTGGTGCCGGAGGGTGCGCCTCTGGCAATTGTAAAAGTGTTATTAATCCTGTTCAGGTGAATCAGGTACACCAACTCCTCAGACAACTCCTGCAACGACGCCTTAAACTTTCTATACATCTTGTAATACACTTTTATTTCAGTGACGGCGTTCTCCGTTACGGTGTCAGGTCCCACGGCATCTGCTACAGTATCTTCCACAGTATTATCCACATTCTCTACACTCTCTATACTATTTACAGTATTTACAGTGTCTACAGTACTCTCTATACTATTTACAGTACTATCTACTGCAGCAGTTACTGCAGCAGATTCTACAGTGTCAACAGTGTCTACAGTGTTAACAGTATTATTATCGTTAGAGTCTAGAGTGGTGATAATTTGATCGATGAGTATTTTGTAGGCGGAGTTGAAGTTGAGTAGTAAATTGTTGGTGGACAGGATTTTATCGTTTACCATCACCTTGTTGATCTTGACCAGGTGTCTAAAGTTAATTGCCAAGTGTATAAATTCACCAAACAACTCCACGTCAAACACCTCCGACACACCAATCTCATACCTACTCCTACTCAACACCAACCCTCCCCTCAACAACATCATCCTCAACTCCCTAGGAAGTAATTGGGGTTCCTTCGTTAAACTTTGTACTCCCTGTTTAGATTGTGTAGAATGTGTAGAATGTGTAGAATGTGTTAAACCCTGTGTTCCATGTTTGGAATGGGACTGTGCCATAAGAAGGCATAGGAGTAGTTTGGACTTGAAGTCTGGAAGTGTGATTTGGTCCTTGGTTATGGGAATTGCCACCTCCTTCGTCTTGTTGTCCACGTTTATCGCCATCACCTCACATATTCGAAGGCCCATCCCCCTCAGTCTCATACTCAACCCCGTAAACACTCTTTCCCCAATATCCCCAGTGTCCACATTGTCCACAGTGTCTCCTGAGTTGATAGAGTTAACAGAATCATTGGTGGGTGTGTTATCTTTGGTGGATTGAGTGGATGTGGATGTGGAGTTGGTGATGATTAGAATGTGGAGATAATTTTTGCAGTGTTTGTGTACGTTGATGCCCTCCTCGATGTTGTTCGGGTTATAGTTCTTCTTGTTGAAGATGTGCTCGTACTCGTCACAGTTGTACACCTTCAACTCCAAACCCATTGAACCCAACGGCTCACACATTTCCTCCCAGTCTTCCTCATATTCTTCCAGTTCCTCTTCTTCTTCTTCTACTACATTTGGTTCTGTGTCTACTACATTAGCATCAGTGTCAACTGCATTAGCATTGGTGTCCACAGTGTCCTCAGTAACTTCTTCCTCATTCTCCTCATTCTCCTCATCTTCTACATCTTCTACAGTGTCTAAAGTATCCTCAGTAACAACATTGTCAAAATTGTCCACAGTATCTCCAGTGATAATATCTTGTGGGTTGTAGAAAGAGCCGTAGAGTTGTGATTGATCAACTTCGGCGTTGAACTGTAGGAAGAGCTCCTTGTGGTTTACGAGGTTTGAGAGGATGAAGTACTTCACGCAGTAGTTCATTATGTAATTTTTATACCTGTACATCCTCCCAATCTCACTCTCAACCTCTTCCAACAATTGTAACACCTGTGTATCTGTGTCATCCCTATTATTAGTAGTGTCAACTGTGTTATCAGTATTGGACAGATAGGAGAGTTGTATGAGTGAGTTGTAGATGTTGTTGATGTACACGACAAACTCGTTGGTCATTTCCCCGTCACACAAGGTCACATCACTTTCGAGTGGAATTAACTTCTCCATAGTATCGGCAGATTTCATATTGGTGTACGATACAAACTTGTACAGTAACAAGTATATAAATGACACATACTTGTACGCATTTGTCATACATCTTTCCGTATCCACATTCTCAACACTGTTGACAGTATGAAGATTGTACTGATCTCTCAGGATGTCCACAATTAACTTGTTCATCTCTCCTCTATCACTCGTACTATTACTATTATTATTACTAGAGTTGAGAATGTTATTGATGAGAATGATGAGTTCGATGATGATGGTGACGATGGCCCTGTCTAGTTTAGCTTCCGTGCCGGTGTGAGATTCGGTACAGGATCCTGTAAGAGATTCACTAATAGATTCACTAATAGATTCGGTACAGGATCCTGTAAGAGATTCACTAATAGATTCACTAATAGATCCGGTGTGAGATCCTGTGTGAGATCCTGTGTGAGATTCACTAATAGATCCGGTGTGAGATCCTGTGTGAGATTCAGTGTGAGATTCAGTGTTATCGGATGCGCAAGAGTTCTGATGGGATAAAAGTGAGTTTGGGAGTATCGTGCCAACGGTGTTTGTCACCACACTGTTCACAAAGTTGAATATCAACAATATTACCAAGTATACTATTGAATCATCCATTTCCAGTTTGATGACGAGCAGCTGTTTGTACAGAATGAACTTTCTCAAGCCGTAATACGTTAACTCATTACATAACTTATTGTGTAGTTGAGAATTGTTAATGAGTTGTGGAATGGAGTTGTGTTGTGTGGATAGAATTTGGGTGGATGTAATTTTGGTGGAGTTAAGAGAGTCGAGGATGAAGGAGTTGTTGTGTAGCAACTCGTAAAACATCAAATACTCCGTCAACAGCCGGAGCTTATAAAATATACCCAACCAGTCCTCATACTTACGCACATATCCCATCAACACATTCTCCACATTACTCACCACGTTTACTGTAGTTACAGGGTCTACAGTATTTATAGTAGTTACGGGGGTGACAGTGTCTACAGTATCAACATTGTTAGAAGTGTCAGGAGAGTCCATGGGAGTGTTAGAAGAGTCTATGGGAGTGTCATGTGTGTTAAAAGAGTGGTAGGAGTTGGGAATGGAGTTGATGGAGTTGGTGTTGGAGATGGTGATGATGTTGATGAGGAGGTAGAGGTAGCGTTTGTTAATGTTTAGGACGACGTACTTCTTTATCAACTTCTCCAACAACTGCACATTCTCGTCCTCCCTCACACCAACCACAGAATCTACACAATTTTCTATTCTGTCTACTCGTAACTACTAGTTGTCTACTCGTAACAACAAATTTATCTATTTTGTCAACTCGTAACTACAGAGTGTATACTCGTGACAACAAATTTATCTATTTTGTCAACTCGTAACAATAAAATACATAATTTTGTCAACTCGTAACAACTACTTGTAAACTCGTAACTATAAAATAGATAATTTTGTCAACTCGTAACTATAAAATACAAAATATTGTAAACTCGTAACTACAAAATAAGTAATATTGTCAACTCGTAACTACAAAATAAATATGAATGGGTAAGAAATACTTGTGGTATAGAGTTTGATGATTCGGTTGGAGATGTTGAGTTTGAGTAGTTTGAGTTTGAGTTTGTTGTAGAGTTTGTTGCTGTTGTCGGTTCCGTCCATGAGGATAATAATGAGAAACTCCTCGTTAAGTTTATTACCCAATCGGTCGTTAAGGAACTGCTTCAAACGCTCCTTACACAAACGCTGGTAATCCGACACTGACATGTTCCTCATCAAATACATATACAAGTACGGCTTCTCCGTTATGTATCCACTACTCACTGTGTTACCAGTACACATTGTGTTAGTGTTAACAGAGTTATTAGTGTTAGTGTTAACAGAGTTATTTGTGTTACTATTGACAGAGTTATTTGTGTTAGTGTTAACAGAGTTATTAGTGTTGGTATAGTTGAGATAGGTGCATTGTATGTATTTTTTGACTTTGAGGTTCTTTTTCTTTTTGTCTTGTTCGGAGTCGGGGTTGTGGTTGTGGTTGTGGTTGGCGTGTGAGTTTAGAATTAGTAAATTCTCAAGCTTAGTGTTCCGGGTCAAGGTCACCTCGAATTTACTAATACTCCTGACCCTAGACTCAATCACAGACCACACATCAAACTCGTCTACAACATATTAACACAGTAAATCACATAAACAAATGTAAATAATGTAAATAATGTAAATATTGTTATCTCGTGATAATATAAATTGTTCTCGTGATAATAAATAGTTTTAGGATAGTTACGGGACGGGGTTTCGAACCTGGTACCCATAGCTATCAGTAAATAAGTATAGTCAACTGTACTATTGAGGATGAACGGGGAGTTAGAATTATGGGTTGATAGTAAGAATGGTATGAGCATTACCTTCGTATGAAATTGGTATGAGTTGTGACAATAATGCCATTTTGAATAGAAAAAAGTGTGAATAAAAAAATGTGTGAGAGTTCAGGAGAAAAAAACTTTAGAAAAATTTCCGGAGATAATTTACAGAATTTGCGGGAGTTAGATTAAATTTCATCTAACAGGGCAACAATTAATAAAACTGACAGGTGAGGATAAAATTTTTATTGTACAGAAAAGTAATGAAATTAACATTTGGAATCCAACGCTGGGGCTCCTACCAGCGGATCTTTAAATACAACAAACCTCACCTCATTACTTCACAATTTATGCTCTTTTTTCACATTATTTTCACTATTTTATTAGTTAATTATGTAAATTGTTTTATTTACCAATTGAACCAACGACGTGACTTTTTATTCAATCACTTGAAATCGCCAGAAATTAACACAATTTCCACACACTCAGACGTTTTTAGCCCGGGAAATGATCAAATTTATGCAAATCCTACCGTAGAATCCCAGACAAATTCTCACAATCTCAACACCCTTCAAGGTAATCTACACACCAAACAATTATTTAATTATTTAATAATAAAAATTATTTAATTATTTAATAATGAAAATTGATTAATTATGTGTTAATTGTGTGGAAAAATGGGTTGAAAAGTTGTAGATGAGTTTGGGCTGAGGATTCCGAGATTTCATAGTGATGACGAGGTGGTACGGAGGCAGTTGATGTATTATGGCCCTGAAATACCCCAAGAGCTCTGGGTCGAGCCACAACGACCCGTAGGATTCTTCGGGAAAAACAACGGTACAACATAACTATTGTCACGAGCTTATATAATTGATATAACTTTGTAAATATATTAGTTTCACCGGAGGGCCAGTTTATGCCGGCGAGGAGAGCAATAGTGGTCCGTGCTAGGAGGAGAAAGTACTTTAAAACTATTTACCACTTTGTGCGGAAAAGGTACAAGGAGTACATTAGGGACTCGAGGACCATTGGCGAGCTCATGTACTGGAAATACAAACTCGACGCGCTTCCCAAGGACTCCTCACCCGCCAAATTTCATCACTACTGCCCAATTTCTGGTCCGTTGCGGTGCTTGCATCCACTTAGTTATTTATTACTTAGTTTTGTACACTTAGTTAGCCACCCCGATGGGTCTCTTTTTCCCAGGCGTACTAATTATCACTCCTACTTAATTAGCTCCCTCTCCCCTATATAGTTAAGTAGCTTCCTCTAGGGGTATTAGTTATCTTCCTCTAGGGGTATTAGTTAATTAGCTCCCTCTAGGGGTATAGCTAAGAGTATATAGTAAAGTAGCTCTCTCTAGGGGTATATAGTAAAGTAGCTCTCTCTTGGGGTAAACTAAGATATCTCCCTCTAGGGGTATATAGTATTAGGTATTAGGTATATAATTAGTTAGCTCTCTCTAGGGGTACTTTTTCCACAGTTATTTAACCCTGGAACTTAGTTAGCTCCCTCTCGGGGTACTTTTTCCACAGTTATTTAACCCTGGAACTTAGTTAGCTCCCTCTCGGGGTACATAGTTAAGCAATACTTAAAGTAGCTCCCTCTAGGGGTGTATAGTTAATAGTATTAGAATTAGCTCCCTCTAGGGGTACCCTTATGTTGTTAGCTCCCTCTAGGGGTATATACTTTATTAGCTCCCTTTAGGGGTCTTAGTCATACTACTGAAGTATTAGAAATAATAGTATTACAGGAAGGTTTAGAGCGTATTATGGATTTTTTGGACTTGGTAGGCATTTCCTGAGAGAATTTGTAAATTTGGGCTATGTACCTGGTGTTAGACCTGCCAACTGGTGATTCACACAATAATTTAATATACTCCTAAATATACCCAACTATATACCCTAATTTTATACCCCAAGAGGGAGCTAATAATGTAAGGGGAGAGGGAGCTAATAATATAAGGGGAGAGTGAGCTAATAATATAAGGGGAGAGTGAGCTACTTTGCTGTATAACTTTAATACTACATAAATACTGTACTATACTCTTAAACCCAGACACGTAATACTATACTATATATACTATACCATATTATATATATAATATACTATATATAATATATATAATAGTATATGTATAATAGTATGGGTATACTGGGTAAAATACTATTAGTACTTTATACACCGTTAATACACTTAATATATCCATAGTAATCTTATTTACATGTTACTTACAGTATAATTAACCTCTTAAATCAGTATTTTGTATGTATTGGTAAGAATGTACTGGCCCTACCAACGCCTTACCGGACCCTCCGAAACACTCAGAATAATACTAATATTGTTAAATATGGCTGCGGAATTACAGTATAAAGCTGAATTAGTCGATGGTAAACCTGTGTTATACTCCAGAACTAACTTTGAAGGCTCCTGGCGAGACATTACACACACTAGACACAACTTGGACGATCTAGAACTCTATGATTTAAATCTCAATTTAACCACGGTATCACAGTGTAGAACAGAGTTAAAGGGATTTACCATGAGGATAATTACTCTTTTCCTTTGCTACCACGTGAAGCTGGGTGATAAGTTATTGTGGTCTTACGCTGTGGAACCTTTTCATGGATTACCAACTGAAATCCTTTTCAATTTGAAGAACAACACTATGAGTTTACTGTTTGAGGAGAATGTAATGGAAATTTTGAGTATGGAGGGGTATGAGAATGACTGGGTGGAGCCTGGGAAACAACTTCAGAAACCTGACGACTGGAAATTAATAGAAAATGCCAATACAGAAACTTGTTTATTTAGTGATAATGACCCCTGTTTAGGAATGAAACTTCGAGGCAGAATCATCTGGATACCCAATGAAGATGAACCATCCCCAATCTCTATCATCTTCGAAGACAATACCAACACTCTCGTCTTCCCAAACTACTACACAGTCTTCGATTCACCAAATGATTAACACTCTTACACATTTCTTACACATTTTTTACCTTTTACACATTCTTACACACTTTTTACCCTTTTACAAATTTACACATTTTTACACACTAACACACTAACACACTAAAACACTTACACATTAGCACAGTAACATATAATAAATATATTAAATACTGTGTATATAGTATATTATGTGTAGTACGTATGGTAATTTAAGGCTTTAGATAATGCACCGGTGTGTAAGAATGTACTGGCCCTACACACTAGATACATATTAACTGTAAACCCCGTAAATCATGACACAAACACAATATAAAGCCAAATTAATCAACGGTAAACCCTTTTTATACCAGAAATCTACACCTCAAGGTGAGTGGGAAGACATAACACAGACTCTGTACAACGTGGATCACCTAGAGTTATATGATTTAGATATCAATTTAACTAGGATAAAAGAGTGTAGAACAAGGTTATGTGGATTAATATTCAAGATATCACTGAATTTCATGTGTTACCACTTGAAACTGGGTGACAAGTTATTGTGGTCCTATTGTGAAGATCCTTTTCAGGGATTACCAATCCAATTATTATTTAATCTCAAGAGAAATACTATGAGTTTATTGTTTAAAGAGAATAGATTAAAAAGTTTGGATATGGTGGGATATTCCAATGACTGGGTGGAGCCAGGGAAACTACTTACCAGATTCAAGACTAGGAGAACAATAACAGATGGTAAGACTGAAGTAATTATGTTTGGTGAGGAACAGTGTTTGGAAGTGGAAATTCAAGGTAAAATCATCTGGAAACATGAGGAGGGACCCGTTCCAATCTCACTCATTTCAGATCCACACACTCATACCCTCGTATTCCCAAACCATTACACACTAATATTATAATATATTATACATATTATACATAGTATTGTAGTATACTATAGTTAAGATTATATAGTTAAGTAGCTCCCTCTCCCCTTATATTATTAGCTCCCTCTAGGGGTATATGATAAGATAGCTCCCTCTAGGGGTATATGATAAGGTAGCTCCCTCTAGGGGTATATAATTATGTAGCTCCCTCTAGGGGTATATAATTATGTAGCTCCCTCTAGGGGTATATAATTATGTAGCTCCCTCTAGGGGTATATAATTATGTAGCTCCCTCTGGGTCTCCCCTAGCAGCAATAATTGTAATTATTTTCCTCTACAACTCTCAACTATTCACATTCCAATTTTCTAACATATTTCTACATAATTACTATCATAATGTATAAGAATAACAAATTACTATCACAAATCTTAACTACTAATGAATCCTAATTACACGGTATGAAAAAATTAATGGTAAATGGTGTTGAAGAGTAGTTTGACTGCGTTATTGTCGTGTGTCTTGGGTAATGTAAACTTGGCGAATTTCTTGACTCTATCTGGCGCATTTAACACTGCGAATGAGTTCTCCAGCATTTGCATTATCTCCACGTCATTCTCGCCATCGCCCACAAAGTATAATTCTTTACTACTAAGATTATAGTGCTGCATTATGTGTTTGACGCCGGAGCACTTGGAAGTGCCTGGCGGTACGATTTCGGCAAATAATTCATAAAGCGTAAACTTCCCAATGTGGTCCACACCATTCACAAACGGACCAAACTCCACCAAATACTTGCCAAAATACGTCATAACAATTGATTTACTCACGAGTTCAGAAGGTGAGATAACCTTGGGATTGAGAAATTCGTAAAAGAGGAACAGTTTACTGGTTAAAAAGAGCGGGTCTTTGAGGCAGTAAAAGTCGTCCACGTCATGGAACAGGAAATACTCCTCCAAATTGTTCTCCACAATGTATTGAACTAATTTTTCCATGTACTCGTGAGAGAAGGTGTTGGAGTGGATAATGTTGCCGTGGGAGTCAAATACCATGGCGCCGTTGTTGTATACGCCGGGGTATCCGTTGTACGTGGAATACTGTGACATTATCTCATTAAAACCATCAAACGCACATTGATACGAACGGCCTACACATTTTTACAGATAACTATAGTAAACTAAGATTGGTCAAAATTATGAAAAAATAATTGTTAAAAATGGGTAAAAAAAATAAAATGCAAAAGTTGATCGGGTTAGGAGAAATAAATTTTCTCACCCAGTCAATATTGCTGCAGTAACAACACATTTCGTAAAAAACAATTGTAAATAATAAATAAAATATCAAAAGGTTGCAAATTGAGAAATAATGGGGTAAGGTAATTAAGGGATAAGTAGGAGCCCGGGGGCTAAAGAGAGTCCTATAGACTAAATAAGAGTAAATAAGAGTAAATAAGCTGTGTGAGCGGTAGCAAGCCCCGTAAAGCCGTACCTGTACAAAAAAATGGTACAAAGTTATTTTCTCTTAGATGTTCGAATGATTTAACGTTTTCAATCATTTTCTTTGAGTTGTGTATGAGGAAAGTGCGATCCAGGTCTACGGCAAAGTATTTCGGCTTCTCCTTTGGTACAAAATTGTGAAAGTTCGACTCTGCAGTCCAACGCTCCATCTCACTCTCGTTACTCGGCAATCCCTCACTCAACACACTCATCTCCTCAAACAACACATCCCTGTCCACCTCCAACCACACCTTATCAGTGTTCCCATTGTCAGTGTCCCCATTGTTAACTTTGTCCCCACTGTTGCCACTAACTTTGTTGAGTTTACAGTAGTAGAGCCGTTGATGGGAGTGATTTTGTAGTGTGATGAGTTGTAGAAGGGTAATTTCCTTGGAGTTACCGTAGGCGTAGAGGAATTTACAGTAGCTGCCGTGAGCGCTGGTCCAGACGGTAGTCTCACCGTCGCGGATGGTTAAAAGTTTATTTTTCTCGTTGGAGAAGTAAATCTCCATTGGCACATTAGACCAAAAGTGTTTTGAACAGTTGAAGAATTTTGTTCTCTCCGCGGCAGATATGTTCAAGTCCATTCTTCCACAAATTCTACAAAATCTACAAATTCTACAAATTTAACAAAAATAAAATAATAATTTTAATATATTACAAGGGATTAAATTAATAATAAAATAATTATGAAATTTGATATATTACAGAGGATAAATTATTTTGAGATCCGTGGGTTCAGATTCTCAAATTTTCACAAATTAATAAATTAATCAAATTAATAAATTAATCAAATTAATAAATTATTTAAAAATTAAAATAATTTAAAAATTAATAAATTATTCAAAAATTAAAATAATTAATTGTTGTAAAAAATTAATTTTCTTCCATAGGTTCTTGCTCTCCTTCGGTATCAGTTTTGTCTTCATCGTAAATGTCGTAATGTCCTTCGGATTCCACTTCTGATTCCAGTTCAACTTCCACCACTTCGGCCCCTTTTTGCCCACTTTCCTTTGGCGTAGTTTCGCCCTGAACAACTGGAATTACATCTTCAGACTGTGCAGATTCCACAACTTTATTGAACTGTTCATTATACTTTTGCTGTAACTCTACCAACTGTGTGATTATTTGATCTAAAGTTTGTGTGTCTCCGGGGGTTTCCCCGGTAGATTGGACAGGTTCATAATCTACAGTAAATCCCCCTTGGTATTGTTCCATAGTTTCAATTCCCAAGTCGTGTAGTTCCAATGGGTCAAATTGACTTACGGGAGTTTCAGTTCCTGGCTCCAAGTGTTCTTGCTCAAATAAGTCTTCAGTTTCACTGTCTGAGATTGGACCAAGGATCTCATCAGCATATAAGAATTGAGTTACCGGAGTTCCAGGCTGCGTTATCGGGGCTTCAGACTCATCCGGCACCGGGTATTCTGATTCACTCTCTTCTACAGGTTCTTCCACAGGTTCTGATTCGACAGGTTCTACAGGTTCCTCGGGAATGGGTACGGGTTCTTGGTGTGTTTCATCTTGTTCTAAAATAGCATTAGACATTATTTACTATATATTTAATTAGCTCCCTCTAGGGGTATATATAAATAACTATATATTTAATTAGCTCCCTCTAGGGGTATATATTAAGATAGCTCCCTCTAGGGTATATAAATTAGCTCCCTCTAGGGGTATATATTAAGATAGCTCCCTCTAGGGGTATACAGTAAGATAGCTCCCTCTAGGGGTATATAACTCTAAGTATATAGTTAAGTAGCTCCCTCTCGGGGTATACAGTAAGATAGCTCCCTCTCGGGTATATAATTCTAAGTATATAGTTAATTTAGCTCCCTCTCGGGTATATGATAATTTAGCTCCCTCTAGGGGTATATAGTTAATTAGCTCCCTCTGGGTGTATATCTGGTGGTATATCTAGTGGTACAACCTGGTTCATCTTGTTCTGGAATTTCAGGTAGATTTGGTATGAATTGATTTAATCCTCCGATCATTCCTTGTATTCCTTCCTGATCCACTCCCAGTGCTGCTTGTACATTTGGTAAATCTCCTACTCCCAAGATTCCACTCACCGCGTCATCGATGTCCTGGTCAAAATCGTGATCAATTCCCTCATCCACTGCTCCATCTCCTCCCTCTGGTCCCTCATCTCCATCGTCTCCTTCTCCTCCCTCTGGTCCCTCATCTCCCTCATCACCTTCATCCCCGTCACTATCATCATCATCGCTATCGCCTTCATCTTCGTCTAGTGGTAGAGGATTATCGAAGATGTTAAAGCCTCTGGGATTGAGTGAGGGATGCAGGTTGGCGGCGTATCTCATGACTGTGTTGACAGTTGTGACCGTGGGTGACATTCTACCAAGTACTGGTGGTCCGTCTTGCAGGAAAAATCTCAGTTGAATATCCTGATTCGCCGGTGTGATTACACGGAGATACAAAAAACTGTGAACCCCGTTATTCACCCTGACTATCTTCAAACAGCTGTTATTCTCATTCTTCTGGAACATTAAATTGTTGCCGTACCGGACAGTGTTAATAAAATGCTCAGGATCCGGATCTATTATAAGGTATTCTACACCGTAAAATGTTACTTGCTGGGTTCTTATTCCCGGGATATTCAAAGGCTGCAGTAAGTCTATATCCACCGGGTCCAAACATACAACCATCCCAAACAACAATATTATCAATATCATTCCTCCCTCTTTATTTATTTACCAAGTTATATTAAGTTATGTCAAATTTGTTATTAAATTGTTATCAAATTGTTGTATTAATTTGTTGTATGAGATTTGTGAATTTGGTTGTTGAGAGTTTTGGGTTGATTAATTTGTATTTGAGGATTTGGAATAAAGTAACATTAGATCTGAGTGTAATTTAATTAATAACTTGAGTTCTCTCAAGTTTAACGTCAAATCTTAAAATTATTATTAGATCCAGGTTGAAACTAATTTTCACATAATTAACAAAGTTTATAATGTTACTAATGTTGTTAACTTGTTAATCTATGTTAGATTAATGGATCTAACGGATCATTTTGTTAATTCAGGAGCAGGAATTAGACTATCTCATGACTCGTTCATACTCACACTGCAGATCAAACATTACCAAATCCATACCATTAACATGATTAGATTTAGTTAATTAACTGTTAATAATAGGGTAATAATAGTAGCAAGATCAGTTAACTAATCTTATACACTTTACCATATAACTACTAATGTACTATACATAGTGTATATTATATAGTATATACAGTATAGTATTATAGTATTATAGTAGTAGTATAGTATTATGTGTCTGGGTTTAAGAGTATAGTCTAAGTATCTTAAGTATTAGTTAAGGTGTTATATTACTTTAGTATAGTAATTAGGTGTCTGGGTTTAAGGTCCTGGGTACAGTAGTAATATAGTATACTACAGTACTATAGGTAATACTAGTAAGTCTAGGAATAGTATATAGTATTATACTATAATACTAAGTACACTATTCTAAGTATATAGTTAATAGTGTATTACAGTAGTTAAGAGTATTTTAAATACAATAGTCTAAATCACAGGTACTCAGTACAATACTACCTAATTTATCCTAAACACTAAATTAACACTCAAATAACACCAAAATAACGATAAATAATGTATAAATAGGAGCAAATTAACCTCTTAAAACACTAAAATAGAGCTAAAAATAGGCTAAATAATGTATAAATAGAAGCAAATTAACCTCTTAAAAGACTAAGTAAGGTATAGAGATTGAATGTAGATTAATGTATTTTATTATACAGTTGTTGGTTGAATAGTACGATGATGACTGTCATGTTATCGCATCCGATCCCTTCAGACTCGCTCGGGTTACTACTCAAACACAAATCACACAACTCCTCACATATCCTCTCCAACACCTCCTTCCTCCTGTCCATTCCCATTCCCATTCCCATTCCTACGCCGTGACCATGTTTATCTCCCACACCTACACCGTGACCATGTTTATCACCCACACCTACACCGTGAGAATGTTTATCTTGGAGTTTATCGGCGTATTGTGTCAGTTTGGTGTGTATGAAGTCGACGACTTGTTGGTTTGATTTGCAGTCCCAGATGCCGTCGCATGCGAGTACGAGAAACTCGTCGTCTCTTGTGAGTTTAACAATTTGTATATCGGGAAATGAAATAATTTTCTGCTCCCTTTGGTCCAAATTCTGGTCCATTTTAAATGATAAATCGCCTAGGCTGCGGGAGAGGTTCAGGTTCCCGTCAACGCGGCCGTTGATGACATTGCCTCCGGCACGGCGGATCCGACTAAGCTCAAGCTCGTCCGTCGGCTTATGGTCCACCGATAACGGAACCGCTAGCTTATTCCTTGATAAGACACAGCGGGAGTCACCGGCGTTTGCCACTACGACACACGGCACCGGGTCCTCCAACACCACAACCACTACACTCGTAGCGCCACAACCCATTGCATATAAATCCTCCCGCTCCTTCTGCGTTAACAACGTGTTAACCACCGTTGTCACCGCCGTACCATACGTACCAAATGCGGCCGTGTCACTTTCAGTTTGAGTAGTAGTGTTAGAAGTGTTAGAAGTTTGAGAAGTGTGAGAAGTGTCAGTGTGTGTGGTTGTAAGTTGTGTAGTAGTGCCACCGACGGATCCGTCGGATTCCATGGGTTCGTCGGTGTCAATTCCGAGCTCGCTGTTAATTGTTGCTTCATCCACCTGGTCGTCTTTATAGTACGGAATACTGTCATACTTGTTCAATTCCTCCTCCACCTCTACACAATCAATGCAGATTCTCATAACTACTAATTCCGGGGAGTCGAGGTAAAGTTAGGTAGAATGTCATAACTACTAAATCTGGGGAGTCAACCAATAATTTAATACTATATAATAATTAAGTAAATGATGATAACTACTAAATTTTGGGAGTTGGGGTAGAATTAAATATAACTAGGTTAATACGTGTTGTATCAGTGGCTGGCGTGAAGGAGTTATCGAATGAAGTGAGTTGTTGTATGATATCAATGGCGTGTTGTCTGTTATTTAATTTTTCGGGTAAGAGAACTTTAAAAAGGTTAGTGGAGTCGATTTCATCGTTTTTGCGGTTGGAGATGAGGTGAAGTTGTGAGTCGACTTCGGGTGTGGCTAGGTGTTGGTCAAGTCTGAGGAAACTATTTTGCAGCGCTTCGGCTACTAATTTTGACTCTACGGAGTCTGACTCATGCTTAGGCACTAAACTGCCCTCTAAGTACCGTCGCCTCACGTCCCGAAACTCCTTAGAAAACACATTTGAAAAATTCTCAGACACCCAACGACTCACACAGTTACCACCGTGACCGTCAAACACACCGTAAATACTCCCCACAGAAATGCTCTCGTCACCCGTTCCAGGGGTCATCACACGATCTCCTATCATATTATTATGTGTATAGTTAAGAGTATTATTTAAGTAAACCACCATAACTACTAATTCCGGGGAGTCGAACACTTTTTTACTGTATAATTAAGTAAAAGTTGATAGCTACGAATTCCGGGGAGTAGGGGTATTTTTTACTGTTGTATAGTAATAACAAAGTAGAATGTGATAACTACGAATTCCCGGGAGTCGGGGTAAAAATTAAGTAGAATGTGATAACTACTATATCTGGGGAGTCTGGGTAAAAATTAACTATGGTAATAATTAAGTAAATGATGATAACTACTAATTCTGGGGGGTCTGGGTAAAAGTGGTACCGGTATTGTTGTACGAGGGTATGGTGAGATGTGCGTCTTCCATGGAGATTCTCCAGCCTTGCATGGACGTTGCGCCGAAGACTGTGGAGTCGAGTCTGAAGTCACCGCCGCTCGTCGACACCTTCTCAGTCTTCGGACTACTCAAGTGCGCTCCCATCTTCTGCAATAACAAGCCACGCACTAAATTATAACACAATCGCATAACAATCTACAAATCCAATCACTATTACTATTAACTAATGTAAAATAGATAAAATGTTAACTCGTAAATTAAAAATAAATATGAAATTACGTTATGCCGAGATTGCCAATTTTTTTAAATTATTACTTTAAATTATTTTATTTAATTTTATTTTGAAATTATTTCAAATTACGTCAAAAACTGTCGAAAAAGTGAAAAACTCTGGAAAAAGTGAAAAAAAGTCGAAAATGTGAAAAAAGGTGAAAAAAGGTGAAACACGTCCGAGTAAAGAGAAGAAGTGTTGGAAAGAGTTAGAGTTTAGGGCGGGGTGGAAAGGTGTTACGGGTTGGAATCCGTTTGTCGTGGTTAGGTTCGGATGAGTAATTCGTGGGCATAATGAAAGAGCATTAAATCAGTTAAATCCTGGCCGAAATCGTAAATACTTGAACTGATTTCATTCAGCTCAATTTCCTTCATTCACCCTCATGGGGTTACAATTACTCTCACTCTTAACTCTAACCTCTCACCCCTAACTCAACCCTTAACACTTCTGTTCCACATTGTTAAAGCTGTTTACGGCGTAATTTGGAGTATGTGACTGAAAATTTGATTTACTTGAATTTAGCCAAATTTGAAATTTTTTACCCTCAGATTCCAACCATTCATACAAATTGTTTAATATTATTTTTTTATTTATTATCTTTAAATTTATTATCTTTAAATTTATTATCTTTAAATTTATGTTTTCACTATTGTGTATTTTATACTCTAAACTATACTATTATATTCCCTAAATTAATGTTATATTTACTATATAAAATTGGAAAAAAATAAAACTCAAAATTTACACAATAACTTGATTATTTTTGAAAAATAACAATTAATAATTCCAACAAATTATTTTGTTAATTTATTTTTAATATGTAAATTATTCTATCTGTTGATTAAATGATAAAAAATTTGCGCCGTTACTGTCTGTTTGACTTCCTGAGTTGTCTATTTTTTTCAGTGTTTTTATTATACTTTTTAGTCTTCCACGATAACACCAAGAGCGTTGATCTCCTAACCCGGAAAGTCACACTACTACACCTTCTCATCAACCCTACCAAACTTCTCTTTCACCTCCTCATTCTACCCGTTATCACCTTTTTACCCATTAAATCCACTAACTCCACTCACACTAGTACTGTAGCTCGTGTGTCCAAGATATTACAGAGTAATTTGAGGACTAAGATCAGGGTATTATTGTGTTTTTTTGTGGTTTTGGCGTTTTTGGCTTTTGTTCTCACTACTAACAATTCGGTGACTTACCTAGTAAACTATCTATTCTACGCTCTAATGTACACTGCCGTGGCTCTCGGGACTCTTGTGCACTTTTTCATTCCTAACATTAGTTCAGATGTGAGTAATCACTTTCCTAGCAGTACAGTGAGTAATCTCATTCCTAGCAGTACAATGAGTAATCTCATTCCTAGCAGTACAGTAATGAGTAAACAGGTAACAGCAGTCCTTGTGTTACAGTGTGTAATGTTATTGGTTGGGGTTTGTTTTGGTAATTATCTGTTACTGCTGGATTGGTATCAGTTATTTGCAAGGTTCCCAATTACTAACTTGGTAGGCTTAACCACGGGACACTTTCTTTCCTCTCTCTCCTGCAACATCGCACTCTACTCTCGTAAATTACATTAATTTGTTCACTAATTTATCAGTTCAGTCATGTTAGTTAGTGTTATGCAGTGTTTAGTTTGTGGTTAGGAGTTAGTTATGTGTTTGGGGTTGGGGATTCGAACCTGGTAGGTCTGGTTAGTGTAAATAGCGTAGTACCAATTGTTCTATTAAGGCTATAATACAACTTACAAAGTGATTTAATAGTACTGTAAGTAGTATTAATATAAGTACTATTAGTGTAAAGTGATAATAGTCTAAAATTAGATAATTAAAATTTTAGTTATTTTTAATTATTTTAGGTAAATTTAGGGAATTTGAGTAATTTTGAGGAATCTTTGGGAATTCCCAAAAATAACGTAAAATTCCGTAAAATTCCTCTAAATATCGTAAAATAAGGTAAATTTAGGTAAAATAAGGTAAAATTAGTCCAATTCCATGGTGTAAAGAGGAGTAACAGTTGAAGGTTCAACTGTGCTCATGGGTGCGTTGGAAGGGTAAAATCCCTTGAAAATTAGACAATCCCAAACTTCCCAAAATTAACCCAAATATCCAAAAATTATTAAATAATTATTAAATAATTAAAATAAAATAAATATTTGTGAGAATTGTGGTGATGGCTGAGGTGCTGGTGAATTCCGTAGGTTACGACGATTCTGACCCAAGTGACTACGAATCGGATAATTCTTACACCTTCACCCGAAATCAACGCATAACCAAAACTTATCCCACATTCACCAAAACTTATCCCGCATTCACCAAAACTTATCCCGAATTCACCAAAAAAAGTGTAAACTCTGTAAAAAATTTGGAAAGGAATAATTTAATTGTGAATAATTTTAACCGAAATGAGCTCAAATCCCCGAGGTTCGGACTTCTCAACCCACGTAACACTAACAACACATTGTCTAACACTAACACTAACACTAACAGGGTGACTAATAACACTAAGAACACAGTGGATAGTGTAAACTCTGAAGCAAAATTGTGTATGGGAGGAGATGGTGTGAATGTGGAGAGCTGGGAAGGGTTGTGTAGTAGGAGTAGTTTGGATACGGTTGACAGTTTAACGCCGCAGAGTAATGAAAACGGTTTCAGGTGGTGGCGTGACGAACACGACTTTTACGATTCCGATGACTCCACCACTACTGATCCAGTTGTAGACTTAAATAGTACTAAATCTGCTACCCGAGAGGGAGCTAATAATATACCCCTAGAGGGAGCTACTATAAGGGTACCCCTAGAGGGAGCTAATTATAATACTGTTAACAAAGGAGGGGTAGAGGGAGCTACTGGAGAGGAACTAGGAAAGGAAGAGGGAGTTGAAGATTGGAAGAGTTGGACCGTAGGTACAAATCAGCTACAACAACTCAAGTCCAAACTACTACACAAACTTCTAAATCACACCACAGTAGACACAGTAGACACAGTGGACACGGTAGACAGTGTGGAAATGTCTACTCATGATAACCCTGTGAATGAGTTAGAGTATTATAAGCTTATGAATCGTCTGTTATTGGATAAGTTGTTGTATGTACTGAATAACAACTGTAAGCTCGAGTACAGCGTCAGTAACCAATACGTAACTCTCATTCAACAACACCTACTCAAATCACAACTATTCCTACAGTCACTCACCAATTTGCATACTCTAAATGGCACTCAAAATACTGTAAAGGAGAATGTTGATAGTATGGATACTGTAGATGTAGAAGGAAATAATGAATTCATTACTCCTACCCGAGAGGGAGCTAACTCTAATACTATTAAATATATACCCCTAGAGGGAGCTATCTTACTATCAAGGGTACCCCAAGAGGGAGCTAATAATATACCCCTAGAGGGAGCTAATTATAATACTGTTAACAGAGGAGGGGGAGAGGGAGCTAATTCTAACACTGTAAATACGGTAAACCCAGTAAATAACACGGTAAGTGAGGATAGGATGAAGAAATTGGAGGAGGAGAAGAGTGAGTTGGAGGCGAAGCTGCGGGTGATAGAGGAGAGTAAAAACACGTTAGAGGAAGACTTTAAAAAAACACTGACATACATGAAACTCATGAAAGACCGACTCAAACTCTTTAAACACACTGTCAACAGTAATCAAGCTAACACCGCAGCTCCGACCAAACCATTAACCACCAATAGTAATAATATAAGGCGTAATAACAGTGTGGTGAGGTTTAAGGAGATGAGTGAGTTGTATGTGGTACCGAGGTCACTCTCGGAAACCAGACCCATCATCAACAATAAAAAACCAAGCTTCTTCTCCAAACTCTTCAAATAATCTTACACACACAATTTAATAATTTTATTATTTTTATTTTTATATTATATTGATTATTTTTGGGTGAGATTCCCCACCTATGGAATCTCCCTCTCCCTCTACCCCTTAATACTTTATATACTATAGACTTAACTAGGAGTATTAGTAGCTCCCTCTTGGGGTATATAGTAAAGTAGCTCCCTCTAGGGGTACCCTTATATTAGCTCCCTCTAGGGGTATATAAATTAGCTCCCTCTAGGGGTATATTATTAGCTCCCTCTAGGGGTATACAAAATCCAAATTTGTTTACGACTTAACACTTTGGCACAAAATTTCACAAATTTACAAATTTACCTAAAACACAATTAGTTAATGGATATGATAAAGATTGGTATAAATGGTTATGGTCGTATTGGCCGTTCGGTGCACAGGGCCGCGTTACTGCGTGATAATATCCAAGTTGTGCACATTAACGACCCCTCAATGACGCCAGAATATGTTAAGTATCTTCTACAGTATGACTCTGTTTACGGGAAACTCCCGTACACATTGCTGCTCGAGGAAAATTTCCTACTCCTAAACAATACAAGAGTAAATCTAACATTTGAGAGAGACCCTGGCAGCATTAACTGGACTGATACGGACGTGGTTCTGGAGTGTACGGGCATTTTCAAGACTACAGAGCTGTCAACTCGGCACCTGGATGCCGGAGCCAAATTGGTAATAATCTCCGCCATACCATTGGATAACACGCCACTATTTGTCTACGGTATTAACCACACCAACTATGACAAATCTGTGCGTATAATGTCAAATGCAAGTTGTACTGCCAATTGCCTAGCACCAGTTGTCAAGGTTTTACATGAGAATTTCGGGGTTCAGGAGGCACTTGTCAGCGCAATCTGGCCCAACATGGCCAGACAAAATTTGATTGATTCAGTTCCGAGACCGGGCGAGTTCGCCCGTTGTGGCCGCACTGCCGGTGTTAATATTGCTCCAGTGCCAATCCCAGCAGCAGAAGCTGTAGCCAGAGTAATCCCAGGCCTCAACGGGAAACTCAAGGGAATTTCATTTTTTGTACCCGTACACGCCGTAGCAGCTGTTGATTTAACTGTGAAACTTATTAACCCAACCACCTATGACCAGATTTGTACGGCTATAAAGAGAGCGTCGGAGGGTGAGTTGAGGGGAATCTTGGGTTACACTGAGGAGCAAGTAGTTTCATCAGACTTTATAGAGGAAAAAAGATCAAGTGTGTTTGATACAAAGGCTGGAATACAGTTGAACGAGACATTTGTAAAGTTAGTCTCGTGGTATCATAACGAGTTTGGATATTCCAATCGATTATTAGATCTGGCACAGTACGTGGTCCAGATTTACAATTCTTAATATTTTTTATAGTATTTTTTATAGTATTTGTTATAGTATTTTTTATAGTATTTTTATTGTACGTGTTATTCGGAGTTAGTTGCTGCAGTATGTATAGTATTGTTGATTATAGTTGCTACAGTAGAGTACTATAGTATACATAATCCGGAATTCGTATAGTAATAGTATAGTAATAGTATAGTAATAGTATAGTAATAGTATAGTAATAGTATAGTAATAGTATAGTAATAGTATAGTAATAGTATAGTAATGGTAATAGTAGTAATAGTACTGTTAACTATAGTTGGGAGTAGATTGGTTGTATAGTGTCAAGAATATATAAACCCAGACATGTACAGTACTATACTATACTAATACAGTATTACAATAGTATAATTAGTGGAATAGTATAGTAATAGTATAGTATAGTAGTTATAGTACTGTTAACTATAGTTGCTGCAGTATAGTACTATAGTAATACTGTATTACTGTACTATGATTAGACTATACTGTAGTATTAGTACGCTATAGTATTAGTACGGTATTATGTAAAAACCCAGACACATAACCCCAGACGTGAGTACGGGATCTAATACCTAGACCTAGATAATATACATAGAGTAGCTGGAGTAAATAGAGTAATACTATAGTACTACTATACTCTTCTATATACCTAAGATACTATACCTATTATACTATAATACTATACTATTACTATACTATATATAATATACTATGTATAATATGTATAGTAGTAGGAGTATAGTATAGTAGTACATAACTTAGTGTACCCTAACTACTATAACCTTAACTACTGTACTATACCCAGAATACTCTTAATTACTATACTACTACTGTAATATACTCTCAAGTCATATGCCTAACACATAACCACAGACACATAACTACAGTCATGTAATGCTATACTATAGTATGTATCAAGATTTGCTCCAGTAACTGTAGTACTAATACTATAGTAATACTCTCAACTATTATACTATTACTGTACTATACTCTCAAGTACTATACACATTATATATACTATAGTTAATGGCGTTGTTGGTGCCAGTATAGTCTAATTCCGGGGACTCATCTCCACCCAAATTACACACAGAATACCATACTACACCTTATCTACAGAATTAGAATACTATACTATACTATAGATTATATAATTAGGAGTACTATACTATTATGTATACTATTGTTATTGTGTATAGTATGGTATGAGTATGCTGGATGGTATAAGAGATGAGAACTAGTAAATAATGTTGAGAATTGGGAAAATAAGATGAGTGCAGAATACTGGATGGGGAATAACGAGGTGCAGTTCTCTAGCTAGGAATAGCAATGAGAATCTGCAATTCTAATAATCTTATCGTAACATCATAAATAACTGTTAGCTAATATTGATGAAAATTGTTATAATATTTATCGCAGTATTGTTATGTCCCTACAAACCAGCACATGGTGCTGGTGGTGTTAATTCATCCCAATCAAGTGGAGGAAACTCTCTTCGAAATCCTGGAGGAGCCCAGACTACCAATTCTGGAGCTTCTTCCGGGACAACTACTCCCAAAGCTCAAGCTACTGGAGGATCTAATCCAGGGGCTGCTACAACAACACAATCTTCTACTTCAAGATCCGGTACAACTACAACGGCTAAATCTGGTGGCTCTAGTGCTAACAAGATCACTCTAGATATCAAGAAGACCAATGGTACCAAGGATTACGAGTGCAGGAATTATGGCGATAGTATAGTATTCACTCCTAAGCCTGGTCATGGATTTTCCAAGATAGTGAAAGGTAGCAAGAATATCTGGACTGCTCAAGATGGTGAATACGCCACCAGGGTTGTCCTCAAGGGTAAAGGTAGTCCTAAAAAAGAAGTGTCCATTTGCCTTAACACTGATACAGTTATAAAACTTCGCAGGGATGGTAAGAATAAACCATGGATCGACATTAACAGTCAGAACAATGATACCAACCCCAATGCCAATACCGGTAGTGCTACAGTTGATCCGTCTAATGCAAGTGCTACAGGTGGTTTACCTAGTACAGGTCATACAGTACATTCATCTGCTACAAGAGCTCAAGAGAATTCATCTGGTAGAACCCCTGAAGATTCTTCTAGACGTTGATGTTAAATAGTCAAAGACTAAATCTTCTAAGAAATCTCCATGTACACTTGATTTCTTAATTGACTAAATATTTGTCAAACTCGTTGAGTTACAATGAGTTGAATCGCATTTAAAAACTTAAATTAAGTTTAGTTGTACTATCACTAAGTGTATTTGTGCTATCACTAAATTAGTTGATAGATTTAAGGTTTAAAATTTGTAAACCTAACCTCAATATATTATACCTCTTCATTATATACTCTTAACTATACCCCTAGAGGGAGCTATCTTACTACCTAAGGGAGAGGGAGATAGTTAATTTATATACCCCTAGAGGGAGCTAATAATATAAGGGAGAGGGAGCTACTTCTAATACTATTAACTTTATACCCCAAGAGGGAGCTAATAATATACCCCTAGAGGGAGCTAATTCTAATACTCTTAACTATACCCCTAGAGGGAGCTACTTAACTAATACCCCTAGAGGGAGCTATCTTATTATATACCCCTAGAGGGAGCTAATAATATACCCCTAGAGGGAGCTACTTAACTATATAATCTTAACTATAGCATCGTATAACACTAAATAAAGTATAATTATGTGATTATTTGATGAGTTTACAATTTCCCTAAGGGAGCATTAATACACTATACGATACGCATGTATGATATGCTCTGGGTATATAATATATTATATACGTCTGTAATATGTAATATAAATTTATTAATAACCCAAAGAGTATAGAATAGGAATTCACGGCGAATGGGGAAGATATCTTACCTCGTTTCCTAATCACCCATAGGAATGATACTCCTAAGGTTTAATAATGTTAATCTCAGTGGGATAAATATGAATTAGTTAATACTGATGAAATTTGAGATTTTAATTTTTATCGCAATTCTTATATCGTGCCACTACAAATCGGCCCACGGAGCGGATCCTAGTGGGTCACCGCAATCAACTGGTGGTACCGCTGCTACCCTTGACATAAAGAAGAGCAGCAGTACCAACGAGTTAGACTACTCCAAGGATGGAGACTACAGGACATACTCAGCTAAAGATACTCATACATTCTGTAAGATAGTGAAGGGTAATAATGATATCTGGACCGTTAGTGGTAATGATGACGCAGTAAAAGTGGTACTAAAGGGTTCTGGAAAGAACATGAAACAACTTCTCATTCTTCTCAAGAGTGGCAAATTTGTATTTCTATACAAGTGTGGCAAATCTGGCACTTTTAATTGTGGTTCTAAAAAGCCCTGCTGGAATGATATTACCTCTACCAAACCTGACATTACTAAGCTTAAGTTCTATGGAGAGAATAACACTGAGATAACTTCATCTGGCTATAAAGTTTCTATTGTAAATTTGTCTTACATTTACGAGTTCAACAATGGAGTCAAATGTCTCACTGTGAGGCTCGCTGATAAAGACATTTGGAAATCAGTTGACGATGCAAATTATAAGGAAATTAAAGCATTTTCAATAGATCTTAGTAATACTAAATTTACTATAACAAATAGTAAAGATGAGACGAGGGAAGTTACGGGTCCTGAGGGTACTGGTCTTACTCTTGACATAACAAAGAATATGAGTACCCAAGAGTTCAAGTACTCTGAGTATGGTAAGTCTAGATCATTCGCTGCTAAAGATAATCGTGTGTTTTCTAAGATAGTGGGCAAAAATGGGACTGAAGTCTGGAAGTCTAAGGATAATGATGACGCCGTAAAAGTGGTACTAAAAGGTAAAGGAGATAGTAAAAAACATCTTGCCTTGTTACTTAAGAGTTGTAAGCTAATAGTTCTCTACAGGGAAAACAAGAATAGTCCCTGGACTGATGTCACCAGTCAGAAACATGATGTTAGTAATCTCAAGTTCCTGGATGATAATGACAAGGAACTCAGTGCGTCAGATTACAAAATTGACATTGGATTTACGTTTTCATACTTGGTAATATTAAATGGTGTAAAGTGTAAGAAGATAAAATTAGGCGAAGCAGATGTATGGAAAAGTACTGATGATAAGAAGTTTGAAAAACTCAAGTCATTTACACTGGATCTTGAATCAAACAATTTCCACGTCAGAAGCGATTATGAAACTAAGAAATTAGATTTTAACAAGTCAAACGCTACAGGAACTGGAGCTAGTTCGGGTCAGAATGGTACTACTAATGACGGAGGTCAGACCGGAACTGGGACTCCTGCAACAGGTCAGACTCGATCTAGTCCATAAACTTAACCTGAGAAATCTCCATGAACACTTGATTTCTTGGAATTATTAACAAATCTCACCAAACGTACTTGAGGTGTTAATATTTGTAAGTGTATCCTCAATGTAATATATACTATATTATATACATATTATATGTGTATATACATATGTGTATAATAGTACCATAATACTGTACCACTGGATAACCCAAATTAACGCCAAATTAAGCCCAAATTAGCGTAAAATAACATCTTTTAAACACATGTCAAACTACAAATCTATTTATTTACGTGATTATATAATAGTAATGTCTTCGTGGTTAGTTGCGTAATGTCTAAATAGATTGGCTAGCTAAAATGAGAAATGTTGTGAAATACTTGAAAGATTTGTGGAAATATTCACAAAAATGAGTGAAAATGGATATCCGAAGTATAATGCGATTTTGAAGAATAATAAACCAATCATAATGGAGCGGAAGAGTCTCCTTAGTCCTTGGGTCAACATCACACATCTGCGGTACAATATTGAGAAGTTACTATTTCTGGATAATAACAGAGATTTTAATTACCTCCAATGTGTAGTAGAATTGTACGAGTTAATCCTCGTAATGGAACTCAGATCCAACTGTAAAAGGATCAGATTTGACGGGAAATTAGTCTGGCACATTACAAAACGGAATAATTTTCCCAAATACTTACTATTTGACCTGGAAAATAATAATATTTTTCTGTTACTCCGGGATTCAGAACTGAGGAAATTGGACTTACCCGGGGACAACCGCAATACCAACTCTATCGACCGAAAACTCATCGAAGACATTAAAAGAAAGCTTAATAAAGGAATTAAACAAACTAAACAACGCGAAATCTGCCCTAAACCAATCCCAACACACGATAATCTCAGTCACTCAGAACACACAGAATCCACACCAAACTTTTCTCCAGTAAGTCACTCTACAATTAACTCTAGAAGTGAATCTGCAAGTGAATCTCCACTAAGTGTTTCTACGGTAGATGACTTAATGTCTGAGAATAGTATTGTGGAAAGTTGTAAAATGTGTGAATCATTGGAGGAGTTGTTTTTGGTGCGAATTGACGTGATGCGTGAGAGTTTCAGGAACATAATTAACCATTTACTAGGCCTTGACGGTCAAGTTATCAGGGGAAATGGCTATAAATTACTAATTTCTGGCTACAATTTTTATTATAATTTTGATCCGAATGTCATTTGTGATGAGATAAAACACTGTGAAACTGTGCTTTACAGAGCTAAACCAGGTAAATACCCGAAATCCTTAATTTTCTACAAAAAACTTAACCTTACGATTGTTGAGTTTGAGGATAAATTCTCGTTATTCTCAGTTAAGTATGGTGAATTTACTGTGGAACACTGTGAAATCCCGCCAATTAAGTTATATTTCAGACACTCAAACGGCGAGTTCATTCCACTCACCAGTGACCAATACAGTGTCAAACTAAGTATCATTGGTGGGTTGCAATTTGTCTTTACAGTATCTGAGGGTACCAAGTGCACAATGGTCAGGATGGGATTTGAGCTGGTGTGGATGATGCGAAAGAGTACCAGAAACAAATCCGACACTATAAAGAAAGTAATTTACAATTTAACTGATAAAACTATTTCAATCCTGACTGATACTTTGTTCAAATGTGTTGAAGCTAATGGTAACTGGTATGTAAGATACAAGGAGTTATCTCACATTACACATTACACAGAGGAAAGGGGTAATTTAGTTTTAATTGACAGAAATGAGTTAATTATCACTTCAAGTTCCAGGGGTAAGTATTTAATCAACTATGAAACCGGTATGAGATGTGTCCAAATTAGGCACTACGACAGGGTAATCTGGACCAAAAAAATCAATGAAACTTATCCAAAAGGCTTAGAATACAAAGTCATGACAAAGAGTAAAAAGTTTATACTCCAATTTGAAGATAAGTTTGTCGTGTCCACACTGGAACAAGGTGAACTAACTGAGAAGGAGTACAAATTACCTGAGCTTGGACTTTATACGCGTAATGGTCAAACTGGCACCGGAGTTAAGCTAAACAAATCAGATTTTACTGTGAAATTGGACATTTTCAAGGATCCGAAATTCATATATTCGACCAATTTCGGGGTTAAATTCTACGGCCTCAGCTATATGAACGAGTTATTTATATACCTGAAACCCGGCCAAAACAGCTTTTTACACGTCATATGTAGCCAGAACAGGGAACTGCAAGTAATTTTCAAGGATAAAATTACCCTATTCAAATACATTAAAGACGAGTGGAAAGAGAAAGTATACCTCATTCCGAGGGAAATTACCCTGTACACTAGGAATCCAGAAGGTGCCACTGTGTTATTGGATACGGGCGATTACAGAGTTGAGTTACGAGATTTGAGAAGATTAAAGTATATAATAAATGATAATGTAAGTTGCAGTGAGTTGAGATATGAAGATGATGTGATTTGGACCTGCGGAACTGGTGATAAATTTATTAATTCGCTTTACGTTAACAAGAGAAATATCACAATTAACACAGGAACTAAAATTATACACTACAAGTTAAATTATAAAGGGAAATGGACACAATGCTAATAACAATATAACTATACCATACATACATATTATATACCATATAGCATATTATATATAGTATATTATATATAGTATATTATATATATTATAGTATTATATGTATAGTATTAGGAGTATACTATATAGTATTAGTATACAGTAAGATAACACTTATTTCAGTACTATACACCAATTAATACTCATTAATTTGTTGTTTATAGTATATTAGAAGCCTTTAGATAGTGTTATACCCCGTGTAACATGCACCTTATTTACTAGCCGTAAACCCAGACACACATTATACTATGCTATATATACATACTATATATACTATGTACTATACTATATAATATATATATATATAATATAGTAATACTGTGTTAATGCACACTGGTATGAGCCAATGCAGTGATAGTTAACTTTAACCCCTAATTAACCAAGTTATATCAAATTAACAGCTAATTAATAGCTGAAATTGGCTAAATTACTCCAATTGTAAATAGTTGTAAAATAAGGTAAAAATTTATTTTCCTGCCGTTGACCCCAAATTTGACTTTTTAATTCAACTCTTTAAACACTTAATAATTCAATATTAAACATTAATTTCTCTCTTTCTACAACATTTCTAACAAAATTAACCATAATTAACCTGATTAACAACGCACATTTGGATACATTCAGTTTACGATGGAGTTACTGCAACTACTAATCATATGTGTAAGTTAATAACCTAATTAAATAATTTATTAGAGTGTTAAGTTGGTGATTGGTGTGAATAATGGATTTCTGAACCCTAAATTAGGGAAACCCATGCCGGCTCTGGAACCACTCACTGTAGACATAAGAATTGAAGGCTCCACTGATAAAATCGATTATCTCGAACATAAAAACGGCGGCACATACTCTTGCAATAGTAATTACGGATTCAGTACCATTATCGATTCTACCCAATCTACCACTGAGTTTAACACTGACACTACTACTAACAATACTACTGATACTACCACTGACACTACTACTGAGTCCACTACTAACACTATTAGTGAGACAATGACTACGAATAGGGAATTAAAGGGTGAAATAATATATAGTGCGAAAGATGTAAATGAGTATGCGTATGTGGTACAGGTGGAGCGGATATCACCGGTGTCAAAGAGTGTGATTTTACGCCTGAACAATGAGGACTTTGTTAAACTCAGTAGGCAAAACGGTGAATGGGTCAGAACTGACCGGCTAACTCTGGACATTAGTAAGAATTTTAGCACTGATAGTCACAAGTACCAAATTTTCGGCACTAAAAGCTCGGGCATTTTCAACACCGTTTTCAACGAAAGGCAAATCCCAGACAAAGACCACTACACCAATTTCATTCCCATCAACGGGAATCTATTCAATAAAATCATTGAATCCTACGAATCTCATGATTCGGGTGAGTCAGGTGATTCGGATGAGTCTGGTGATTCGGACAATTCCGGTGAATCGGGAGTGAGAGTAATTTGGGAGTCTACAGATGTATTAGAATGTGCAAGGGAGGTTTCGTTGTATAAAAAGGACATGGTAAAATATTTAGCGATTTTGACGAATAAGTTTAATTATTTCCTGTACCACTGGAATGAGACGAAGCGATGGATTAATATTACAGAAACAAGAATGAATTTGGGCGAGTTGAAATTCCATTTTGGCGATGAAGATGTGAAATCCATAGAGGAATTACCCGGCGGCTATTCTGTGACGTTATACTGCCTGAGGTATTGTGTTGAATTTTACTTTCCAGGGCTAAAACTCACAAATTGCACTGTGGCCGACGTTTTCATATACAATTTACTCGAAAATAAAATTAGTTTGAAGCTGAGGAATGGGCAAATTGTACCCGTCACACCGACCAATAATGAGATAAACCTGTGTTTCAGGAGTGAAACTAGGCATTATCCGTTGGTTACGAATAGGCATGGCTTACCAGTTGAGGTATTAAAGGTTTACAAGGATTTGTTCTACGGCGGTGCTGTGTCGTTGGACATTACCGAGGAGGACTCTACGGAGTACTTTAAAGTCTATAAAAAAGGTGAGTTAAAAGAGTTTAGGCCTTGTAAAAAGTATCGTTTTAGTAAAGTGTTTGATGTGCCCAGTGATGGCAAGGCTGTGTTAATTTATGCTGCGCCAAGTCCCTCGGAACAGCTGAACCACATTTCATTTTTTGACGGACTCGTAGAGAAATTTCTCCTAATGTTCAGTAACAAGTATTTGTTATTTCGATTTGTAACGGGCAGGAACAAGTGGATTGACGTTACTGAATCGCGGGTTAACCTGGCTGAGTTAAAGTTCTACGGTGTGAATGGAGAGTTGGACCCCCTGGAATACCGGATATTTCCCACGAATTATAACCTTGAAATTGCGTTTAAAGTGAGTTGTCACATGGTAAAATATAAGGAAGCAGTGCTGTGGTCTAGCGCGGAAGAGTGTAAAAGAATATACAAAATCGTAATCAAGCCGTTGGTGAACAGACTACACATTCTCTTTCACAATAATAAAATTAAACGATTCAACATCACCAACAACCACGTCAACTTCGTCTCACAAGACAATTGCATCTTCCACAAACACTCTCAATTTTAATCACATTCTTACACATTTTTTACACTTTTACACATCTTACACACTTTTTACATTAACGTGTCTTATTTCGACACCAACGTGTCTTTTTTACACACTATACACATTCTTACACACTTTTACAGTATACACTAGTAATACACAAGTAATAGAGTAAATTAGAGATTAGTTGATGTATTTGATATCTTCTAAAAGGTAATCTGTGATTTCGGGAATGATTGGCGGTTCTCGTTCCGGTGAAGGATCAAACTGGATACTACAACACATTAACACAATGTATTAATAATATAACTCAGTAGAAAATACAAAGTGAAATTGAGTTGTTCATCGATTTCTAGGATTGCGCCTTGGTTCCCACAGCGGTAACAATAATTTGGCGCACTAAATATCGTCACCACATTCTTGTCCTGTGACCACTGGTATCCCTAACAACATTATCACCAACTATATACTTAATTAAGGGTAATTATAGTAATGAATGGAGTAAATAGGAGTAAATAGGAGAAATTGGAGAGTAATCTGTGTAAGAAGTTGCGCGGAAAAAACAGCAGCAAGGAAAAAAATTTCGCTCTCGGACCAGTCTACTCCATTGACTGGTCCTCGACCTCTCTAACCCACCCCTTCCTTACAGTACAATACAGTAGTATAATAGTAGTATAGTAATATTAATATAGTATTAGTATAGTATATAGTGTGAATATAAGAATAGTGTTGGAACTTCCATGGTGAGTTGGTGTGCTCTGGCGATGAGATCGAGTCCGTTGTTTTGATTGAAGGCTTTGGTGATATCATAGCCAAAGGTGAATCCAGCACCTCTGGGACTAAGTCCCCAGCCAGTTCTCTCCTCAGGATCGGACCATAGTAAGTCACACATCGCACCCTCATGCGGGATCTCCTGGATTCTAATCAACATTACTACTATATTATCATACTTTACTTTGTTATACTAACTATGCAACTTACTATTCTATTAACTATTGTATACTGTTAACTACTGTATGGTATTAACTATTTTATACTATTAAGTATTGTATGGTATTAATGTAAGTACAGTATTAATGTAAGTACAGTATTAATGTAAGTATAGTATTAGGTATAGTGGTATGGTGTATAATACCGATCAAGTTTCCGGATGTGATCTAGTGAGTCAATGGAGGGAGAAAGACCAGCATGCGGACAAAATATTTTATTCTCAATCAAAGCCGCCAATGGTAAAAAATCAAACAAATCTACAATTTATAATGTTAACACTGCAAACACAATTTATAATGTTAACACTGTTAACACAATGAATAATTCTAACACAGTGAAAATGTGGGAATAATGTAAATAGTTGATAGAGTGAAGAGTAGTGATACCTGTGAAGCATTTCCAGATGTACGAGTTACCGTATTTACGTAGGCATTCGTCATAGAAGCCGTAGACTTGAGTTATCTGCCTACACTCGTGATTCCCCCTTATTATAAATACTACAACCATCGTTAGAATTTATATAGTAATTGAGTCAGAATAGTCTAGTGGTATAGTAATATCTAGGGTAAACTCCAAAGTCAAGCGGGAATTGGCCCGGATAGTAGTGAGGCGGGGGACTGCCAAGGGGAGCTAATTACCTAACTATATTACTATAGTAATACTATATAATGACTCTGGGACAAAAAGAGTCCCATTGGGATTGTTAACCCTGTAAGAATTACATAACTAAGTGGAAGCAAGCTCCGTAAAGGGTACCTCTGTGTTTATATCTGACTTTGAGTGAGACGATGAGAATAACGGATTCGACGGAATAATAGCCTCTGTCGACATAATCGCCGAGGAAGAGGAAATTAGTGTTTGGAGCGGATCCTGCGATACGAAATAATTCTTTTAAATCATAGAGTTGGCCGTGGATATCACCAACGACCGTGACTGGCGCTTTAATAAATAAAATATTACTCTCGTCAATGAGAATTTCCTTCGCCTTTTCACAAAGTTTTACCACTTCAGATTCCGATACGAATTCGCAATTCAGTGCGTTGTTTATTATGCTGTCCAAATTTGTTATCTCCACCTGGTTCAAATAGTAATCCACAGCCACTTGCATTCATATATAAAAGTATTAAAATTTTAAGCGAAATTTACGAAATTTAAGGCAAATTTACGGAATTTACGAAATTTATGGAAACTGAAAAATCTTGCAAAATTTAAATAATTTAAATAACTTTAAAATATCTCCAAATTTATAAAAATTTATCAAAATAACGTCAAAATATTGAAATAACGTCAAAATATTGAAATAACGTCAAAATATTGAAATAACGTCAAAATATTGAAAAATAGTAATTTGAGTGTTTGGAATAAAAATTTAGTCTAGCGATTAGAAATAATAAATAAACAACTTTTACTGAAAAATATATTACAAATTTAAAATAATAAAATATTTAAAATTTTATTATCGTGGGACAAGAACTATTTATTCTTTATTTTCCCTCAAAATTTCCTGATTTTAACACAATTTAACACGTTTTACAAATAATTGATATTATTTTAATAAAATAAGAATATTTCACGTGTTAGAGTTGGATGTGTATGGATGAGAGTGTTACAGTTGTGACGTTAGAGTTTAGCGGTGGATTAGATTCTCTCGTAATTGACCAGGAAAAGGAACTAACACTTAAAATCTTCTCTAAAAATATTAACTTAGGACAATTAATCTGCTACATCCGTAACCACATCATCGGCTCAAAAAAAGATTTCTTCTCCATATCCACCGATCACACAGGTAATTCAGACAATAATTCAGGGAATACTGAGGAAAGTGAGGCTAAAAGTGAGGAAACTGAGGGGAAAAGTGAGGAAACTGAGTGTAAAAGTGTGTTGATAGAGTGTAATATTTCGAGGTATAATGGGCGTTTGAATAGTAGGGAGAAGTGTAAGATAAGGCCGGGTGTGTTGGTTTTGGTTAATAATACTGACTGGGAATTGTTAAATAAGGAAAACACAATCCTCAAAAATCACGACCTCATCTCTTTCATCTCCACTCTTCACGGCGGATAAACAACTCAATTTTCCCTCCATTTCCCGTGAGTTAACACATTTAACACTATTTCCACTCCAATACTATTTTAACACTATAATCATTAATGTTGATATTGAAATCATTTAAGAGGCCTAAGGGGGGTGGTCCATGTCCGTTGATTCAGAACCCTGTGAAAAAGTGGTTAAAGTATTTATCAATTTTTCACATAATTCTGTTGGTTATGACGTGTGTCTCCATTAGTTTTCCCTTTATTCATGATTTGCACTGCTCAATTCTGTTCAACTCACTCGCCAATCTCATTGCTTCCGCCATCTGCTCCACACTCATGGCATCCTACTACATCTTCGTTTCCAACAAGGATCTAGGTAATATTTACATTGTTAAGTAGCTCCCTCTTGGGGTATTATAGTTATATAGTTAAGATAGCTCCCTCTAGGGGTATATAATTAACTATCTCCCTCTCCCTTATATAGTTTGCTCCCTCTAGGGGTATAGTTAGGTATAGTTAGTTGTGTGATGAGTGGACTGAGATTGTGTAGGTACGGAGAATGAGTGGGCGATAACAGCAATAATTACCATAACAGTAGTTATTATCGACATTAGTATCTCAGGTACCAACTATAGTATTATATAATATTATGGTATTAGTGATATATAACTAGCTCCCCGTGGCAGTCCCCCGCCTCACTACTATCCGGGCCAATTGTCGCTTGACTTTGGAGTTCACCCGGATTATACACATACCACTCCACTATCCTAACTTAGTATAGTGTTAATATTGTGATAGGTTGGGGAATATATACGTTTACGAATTCATCATTTAAGATATATAAGGCGTTACATGATGAGTTTCAAGTGGAGCCAGACTGTTTACAGACAAAGGCCAGAGTTTTTTATATCTCAGGATTCATCGTTATCTGTTTACATATTTTTGTTGCCGGTACGGGGCTTGCTACCGCTCACACAGATTTATCTAGTTAATCCTCTATTGTATGTAGTTATCTCCCTCCGGGGGTCTTAGTTATTTATTACAGAGTTATCTGACTACTTAGTTCCTTATTTGGCCCCTGGTATACTTAGTTATTACTTCTCGACTACTTACTTGTGTATTAGTGGTAGAGTAAATATTGTTTTAGGAGCCTGCGTAATAGCATCGGCGTTGCTGGGAAAAGGAATAAAGAAACAGTTGATAGAATTAAGATTACTTTCATAATGTTTTATCATCCATATGTGATTTCTAGTGTTGTAGTTGAGTAGTTTTCCAGGTGGACTCCAGTGTAGAGCCAACACGCTGGCTCAAGATAGTACACTTACTGGACTTAGTACTCAAGCCGGAAATCTTAAAAATGCAGCCAAAAATAATAATAGTACTAGTTTATACGATAAAGTACAAGAACTAGCCAAGAGTCCTGATGATACTAATGCTGGTCAAGTAATAACTAAGTTTGAAGATGTCAGAACTGAATACGTTAAACTAACAAGTAATGTGAATTACAATACTCATAAAGATAATGAGAAGGTCAAGGCTGTTGATAAAGCCTACGAAGATCTTAAGAAAGTCTACAACACTATGCTCAATGTCAAGAAAGCTAACCTACTCAAAGACCAAGTTGGTACTGGTAGTGCTGATACTAAGATTTGGAAGAGGGCCGTTGACCTATATAGTAAAGCCAACTTACTAGCCACTGAACCTAAACTATCTAGTAATAATGAACTTAAAGGACTTGTCGAAGCACTTGCTACTGCTGTAGGAGCCAGTGAACATGTTGAAGGTCTCCAAAAGGCTCTTAAAGCACTTAAAGATGCTACTGAAAGTGATAATGCTGATCTTGTTAAAAAGGCTGAAGAAGTAGTCAGTAAGTACGACGCCGTCAAAGATGCCTACGATAAAGTTAAAGCAAAAGAAACTCAATATAAAAGTACTCTTAATGGTAGTGAAGAAAGTAAATATACCGAAGTTGAAACTAAATTCGATGGACTTAAAACTGCATACAATAATGCTCAGTGTAAGACTATAAGTCTTATTCTTGACAAGGAGATGATTAGATATTGTTCCATATCACTTTATACTTATCCCTACCATAATCCTAACCTGAATCTCCTTAAACATTTTCTATACTAATCAATTCAATCCTACACAACTCCAACTCCTATACCCACCTATACCCTCCTATACCCTAACCTACTAATCTAGATAACATATATTATGAATAATAAGATTAGTGACGTGAGTGTTTGAATTTATTGTAGGAAAGGGTTCCTACGAGTAGTAACGATGCGGCGAGGTGAAGTGGTGTGAAAAAAGACTCGTAGGTGAGGTGGTAGACTACGAGTACCATAAGATATGAGGGAAAAAGTACAAGTGGTAGTGCCATCTTGAATCTAAAGTGTTTGAGCAGATGTTTGAAGTATTTTACAGCGAACCAGAGTGAGAGTAATAGTAAGCTAAGGAGTAAAAGCCGTACAGAGACCATAACTCCAAAGAATCCGAAAACGTAAAAGTAACTAAACTGTCGTTTTAAAAGGGTCCAGTAGAGTTTATAGAACCAGCCGACGAATCTTTTAAAGGCCATTACGGCACCTGCGGGTAAGGGTTCCAGAACAGTTTCCAGGTAATTATCACCTAGCAGAGGATAACAGTGGAGATAAAACTTTGATGGCAGTCCCTTGTAAAAGAACATGTTGGCCAGAAACTGCCCAAAGTAGCTGAAAAGAGTCAGAAATAAAGCGAAAGTGTCATCGTTATACAGGTCCAAAACGTATTCATATAGTTTTCTGGATAGGAAAGTGGCAAAGGAGTGGTTACAGCCTTCAAAGGTGAAGCCGAATAAAAACAGAAAAACGGTGGCAAACAAGAGGCCAGTTGCCAGGCAACAATACCTTTTACAATTCATTTCAAAAGTGGCTAAATGAGTGAAATGTGCAAGGATAAATAGTGTAAATCAGTTAATGTGTAAGCCGCACATTTTAGTTAATTTTAGTGATTTCACGACTATTTGCAGGTTCAAAACACTTTAGGAGTAACAGTGTTTTTGAAACTTCTAAAGGTGTGAAGTTATGAAAAAACCGAGTGAATCTGGCAAACTCTGAGAAAAGGAACAAGGGATGAGGAAATGGGGTCTTGATTTTAATAATTTTTGAATCTTCGGGCAATTTCAGCTTACTCTCGAGTAATAATCGTAGAGAATCTAAATAGAAATGTAATTATAAATGTAAAAAATTACTTTGCTCCCCGTCACTCAGTTTCAAAAACTGGCTGTAAATCCACCTCACCTTCGCACTACACATTGCCGGCATCTGCAAAATTCATCTGAGAAAAAGGAGATTTTTGCATAGCCTCCTTGGATTTATTCCGGATGATGTAGCTCTTGACGGTTTTGTCAATGATGTTAATATCTTTGTGATGCTCGAACTTGAACCTGTTGGGGAAATGTCGTGTTATTATGTCCCGAAACTTCTCAGAAACACAAACCTCGCCGGGAACGCCGTTACTCTCGATCATATTCGCAGTGTAAACGTCAGTGCCCCAAACATCGTACCTAAGCCTACCAGAACCAATCACGCCACCAATACAACTCCCATAATGCAACCCAATCCGCATCTTCAAATCCGGTATCTAACCCAAAATTAACGTGTCTCACTGGATTCAACACCAGCAATATCATAATAATTCACAATATATGTGGAATATGTGTGGAATATGTATAATAGTTATAATGTGTGGGATAAGTTTACGCTGAAGATTTTGCTTGTTTCGTCGATGATGTGTATCATGGAATAGGCCATCAGGAGTATATTCTCGAGGTCCTGGATCCTCATGTCCTTGTTATCTAAGCCAAAATTAACTCCATTGGTTAGATTATATATTTTACAGAATATGTGCTTGGCTAAAATAGCATTGGATACCGATGACTTTGGGTTCTGAGATGGCGACGTAGGCGTCGCCGATTGTGCAGAGTTTGTAGAGATTAAAGTTGGTAGTGTTGCGGTCGAAATTGGCGAACAGCTTTTGAAGCAGTGCAATGACTTCGGAGGGGTCAACGGACTCTGCCCATTTCGTGAATCCAACGATGTCAGAGAACAGAAATGACATGTTCTCGTGAATGTAACACATCTTTAGCCTCTCCAGCTTAAACTCCTCCAGTATACTCTTCGGCAACATCTCACTCAAAATCTGATTTATCCTCGTCTCAATCATATACGCCTTCTCATTCGTATAATACTTCTTACGGTCAATCGACTCCTATTTTCATTGAACTTTCAATATTATATATAGCACAATTGACTAATCCAGTTGAATAATCTAGTTGAATAATGTAAAGAGTTGACTAATCTAAAGAGTAGTCTAATAGTTAACTAATCTAAAAAGTAGTATAAAGAGTAGTATAAATAGTTGAGTAATTAAGTATATAGCTGGGTGAGCTGTGTGTTTACTTTGCAGTGTGCGGAGAGTAGGTTGAATAGTACGCAGATTGGAATGGTGAAGAGTGCGGTGACGGTGTTTTCGTTGTTTTGGACCGAGGATGAGATGAAGGTCATTGAGAGTACCAGGAACAGGGAGTCGATGAGTAAACAATTTTGAAACAGCATTCCGGTGCTATGGTGTAGCAGAATCAAGTAAAAGTAAAACTCGACACTGTCACTATTCAGCCATAAATTATAATCAACACTACAGCCATTATGACATAGGGTCAATATGTATAATAGATTAGTGAGTTGAAATAAGTAATTGGATGGGCGATACTGTTCGGTGCGTTTGATTGACCAGGAGTTGGAGAGAGCGAAGATGCAGGTTGCGGATACGAAAAGTAAATTTACAAAGAAGGTGCAGACCTTAATCTTCTTATTATCCTCCTTGTTCTGTATAAAAAAGTTGTAGTGGAACAGCATCCACAGTATGAACGACATTAGGATAAAGAAACATCGGACAGTCCAATACAGAATATAGTTCAAATATACAATTAGCTTATTATTGTCCTGGACATATATCCGGGGTACATTTACGTTAATTATACTCTGGACAATGAAGGTGATCTAAAATTTTATTATCATATGTAACATTACCAGGAAAATAAAAAGTGCGTATTCGTTGATCGAAATGTTATTCACGTTGTTGTAAAAGTTGTTCCTGTATCTGTCCTCTTGCAACTTATCATTAAACTTCAATAATATACTCTCGTTCTTTCTCATATGTATCTCATCTGCACATTTTCTCACGCCAATACGTATTGCCGGTAGTAATAGTAATATTTGAGTGTTAATAGTAATACTGTTAATAGTAATATTTATGTTAATACTATAGTGAGTGTGAATAGTAATATTTATGTTAATAGTGTGAATAGTGTGATTACCTTCCTTGAGTGTGTGTGAGGGATCAGATTTGCGTTTCTTTTCCTTGGGTGTGGAGAGGCTGGAAACGATGCTGGAGCTTCCTATGCTGGTGTTTTTGGCCGAGTGTACGCTGAACCTGTTTTTGGAAAACGACGAGTGTTTAGTGCCAAGTCTACTGGTGAACTTGCGTGTCAGCCTCATGCTGGTTGATTTACTCATGAAGGATGAGTGCCTTTTAAATTTGAAGCACTTTCTCTTGTGACTTCCAACTGTGACATTGGAGGAGTAGCTGGTGTTCAGAGTGTTATAGTCGTACAAATTATCGTACAAATCATCTTCGTTTCCCACTGCTCTGTTAATGTTAGTTCTCCTGTTCTTTATCCTGTTAAGCTCATCATCAGTGAGTGATACCTCAGGAACATTCAGTTCTCTGCTGCTCAGAGGAATGTTCTCAAGAGTGTCACCAGAGGAAGAAGTACCGTCACCGTATGCTGAAGCGGAGTAATTCTTATTCAGCATGTTGTAGTAAATGTCAACTTCGTGGAGGTTATTGTTGGAGTTACTGAAGTTGGGGTAACTTGTTCCCAGCGCTTTTTCTAGGAGGTACGTATTCATCACGCCCTTGCCCTTGACCGCAATCTCCCTGTTAATAAACTCCAGAGTTTTGTCGCCCTTTACAAGCTCGTAGGTGCTCTCAGAAATGTGAATCCGGCCAACCTCACCAGTCATCTTCATACGACTCGCAGTGTTCACAGTGTCACCAAACAACGCATACTGAGGCTTCTTACTTCCAACCAACCCACTAATCACATAGCCACTGTTTATACCAATCTTAACTCCAATACTCTCATCTACAACAATGTTACTAGATTGTGGTTAATAAGTAACTGTGTAAAATATACAACTGGGCACCCCGTAAGGGGAAGCTAAATAATTGTGATACTGGTGTTGAGTTTGATGGTTGTGGCGACTTGGAGCATGGCGATGGACATGTCGAGAGATGAGGACGCGGCTTGAACGTAGGCGTCGAGTTTGTTTACGGCAGTGTCAATTGCAATGTCTTTACTCCTTCTACTTCTCCTGCCCAAGCTACTTCCAGACTTTTTATTCCTCGATTGGTCGTGATCATGGCCGTCTGTCATGCCCAGGGACTTTGTTTGCGAGGTTGAAGAGGTGTTTAGGCCCATGGAGGTGAGGTAAGTCTCAGAAACCGTCTCGATTTTAATGGCGTTAAACTCCTTCGAACATCGGTCGAAAGATAGAAACAGAGTGTCGAGAATTTCCACCAGCCTGTGCGGCTCAATTGTGGCAATTAGTTCCTGGAAATTATAAACGTCTGCGAAAATGACAGTGACGTTTTCATGTCTCTCGGCCTCAAAACCGATTGGAATTCCGTTTTCGTTGAGCTTAGCGTTGATCATTTTGGAGACGACAATCTTTGGTAACATGGTGTTCAGAAGCTCACTCTGCTTCTGCCTGTAATTTAACACCGAAAACTCCATTATGAAGTTACTCCTCGATTTATACTCCAAGTCATAGCCCACAAATCCAACGAATATGTTAATCCCAAAAAACAACGGCAGTATATGAATATTCGTACTATTTATCGATATTAACGTGTCTAAAACGGTGTTACGGGGCTATTAACTGTTACCAGTTATACATACGTATCTACTCCTTTTACTAAGTTACATAACTAACTACATAACTAACTACATAACTAACTACATAACTAATTGCATAACTAATTGCATTGTATTGTGAGATACTGATGAGGAAGATGAGGTTGAGTCCTACGGAGATGATGAATGGTATGCGGAGAATGACAAAGGTGAAGATGGGGAAGAGAACTGTGTGAAGCCAGGAGATTGACCTGAGTAAGAACCTGTTTGACACATGCTGAACGATCATAAAGGTGACCAGCGAATATAAAATGTGGTTGATAAACCTGATAAAGAGCCTGTGATTGAAGGAGATGATGATGCAGATTACGAGCACAATTTCCAACAGCACTGTGGGAATTACACAGTAGATGACTGGCGCCTTAAACCACCGCTTCTGGATCAAGTACTCAACAACAAAGCTGCTCAAATAGTACAAGAACAGTAAAATGAAAATTATCTTGTACCAGTGACCGTTTTCGTAGTAGTGTTTCTTGTTCTTGTCAAGCCTGTAGTCAGACTCCAGCTGTATATCCTTGAACCTCAGCGTATAAATGTTTATCAGCTTATTTATGTTATTCTCAGTGACTCCACACTCAAATTTACTAGTAACGCCGTGGATATTCTTCACCTTAAACGGCCGCGAAACTGGCATCAAATTCTTTATATTAATGTTCTTAAAGTTGAAAATGTTCTTTATATCTACAAATTTATACTAAAATGCGAATGAATAATTACTGCGAAAATAACTGAGAATATAAATAAAATAAACGGTGAAAAACTGAGAATATAAGTCAGTAAATAAAATAAACAGTGAAAAACTGAGAATATAGTCAGTAAATAAAATAAACGGTGAATAACTGAGAAAAAAAGGGAAATGAGTGTAAAATACTTTTAAAGTTGATGGTGTTGTTATTGTTGATGATGTAGAGTTTGATGTGTTTGATGAGGTTGGGGAGAATATAAAGCTGGAGCAGGTTTGACAGAATGTTTAAGATAACTGTGAAAGTGATCCAGATGGGAATTAAGATGTAAAAGGGTATAATTCTGAGTATTTGCTGTGACGATAACCTTAGAGAACGCCTGCTCGAGACTAGGACTAAGCCTATATACAGCGGCGGTGATGCAAAATAGTACAACAAGCTAATAAAGGTGAAATTCCCCGTGTTTGGAGTATAATTTATCAGAAGCTTGGTGTTGAAGATTATTATTGAGGACACGCTAATCAGAAGTCCAAAGGTTCTGTTACTTATAACCTCACTCTTGTATATGTTGTCGTTGTTTATCACCAGTAAATGCAACGGTAAATAATTCACAAATGAACCCAAAATACCCTCCAACATCCAATATAAACTATTATTTATATTCAAATATATTCTTCTCCTGCCTAAACATATATTAAATAGTTGTTTTATAGATAGTTATAAGTTAGGGCATTACACACTTAAATGTATAAAATTATTAACTGAATAAGTATGTTAAGATATATAACTATACTATAAAATTAACTATTGTATGATAAATGAGTAAAAAATACTGATGGTGTATAGAATTGAAATGTGGTTGTAAATCTCGTATGAAATGTCTTGGTAAAAGAGAATGAACATGATGAGAGGTATGAATGTGAAGACGAGGTGGTATAAGATAGTGATTAGTGACCCGTAGAGGTCAAGTCCAACCCAGTTTGTAAAAATCTGGTAGTAAAAAATCGGCAGTATAAAAACAAGTCCCTTGTAAATGGTAAAGTAAATAATGAGTGAAGTTGACTTCAGCATCCTAGTGCCCTGCTTAAACAAAAGCTCCCTGATGTTACTGAAGCTGTCCACACAAAAGTCACAGTAACCAATTATGTCATTGTTTATCACCAACTTCTCATTAGTGTCCAAACTGTCTGAATACACACTCTTTTCCAGGCCCAAACCTTTATCCTGGTGCCTGTTAGCGGTAGTTTCTGAGGATTCTGCAGTGTCGTTCTTGTCAGCAGAGTCAGGAGTGTTATCCTTATCAGGCACTCCATTAACTACACCATTCAGTGGACCATTTAGTGGAACATTTAGTTTAACATTTAGTTTACCAGTACGAGTGTTATTGGCGTTAAAAGAATTTGAGGGACCTCCAAATTGGATGTTATTCTTTTTATTATTGGAAGCATCTGAGGCGGTGTTTAGGATACAAATTGAAAGATGTGACTGTTGGAGCATTTGGACATCGTTGATCCCATCTCCTATGGATAATGTTATAGGAGTTGGAATGAGCTTAGTTTTGACCATTTGCACCAGCTGACCCTTCTGAATTGGGGTTAAAAGACACCCGATTACAACATCTGATGAGCAGGCCATGTTCATGAAAATCTGCTGGCCCTTGTTACCTTGCATAATAATCTCCAAGTCATCAGACTCTATAATCAGGCATAGCTGTTCATTACTGTTATTCCGCTCCAGGATATACTTGTTATATATATTATCAACAAGCATGTCAATTTTGTCAGTCACGGTGTCAGTATCACTGCCCAGGGAGTCACTTATTCTCTTTGGGGTAATCGAATCAGCCAGCAAATCCTTAATCTGAATAATGAATATGTTAGTCGGGACCACTAGCAACTTTGTAAGATAACACGTTTGTATTGTGGCCTCTTTATTATCCCCAGTTAGTACCCAAATCCTAATACCGGAATCCATTAACAAGTCTATGGTTTTCACTATATTTCGCTGTATTTCATCGCGGAACATTATTATTCCCAAGTAATTCACGTCTTTCTCAAATCTTGAACATAACTCGTCCAAGCCGTCCCTGTGCATTAGGACAGATGACTCGTACTCTAGCACCTCAGTAGATGTCATGGACCTGTAACCACAAATTATAACCCTGTAACCAAATATTGAATTCTTTTTCAATCTGCTTTCTATTGCAAGTTTTGTATTTTGATCATTTATAATCGACAACATTGAGTAAGCCTCGCCCTTGATGTAGAGAAAATTCTCATTGTTTTGGATATTTGTCACTAAAACTGACATCCTTTTCCGACTACTTGTAAACTCGTTCACTCCCAAAATTTCATAGTTCACATGCTTACCATTACAGTTCACAGATATCCTATCCCTTGTCCTGTTAGACACAAAGTAACCGCAATCGTTGGCTAAATTTACCATACACTCATCCTCCTTACTTATACACGTCAAATACCGCCGCTCCTCCTTCAAACTCTCTCTGTTACTCAGGTCAAACAACTCTTTTGATACGTTCTCGTCATTTATATATGAAACGGTACCAAAATGTGCTTTACTCTTGGTTTTTTTATACATCGGCAAGTTCTCGACCTCATCCTCCTCTTCATTTTCCACAGAGTTATCCACACCCTGAGAATTTTCATCAAAATGATCATCCAAGTTGACGGAATGGGGGTTTTCATCAAAATTCTCACCCGAATCATTAAAGTGAAACCTATCGAAAGATTTAGTCTTGAAGTGGCTCAATTTAAAGGAGTAAGCCCTTGAATAATTCGACTTGTATCCTGAAGAGTATGAGTTGTAACCATCCTCCGAATCCATGTTTAAACAGGGATTACATATACACAACAGTCTCATAAAGTGTTCACTTTCCTCACTATGTTCTCTATTAGATTTGCCATTAACTTTCTCTGGGGTGTGGCCGTTAGTGGAGATATTAGAAGAACTTGCAGGCTGATATGACTGTACCAGCTGTTTTGGTGTAAAACTTTTACTAAGAATAGTGACAAGAGTTATTGATAAATTGTTTGTGGTAAGGGTTCCGGTTTTATCTGTGAAAATGAAATCCACAAGTCCAAGCTCTTCACATAAACCGCTGTTCAGAGTCCAAGTACCTCCGGTAACCTCATTTGGCTCTTTTTTGTTCAGATTTTTGATTATACTGTCGGAGTAAGTGTTATAAAAGGGAGAGTATAGAAGTCTAAGTAGGTCCATTATTGCGGGAAGTGTAGTTGGTATGATGGGAGAATACAATACTGTGAATCTGAAAATGATAAACAGCAGTGAATTGACTGGGCTTTGGACGTTTTTGCTGAATTTGCCAACACCTCTTAAAACCGTTACATACCTCACGATTATACTAGTAGTAAGGCATACTACATAAATAAGGCCCAGGAATATGGAGATTCCGTTTATCGTCTGCTCCAGACATCCGATTTTAATTGGCTTTAAAATCCTCAGGAAGTTCTGGCTGGCTTTAGTATCTGGGCCAGTGTAAACCACCACTGCATATACGTAACTTGTGTTTCTCAAAATTGAGCCTTTCATTATAAAATTATCAACGGTTATGTTACAAGGTCTTGGGTAACCCTTTATCTTCAGTAATCCTACAACATATATAATGGTGGGAAATACCTGAAAACTTGTTCATATCAGGACATGGTTTGTCGCAAATAATGTTACCCTTTAAATTATTATAACTGCGTATGGAAGATTCGATTTTAAAGTCATTTATACTGTACTTTGTTTTAAGGTCAGTTTGACCATCAAGGTAACATGCGTCAAGGTATAAGGCGCCATCTGGGTTACTGGTATAAAGAACCACGCAATCCGCTGGCACCTGCTCATCACAGCTTAGCTTCAGTATGTTACCAACAGCCACATCACCACTTCTTACACTTGACAGTTTCCCGTCCTTTAACAAAACACACTTTTTGTTATCAAGGAATCGGCCCAAGTTATACCGCTTTGTAAACTCTAGGACGTTTACAAAAATGGACATAAACAGTGAAACGAACAAGGGAATTGCACTAGAGTACCAGGCTCTTCTAGGAACTCCAGAAGGCAATATAAATGGTGCAATAACTTCACATAAAAATATAAATATACTCCACAAAAACGGCAATCGACGTAAATTATATAACAAAATGAACATAATTTGACTAATTATTGACCACCTTTGGGTGTGATGTTCGTTTCCCAGGAACCGAGACAAATCATCACTGGTTACTGGATTTATTTTCAGGGTTCTTGTTTCCCATGCTGGTTGGATTTTTGTCCCGAGGTATAAACTATGGGCTTTATCAGGGGCTTCAGCTCTTTTCCTTGTATCATTTAGGCCTGTATGGTCATCCCTATAGCTGCTCCGTTTATCAGAAATTAAGAGCTTTTTGTAACTGTTAAGCGTTTCCCTGGAATCAGATTTCGATTCTGGAAAACTATAGGATACGTTATGCGATTTGAACCTTTTGATGGAAGAGTCATCCATTTACTGCAAATTCGGAGATATTTCACACTTTATTGTACATTAACTTGTTAGAAACTCTTAAATTATCTTAATCTGAAAAATAAGGTGAAATGTGTCGGCGAATTTTAATAAATATGAGAATACTTTAATACACATTTCAGTTATATCAAAATATGTGAACGGTAAGAAAAGGAATAATAGAAGTATGGAAAAATCTTTAAATTATGCGATATATCTTACAAAATTTAAATTATTAGTGGTTTTAGAAACCAACAAAGAACGTAAGAGACAAAAGCTAAAAATCCAAAAATTTTTACTTTACATTAAGAGAATAAATAGAAAAAATTAAAATAAATATACCGATGTGTATGGACATGCATATTTAATCATACAAACTTAAGAAATATATTAGTGAGTATAGTTTCAAAAGTGATGCCCACAATATACACCTTTATATCCCCAATATGTTTATTCACGAAAATAATAAACCAACATAATTATCTACATAGTTAAAATGGCAAGAATTAAAATAAAAAACTATCAAATGTTTGATTTTGGTGATCTTCCAAATTATGATTGTTAGTTACACATTTATGGAATTCCTAAGTATTCGTGAATAAATACTTAACTGAACTTCCAGATTAATATGATCGTATATAATAAATTAATTTATTATATACTGAACAAATAAATCTTCCTGAATACTACAAGGCAGGAGTGTAAGATGGGGGTTAATTTGGTGGATTTACAAAGAATGTAGTTTAGTTTTGAGTTATTTTACACTATTTTCATTTTGGAAATGAATTATGTTGTCCAGGATTTATGATTACGTGATTAGTCTGGTGACTAGAACCTCTCAAGCTCAAAGAATCCTTCTTGACCTTGATTTGGTTGATATCATCGTTTCTTTGTTCAAGGATTTAGAACCTGTCAGTTATAAAGTTCATGACCCGAAAGTTTTATCTGAATTCCAGGCTCATTGTGGAGAAAAGCTGAATCCATACGTATCTTTTTTTACATATTTTATATTTATTTGACACAGTTAATGTTTTTTAGATATTTTCTGAAATACAAAGTGGTTCAAAAGAACATGAAAGAATTACAGATTTGGTGATGAAAAATCTGGATATAGACTCTAAATATCGTCATTTGGTTTTGGATTCTGTTGTACAAATGTGTAAATTCTATTCAGATTTAAAGAAATTTGACGAAACTTGTCTAGTAGAAATCTCAGAGAAAACCCACGCCAAGGTAATACACATAAATATAATCCAAATACATTAATACTAATGTGTGTACTTTTAGCATTTTGAGAGAATTTGGAAAGTTCTGGAAAACAGAAAGCTTCCAAAGTCTTTGCATGTTTGCAAGTCTGATGATTTTAATAGTTGGGGGTGTTTAGGGTTCCAAATGCCGTTAACTGATTTTAGGAAAACTGGTTTCCTGGGGCTTTTATCACTCGAATGGATGGTTGAGACCTACCCTGAAACCTCAAGAAAGGCCTTAGAATTGTCTAGAAATGAACAAAATTGGTTCCCTTTTACACTTACTAGTATTAATGTCACATCTTGGGTTCTTGATTTTTACAATGAGGGGAAACTAAATTGTTTCAGTTACAACAACGACACTGAACCACTGGAGACTTTTTACACTCTGCATTCATACTTCTTTTTAAATTTTGTCAAATTCTTTCTCAACTCAAATTTAAACAATGATATATTAAATTTTAACAAGGTAATACATCAAATTACTAAATACTTTTAGATATCTAAAGAATACAAAAGTGAACTGGGTAATAAATTTAAAAAAATACTAAATGAAAATAAATCGGATAAATTACATGGAAACAACTTGTTAAAGAATCTTAAAGAGGAGTTAAATGTTTTAGAATTATATATTACACGTTAACATTCTTTTTAATATTTATCTTGTTGCATTTATTGTCGCCTTTGTAAATACACACTACATTTTCCAACACTGTTGAGTTGACTGGTATTGCTATTTTATTCCCAGTTACTTTACAATCTGTACCAACTCCATTAATACTGTCAATTTTGTATAAACTTGAATAATCGTCAATTATGAACAGCGTATCTTCTAAAAATGTACACATTTGGGCTGTGAAGGGTAATTTGTACACTTGATAACCAAGTAATTGTAATTTAATAAAACTGAAATTGATTACAAGAATCTCGTCCAAGCAAAGCAGAATGATCAAATTTCTTCTAGTTTTAAAGTAATAACTTAAGCATTTCATATTTTCAATAATAATCCTGTACACTTCCAAACCTGTTTTAATATTCCAAAACCGTATGGTATCATCAATGGATAGAGAAAGTAGTAAATTCAAATCCTCCCTTACATCCAAACAACTAATTGACCTAAAAGACGTTATTTAAAAGTTTTATTACATTTTGTGTGATAAGTAAATGTTCTTTATTTCGTGCAAATTTGATAAAGAATTGACGAATATCTTTCCATCCTTATTTCCAGTAAACAGTAAATCATTGTAGATCAACTAAAATTGAGAAATTAATAAGGGTGATAAACATACTGATGATGTTATGGTACTATAATGAGAAAAGGGAACGATTACATCTCCACTGCCACTAGTTAGTTTGTTCCTAGTGGTATCTTCTGATGCTTTAATATTCTTTTCTTCTGCCAATTTTGAGTCAATGTTTCTATTTTTAGAACTTTTAATAGAATCCAAGTCCAATTTCAGAATGGAAACATCCCCGAAGAAATCACAGATAATGACATTGCCCTCAGATAATGCGATAAATGAGATTTTTTTATTAAATTTTCTATATCAATAGAATATTAAATAATAATCCTACCTAGTTAATAATACGTTAAAAGAGCTGTCATAAACGGTAAAAACCTTGTTATCAAACCCAACTACAACTGAATCCTCGTCAATCTAAAATTTTTAATTTAAAATTACACATACATAAATACTCCGAACAAATTGGTTTGGCTCAGAATATTGTAACTTTTTGGATAATTTGGATTCTCTAAGTTAACAGTGTGTAGAAATTAACCAACTTGTAGTCGAAAACGTATAAAACTGTTCCAGATCCGTATAAAAGTAAGCCTTTTTGGGGCCAAACTACAGAAGGAGATTTATATATGTATCCTTCATCAGATTCCATAGTATATTACAATCTATTCCCTGTGATTCCAACAATTAAGTGGTGACAATATTTAGTATGGTAATTTTTTTGAGGGAAAGAATGTATGTAAAACTCACTTTTTTTCTTTCTATTATCTGTATGATATTGGTAATGTTTCACATTTTCTTATTTCCCTAATTCTTATGGAATCTTAGGGCTCTGTAAAATATGAGTATCATAAATAATCTCAGAAGTTTCGATTATAAATATTGTAATTTAGCAGTTCTCAGTGTTTTTGCACTGTTTCAGTCCTCAAAATGTTTTTTTGATAGGTAATTTCCCATAATTTTAATTTTTTTAGAAACTCTGGTGACATTATTGGATCATATATTACCCAGAAGGTTTGTTAAATTTTAAATAATACCTATATATCATTACAAATAGAATATATCTGATAATGGTACACTTACAAAGGATAACTATAAGGATTTGAAGCTGAAAAAATTAGATTCTTATGGATTCTGGGCTATTCTAGAGGATAGAAAAACAAAGGTAGTGTTAAACTCTAATTAAAAAATATAGGAATATATTTACATGAAGTCTAAAAACCTTAAAGATGGAATGAGTGTAAGGAACAAATTATATATCAATGTGTAGAAATTTTTATCCTTAAAAGAGTTCAAGGATAAGCCCTATTTGCTGAAAAAGAAGCTCCTAGGATTCACTTCAAACCCTTTCAAAGTAAGTTTACACATGATTTAAACTGTTCAGGAGTCTCAAACATCAGAATGGATACATACCAAAACCTCAAAAACAACTTTCCAAAGTAATATCTCAATACTTTAATTGCACATCAGGTAACCCTACCCGAAACAATGCTGGGATTGCTACTTTAACAGTATTTTTGCTAGGGTTTTTCTGTACATTAGCGTTTGGAGCTTTTAAGTCTGTAGATATAATTAAAACTCTTCCATGTGTAAACTTTATTAAGACTTGTTGTAAGGAGAACACCAAAGTTACAAAACTCATCGGGAAAGACCTGTCAATTAGAAACCTTGAAGGCAAATTAACCAATAATTATTTCAATGGCGATGTCATTGTATCAGGAAATGATAAAAAACAATTACTACTGGTAATATTTAACTGGTTAAATTATTTATAGAACGTAGCTGTGTATAGAGATTCAAATAATGCACCCTTCAAATTAATTACACTAAACATAAAAGAAGTAATGTAATATATTGTTTTCATTCATCCTCATCTACTTCATCAGTTGAATCATCGTCAGTATCTGTAAAATCATCACTTAAGTCATCTTCTTCAGTTAAATCCACATCACTCAAATCCTCACTAGGCTCATCTTCATCCAGTTCAGTGATATCATCAGTAACACTAATACCATCAAAAGAATGAGAATCTTTTATGTTCTGTAGATTTAACTTTGATTGATAGTATAGTTGAAATGGTTTTTGGTGTAATTTGCAACTTTGACGATTCCTCCAATACTTCTCAAGTGTGTAGTCCAGCTGTAGGGATGAGCTAAACACACTCAATTCATTATATAAATTATAATTCTCATCATCCTTATTGTATTTTCGTTCAAGTGTACTGATGATAAATGGATTATATGATAGTTTGTGTAGTCTAAGCTCCCAGCAGTTATCCTAAAGAACATAAGTATGATTGAGTATAGCCTAACATTGTTAGTGGTTTTTAGTACAGTGTTGATAATATCACTGTTAATATTGCTGTTACAATTGCAAAGGGTGACCTAAAATTAAATTGTTGTTATTAAACTAACTTGTAAAAGTTTTTTTATTAATATGGAGTTTTTTGGATTTTTCTTCTCCAGTATTTGTTGGATCAGTTCCAAGAACTTGGGTACACTGGTGGACTCATAAAGTCTAATGTTGAACGCCTTATTGTACAGTAACTTGTAATATTCATCACTAAAAATACTTGAAATAATAAGATTTTTACCTGTTTGGACTTATATGATACATTAAAACTAATGCTGATATGGTGATTGACCTGGACTTTGTCTTGTAGGAAAGGTCATACAAGTTTTGTATTACTCCGCTGTTGAATAGTGATTTCTTTTGAGAATAAACATCAGTATTCTTATAATAATTTAATAGTTTGTTAATAAATAGTAATAATGTCTTTATTATCTTATCACATTCCTCGTATTTACATAGTAGTACATTTGGGCCTTTGGTAGCCTTGGTAGCATCATTTGTGGTGTTCTTATCGTTGTTAGTGGAATTCTGACTTATAAATAGTAATAAAATATCAATTAAGTCTTTTAAAATAACATTTACAATAGAATAATCAGACCTAACAATTTATATTTTAGTATAATCTTACTTTGCGTAGTGTAGTTTTGAGATATATAGTGTACAGCGATAGATGGTCTTGAGAATTTGTATGGATTCATTGTCTATGAAAATGTTTATAATAAAAAACTAACTTATGGTCAGTTTCCTTCTTTTCTTCCTGCGTCTCGATACTTTCACCCCTGGAGAACCTTTACCCAGTTCACATTGTAACTTGGGCAGTAGACTTTTAACCTTGGTCAATATCTTTTTGACCACAATCCCTTTCAAATTTTTGTGATTTAAAAGCAAAGTATCAAGCATTTTAAACACATAAGAAGACATTTTGTTGTCCTTATGGCTTAACCTTGCTATTATTAGATCAAGAAGGATTTCTTCCTGTTCAGGTTTTTGGATTAGCATTTGTAATGCTATGTTGGAAGCCTTTATCTGTAAGAAATCTACTCCTCGATTCATCACATCTGAAAGCTCCTAAATCATTTAAATGTTCTAATAATAGTTTACCTGAATGAATGTAGAGTAAATTCCTTTTAAATAATCCTCAAAAGTTATGGACAGGAGTAAATTAACCACCTCCAACTCTAAAGTGTCCCAAGAATTTTGATTTTTCGAAAAGTGAAATAACTTGTATCCTAAAAAATCAATAACCTCCTTGTTAATCTCGTTAATGTAACGAAGTTTACGGCCAGGCAACACTTCCATAAAAGCAGAATAGATTAGATCAGTGCAACTTGACTTGACTCTTAACTTTTCACTTTTAACTAGTTTCATAAGTTCAGAGAACATTCTCCAGTTGAAAACACAGTTGTTGTGAATTAAAACTACCATAGAGTCTACTTTATCAGAAAATGTTGAAGACTTTTTACCTTCTGTAGAATTGATTAGGGATAAAAATGAACAAACCTTTATAAATAAAGGGATCTTGAGCAGAAATGTGGAGCCAGCGTTCCTCTGAATCGTTTTTACATGCGATAGTGACGTATTTCTTGGATAAGGATTCCATAAGCTCTCGACCGAGTTTACAAACATCATAAACTGGAAGCTTTTGAGAATTTCCTGGAACTTTAAGTCCATTTTTGGGAATTTCGGAGGATATTTTGTCCCAACTTTTGGTTGAATAAATGTCAAGTATTTGTTTAATCTTATCTTCTGAGAAAGATCTGCCTTCCTGAGAGGAGGACTTCATTTTAAAAAAATAATAATTTATTTAACTTATTTAATATAATACAACATAAAAATATATTTTACAAATCAAAACATAAATTTAAGACTATTATTATGGAAATATAAAGAGTAAATAGTGGAATCCTATTTCACCATAGTCGAACATTCGAGTCGTTTAAATTTTCAGATTCTCACTCATAAACGTAATTTATGAATAGAATAATTTATTATTGTACTACTGTAAGAAATGTGTTGGAGTTTTCTGGTTACTTAGCCATTATTATTGAGGAAGTCCAAAATTAATGACTATAGGATGATATTTGTTTTATGAAGATCCTATTGATAAATTATTTATCATTTATCACAGTTATAAGTAGGGTATCTATCGCATATAACTGTAAAATAGTAGATGGAATTTGTAACCTTAGAAACACACTAAATAATCTTAAAACAAATGTAAATAAAGGTTTAATTCCAAGCAGGAAGTATAATTTGTCATTTGTAGGATTAAATAACAACTTTAACAAGAATGTATTATTAGAAAAATATATATGTAATGGATTGTTTTCTCTTGAACAGGCACAAGAATCTACTCAGGTTGGTTCCACCAGTGAAGTACAGAAAGAAGATTATGATATATTTCCGGACGTAGCTCCTATTGAAAATTTGGGTGAAACGTTGGTATTTTCAGATTTTTCTGACCTTTATAAGGATCTGACTGTTCCTATTAAGACTGATCAATCTCCTGATAAAACTGAGCCAATTTCAGAAAGTTTTGATAAGACCGTAGAAGATGAGTTGGATAGGCAATTTTTACTTGGAGAAACTGTTTACTCTCTCTCGAAGAGACTTTTCGTAAAGAGACTCTTTAAAAAGCTGCCACAAATTGTAGATACTAAACCATTTCTTGTGAGGTCAAAAGCGTATGTAAAGGGCAAGGTAGGATCTAAATGTGACCTGAGTGTTTTCGATTCCAACAAGGTAAAGACTGCTGAGATTGAAGAAGATCCATTTAAAGATGTTAAAAGTATTCTACCGGGAGTTTTTACTGGCCTTCATACATTGAAACACACCAAGAAGAGAATTATTCGTGAACTTAAAGTAAAGCTTGATTTATATGTTAAAGCAATTACATCTCCACTGAAAAACATCACAAATTTTTATGGGCAATTGTTGAAGTATATTCACCCGTTTCAATACACCATGTTGAAAACATGCTTGTATGAACTATATTCAACTGGGAAATCCAAGATACCTTTTGATAATCTTATGGGTGAACTTGAACTGGCAAAAAAACAGATAATTTTCAGAGGCAATGATATAAATAAACAAATTGGTAAAATAAAGAGGAGTAGAGACGCGTTTAATTTCGTAAAGGAAAATGTACTTGAATTGGATTCACTGTATTCAAGTTTCCAAAATCTTTATGACCACTATAAACAATATTTTACTGTTTTATCACGTTTACCAGTTTTAGATATTGAAAAACCTATCATTTCAATCATTGGACATGTAAACGTTGGAAAAACAACTTTATTCAACAAATTATCACAAGGCTTAATATTAAGTGATTTAAAGGACCATGTTGAGATTATTTCAGACTCTCTTGGATTACGTTGGTCTAATCTCAAAAATAATTTCAAAAAACTAAATAAAGAGGGAAAGGTTGCCAACTATAAATTCACTACTAGAGGAATAAATTTATCTATTTTAACTTATAAAGTAAATAATTTCATATTTGAAGGTCAGATAATAGATACACCTGGATTATTGTGGCGACAAGGTCATACGAATTATAATTCTTACGAAAAATTAACTGTGAGTTGATATTTTGTTCATTATTTTTTAGTATTCTGCTTTGAAGGATTTACCTTCAGGAGTTATATTTTGTTTTGATTTATCAAGTAGTAACTCTTTAAATGATCAAATTAATCTCTATACAACATTAAGGGAACGTTTTCCACAAAGGCCATGGTAAGAAAACATTGAGGTTAATAATTATAGGATAAATGTAATTGTTCAAGAGAATGAAGAAAATTATAAAATTTTAAAAGATATGGTATTATATAAAGATAATAATTTTGTTTAGGAAATTGAAATATACAACACTAAAGATTTTATATCAAAAATAGAGCCAATGTTTAATACATTACATAATATTCTGAATATATATTATACATGGTAGAAATTTTGTTCAAATAAAATTTTAAAATAAAAAATAAAAATTTTTAAAAATAATCAGAATTAAAAACTAATAGGTAAAAAAATAGAAATTAATTCTGAAAATAAAAATTTAATATTGTATATAAAAAAAATAAAAAATAAAAATAAAAAAATATATTAAATATATTTATATAAAAAATAAAAATGCAAATAAAATGTATTATATATAAATATTATAAAATATTAAAAAAAAAATTGTATATATAAAAACAAAAATAATATATAAATAAATAAATAAAGTTAAAATTATAATTTGAGATAGAATATATATTTATAGATATTATTTTAGTATTAAAAATTATAAAAAAATGTATATTAAAAATTAAAAAAATTAATTATAATATATATATATATATAATTATAATTAAAAAATTATAATAATAAATGTAATTAATATAAAATAATAAAAAATAATATAATATGTCAATATAGATAATATTGGATATTATTTAAAAGATAAACTAAAAATAATTATATTTTAAAATTAAAGTATATGTTATAAAATAAAAAGTAAAAAATATATACATATATAATTAAAATTTATATATAATGATGAATATAATTTTAGTATTAGAAACAGATTATTAATATATATATTAATAAATATAATTTTAATAAGAATAAATAGAATATATATATAATTAAATTAATATAAATAAAAATTTTTATAAAAATATATATTATAATAATTTTATATTTAATTATTTAAAATATATGATATTAATAAAATAAAGAAATGGTATCTTATATAGAAACATATAAAAAAATATTTTTTCAAATATATATATAATTATCATTAATTTTTTTGTTAAAAAAATTAGAAAATATGTATATTAAAATAAAAAAATATATATGTTATAATGAGATAAAATTATATAAAATTAATTTTGAAATATAAAATAATAATAAATAGTATAAATATTATAAAAAATAAAAATAATATTATTATAAAATAAATGACAAACATATTAAATAAATTTAAATAATAAATATAATTTAATAATAATAATTAACACATATTTTTATAATTATAAAAATATAAATATATATAAATGTTTAAAATAATAATTAAAATTTCAAAAAACAGAAAAATATTAATATTAAATAAATATTAATAATATTTTTTAAATTAAATATATATATATTAATAATGTAGAAATGTGTAAAAAATGTTAAAAATTTTATGTATAAAATATAAAATAAATATTTATATAAAATAAAAATATATAATTATAAAATAAATTTGAATGATATAATGTATAATAAAATTTTATATATAAATATAAATTATATAAATATTAAAAAAATAATACGAATATAATAAATATTTTATAATTTATTAATATATATATATAAATAAATAAATAATTAAAATAAATAAATATATAATTAAAAAAATAATATATAATATTAAAAATAAATAAATATTAATTATTAATAAATACATTTATTTATATTATAATTAATATATAAATGTTCAATAAAATAAATTAATTATATACCTATTGAATTTAAAATATTAATGAAAATAAATTAGTTTAATATATAATATATAAAAATTATTTTTAATAAATATAATAAATAATTATTTTAATTTATATATCGTAATTATATCATGTACAAATAGACAATTTTTTAATTTTTTGAAATTTACATTTTATATATATTATTAATATTAAATAAATTATATTAATTATTTAATAGTATAGTAAATTTATATCATTTGACATATAATTTTAATCATTTATTATCGATATATATTTAAATATATAACATATTTATTTAATTAAAAAAATGAATTAGATATTATTAATTAATTCTTATATATATGTATTTATTTTTTATTTAGATGATGATATTTTATAATAAATACTTAATAATGTAATTATATATTTATATATTTGTTTTTAATCCTTATATATATATTAATATAATTTTTTATATGTAATTTATAACTCAAATATTAATATAATTTCATATCATATATTTTATAATTTTTTTAATTATATTTATTTATATTATTAATTTATAAATAGTATATTACATTTCATTTATATATATATAATTTTATTATTATAATTTGTTTATAATTTATTGGTAATATATATAATTATGTTGAATTTAATTTTTTATTTATAATTATTAAAATATAATTTATTTTCAATTATGTTATTATATATATAATTAATATATATATTATTCTTTTATATATTAATTTATTAATTATTAATTATTGATTAGTATTATTAAATTATATGTATTATCCAAATTTATTAAATATATTTTTTATTTACATTATAATAAAATTATTTTCATTATGAACATTATTAATTAAAATAGATATCAAAATAATATTTTATATTTTTATTTCATTATAACACATATAATTTTTCTATTTTAATATACATATTTTTTAATTCTTTTAACAATAGAATTAATCGTACATATATATATATTATAAAAATATTTTTATTTTTATTATATATATTATATCATTTTATTTTAATATATTATTATTATAATCTATGCATTCATAATTTTTTATATATTTAATATATTTTTGTTTTATCTTAATTTTATTATTTTATTATATATTTATTAATTTAATTTTTTTGTTTATAATTTCAATATTTTTGTTTAAATATATATATTAATAATTTGTTTCTAATACTAAAATTATATACATTATCATATATATAAATTTCAAATTTTGATATATATTTTTTTAATTTTATTTTTTATTTTATAACATATACTTTCATTTTAATATATAATAATTTTTTGTTTAACCTTTAAATAATATTTAATACTATCTATATTAATTATTATATTATTTTTTATTAATTATATATCTATTACATTCATTATTATTATTTTCTAATTATAATTTTTCATATATATATATATATATTATAATTATTTTTTTTAATTTTTAATATACATTATTTAATAATTTTTAATACCAAAATAATATATATATATAAATATATTTTGTATTTTCAATTATAATTTTAATTCTTTATATTTATATATATTTTATTTTTATGTTTATATATACAATCTTTACTTTCTTTTTTAGTTATTTTATAATATATATATAATACATTTTATTCGCATTTTTATTTCTTTATATAAATATATTTTATATTTAATATATTTTTTTATTTTTATTTTTTAATTTTTTTATATACAAAATTATATTTTTATTTTCAGAATTAATTTTTAATTTTTTACCTATTAGTTTTTAATTCTGATTATTTTTAAAAATTTTTATTTTTTATTTTGACCTTTGGTTTATAGGCCAAAACAAGCCTTATAAATTTTTATTAAAATTTTCACGAAATCTTAGTCTAAAATTTTAAATAATTAGATATTTAGCATTCTTATACATCTGTCTTTAATATATTAAAATTTTAGAAAAAGCTTTAATCGTTTCAATAAAAAAAATTTTTTTTACAGATACTCACTCTCCGGTCCTGACATTTTTATACTTAGTTAAGTAACTCTAAATTTTTATATTTTTTACTAAATAGTCTATAGAAGTAGTATCATCGTGGATTATGATAATTTTAAGAGATATTTACAATTGAATAATGTCAATTTTTATGTTTTTCAACAAATTGTCTAGATCTCTCGAAATATTCGAATATAATTAGATATAATTTTAATTATTTAATTTAATTACTATAAAACTTTCTTAATTTTACAATTGTTATAAAAAAATAATTAAGTTAATGATTTTTATTTTACACACTATGTTGGACAAATTAATAAGATTTTGCTTATCTCCACAAATGGTATTTTTTTTGAGTAAAAAGATTTTAAAACCTCGTTATATATTTTTAGTATTATATATTAATTAGTATAGTATTATTTATATAGTACATTAAAATTGTTATTGACTGACTCTAGTCAAGTGCTGACAACAGATCTCTTCTAAGATCACGAGTGAATATTGCCATAAGATTTTTGAATCCATTTTGAAGTGCTTTATCAAACCAAAATCCAAATGCCCTCCTATTGGACAATCCAGTTGTTGGCCAATAGGCTCTATCATGTTTTTTGAATTCATTAATATAACCCTCAGCCAGAAAAATCAGTAGTATCATAGACAAATTGGTAAGGAAGCCGTTTACAGTGGAACCAGTAGAATTCCAGTTTGGCCCTACACCAGCATATCCTACAGCAAGTAGTACGATATGACTTACATAAAACAAAATTGTAAGGAAACCAACCATACCAGGTTTATTTACAATAGCTAAAGATGCTCCTGAATAGGGATAGTGAAGTGCCCTGATAAATAAAAATCCGCAAATACACATTACTGGAATAAATAGCAAAGTTCCATGCCAATACTCCTTTCCACCTTCCCATTTATTCTTAGGTGAGTAAACCTTTGTTTCATTGGTTGCATCGAGAATTGCTATAGTGATGTATGGAATAGGTGCCATAATAAGAAGAGCCTGATCTATCTTATTGACATGCCTAAAATCCACTAGTAGACCTGGTGCTATAGCTGGATAAAAAACGTACACAACACCCTGAGCAAAAATACACATTATCATCGGTGATATTGCATGAAAAGAATCACCACTAGAATCTTCGTTTTTACCACATTTTTCAGTTTCATTACCGCCATTACCAACATAGACTTTTGTCCAAACTGAAGCAGATGCTCCTGTAATTATTATTGACAAAAACAGCTGCCAAGTAATAATATGAAAATCAGTGTCATACTTCCTCTTGTTACCAAATAACCTCAAAAATATAAAATGATAAACTGAAGTAAATATACCAGAGACTTGAATGGTGGCTAAAAAATAAACTATATTATCTCCTCCTAATTTCATACTGAAAGGAATGTTCATTCCATATACAAAAGCCGAAAATGCCAACGCCCAGTAAAAATCTGTTAGATGGCCCTCTTCACCACCAGTCACATATACAAAAAATAGAACTACATTTATAAAGAAAAATAACCAGTGAATTCCTATAGATACCTTTTCACATTCTTTTTTGATAAAGGTATAAATTGTGCCAAGAGTATTGCCAACAAGCCCACTAAGTTCTATTGCGTTATGAACTCTACTGACGTAAAGACTGAATAAATGCTCAGGTATTTTAAATCGTTTTATGGAGAAAGGAGCTCCATTCATACCAACCCTAAGAGTTAGAAGTAATGAGAAGCCAACCAAAGCATATGCGACCTTCTTAGTAGCATCATCGTCTGTGTTTTCTCCACTCGGAGGAGAAGCTGACATTTAACTTTATGCGATAAATATTAATTCTGGGTTTTCCTAATACTTACTACTAAGGGTTTTAGATATACCATTAGAATATCACAGTAGTTATTATCCTCAATCAGGAAGCTATTAGAATATCGTTGTTGGTATTCTGATATGTTATGGTATATTCATTTTATTAAACTCAAATCGTTACATGGTTTATAATTTTAAATATGCTATTAGTATATATGCCTATTTTAGATATATTACGTAGATAACGTATACTTTGTATAATACTACCGTTATACCCTATATACCATACCATGAATTACGAATTATCATACATTCTACTTCTGTACAAAATATGTTGAAAATTCCTTTATTAAATATTATATTTTATAATGAACAGATTCATAAATATGTAAATTACTTAGTACTAGTCATCTTCATTGTATATAAAAATATATGGATAAGAGTAGGAGATTATTTGATGTTAAATTAAGTAGAGCAAAGCGTCTTTGAGAGTCTTAAAAAGAATAACTGGGAAGCCCGTTCCATGTTCATGTACCAATTTTTAGTAGGTTGTACGAATTTGTGTGAGTTGCGAAGTGATGGGCCAAACATCTTGTTGAGCCAAGTGTTGGTATATGCCCAGTAGAGTTTGAAGGCATGTTCATCAACGTTGTTGTTATCCAGCTCTGGTAAATCAACCAACTTAGTATTACAATTTGAAACAGCTTTGGGATTTGGTAAGTCAGGTAGTGGGTGTTTAGCGTACTCCATTTTCTCATTTGTGTTTTCACAGTTGAGAAGAATTTGGTCCCATTTCTTATTGGTGTCTGGGTAGTTGAGCAAGTTGTTAACTCCTAATTTGTTCAAAATTTCTACGTAGCGCGGGTCTCCCAAGTGTTTCAAGAGTGCCGATAAGTTGAATAGCTTGAACAAGTTGGCAGTGTAATTATTGTTGCCTTGCGATGGTTGATCAGCCCAGCTGTCAAGTAGTTTGTTAAAGTCATCAACAAACTTGATGCCAGATGGTAAAGTGGGTGGGTCTCTGTATTCCTCCTTTTCTGGTACTTGAAACTCATTGTTGTTGAGTGTGTTATGGTTTTCATGTAGGCATCCATTTCCCAGGCTGAGGAGTTTATCCAAGGGTCCATGTTCATGGCCTGTGCAAAGTGGTGCCAAGGAGTTCACGCATTTTTCTCCCAAACTTGTCTTTTTCAGTAATTCGGTAAGCTTATTTGATACAAATGACTGTAGGTTTGTGAGTTCTGTGTTGTTGTCCATTGTAAGTGATAGGTTCTTGATGTTTTCCAAGTCAACTTCTTCGTTTTCCATCTTACCCAAAAGGTTATTAAGGGTCTCAGAATCCTCATTGTTGACTGTTTCATTACCGTTTCCATTGTAGTCGAAGTTTTCGTTTTCTAGGTTCAAAAGATTTTCACCTGAGTCGACATCCATGTGTTGGTCATTGTTGTTTTCGAAATTCTCATAATTGTTGTTATTTTCATTATTTTCATTGTTATTTTCTCCATAATTATTATTATAATTTTCATAATTTAGGTTTTCATTTCCTACGTTGAGTTCGTCGTCATTTTCTTGGTTTGTGTTTTCCATGTTGTTATTTTCGAAGGATTCCTTCTGCTTGTTTCTGCGACGAAATCCGCATAAAGGTGTTCTTGTTTTACCCATGTTGATTTTTAATGAATGTGTAAGATGAAATCACTAAATTAAAAAATAACTCAACAACAAACTATTAAATTGAGAAGGGAACCAGGGTGCATAGTAACAAATTACCCTATAATACTAAAATGTTAGTTTAGGCCTATATCCTTGATTTTTAACAGGATTCCATTGAAAAATTTTTACACATTTGAATTCTAGTGATGTGTATAGGGTTTCTTACTACACATATATTCATTGTATACTCAAAAATCACATATTATTTCTAAATGCACTTTAAAATATTTCTAAAATCCATTATTTTGCACATTTTTCAGATAATTTTATTTATTTATTCAATTTTATCCCGGAATAACAAATCGTAAACTGTAGAATCCATGATTTTGTGGATATATTAAGAATAATGTGTATTATTAAAATAGTATAAAATTAGTTTATTCAGAGGAATTTTCAAAAAATTGGCTAAAAGGTCATACGATATCGCCCGTCCTCACTTTTGGGCTTCACAACCTTTTCCCAATTCTACATCATATATAAGATTATACTATTAGTATAGTATACTTTTAGGTATACTATTTCTACGATGTTGACGAGAGTATATATGGTATTATATTTATGTGTAGGATAGAATACCTTGCAAAGTAAATCATATAACATGCTATAGTTATTTCTCATATCAACTTTGGTAATTTTGATATGTATCCATTCCTTTTCGTCTAATTCTCTTATTGCCTAGAAAAATGAATATCGTGATCAAATTACCTCTCCGTAGTCATCCACGTTTGGGTATTTTATAACTTTTGTAGATAGTTTGGCTCTATAATAGAATATTTCAGAAAATGTTATTGATATAGATTTAATAAAATTAGGTTGTGAGTGTTAAAAAATACCTTGCCATATAATACTTGACTATAGCGTCGTATAAGTTGAATGCTGTATCTTCAACTCGTGTCAATTCCTGTATTACTTCTTCCTGAATCCCAACTCCAAAGTTGTTCCCGTCCTCTATTCGGGGAACATTTAACTGGATCCACAGCTTTATGTTACTTATCTATTACATCACATGTATACTAAGTGCTACTGAATAGAATACTAAGTAATTAACGGTGATATAAGTAGTAGAATAATGGGAAATATGTAAAATGAGTAGTCTATGGTACAATTTCAATTAATTCAGAAGCTTCGAGTTTGATTTTTTCGAGTTCTGCGAAGATTTGTTTATGTGAAGGTAGAAAGACGTCAGTGGTCTGAGAATAATGTGAAATAAAAATGAAAATATGAAATTACTTGATCATGGGTCCTTTTGGGCCTTTTGGAATCGACATCATGGTTTACCAGACATCTATATGATTCCTGATCTAGGTCACTGGAGCTGAAAATGCACCCATTTTTGGAGTTTTCAGCCTAAAGGTTGAGATGAAAATATAAAATCGCTAAAATACCACTAGTGAGTTAAAATACAGAATTTTTTGAGGAATCCTCTCCCTTAATGAGAATAACGCCGATCGGGTGATTTCCTCCTTGAACAACTGGTACTTATCTTTTACCTCGGGGTCCAATGGATCTATTTTGTCCACTGATATCCCATTTAGCTTTTTTTCCATTATTTATAAAATATTTTTTATGCTTTTCTTACTTCTATCAGGCTCCACTGCACACTATGGCATTATCATCACTACTTCTCTACTGACAATATTCTACGATATGAAATTCTAGATAACAAATAATTATGTATAAATTAGTTTGGAAAGCGGTTAAAATATTCAACTGTGTGAGGGGTAAATTAGTGGTAGTAGGATGATCCGGGGAGTAGCTTTCCGTTATTTTTTTCAAGCCTTTCCTTAAGCCTATTTTTACAAGCAAGGATGAAGCCTAAATACGGGGGGCTGGGTGTTATTGGAGTAGATTTATACTCTGGGTGGAACTGGGTACATAGGAAGAACGGGTGATCCTTAAGTTCAACTACACTTACTCTTCCCTTAGCTGGATCTCTTCCTGAGAACACCACTCCGTGCTTAGCTAATGGTTCCTCGTAAGCCGGGTTCACTTGGTATCTATGCCTATGCCTTTCCACTATCGTCTCGTTCTGGTCGTATAGACTGTAGATTAATGTACCTTTTACCAGCTTCGTTTCAAGTGCTCCAAGCCTCATTGTTCCACCTTTTTTATCCTTTCCTGAGAACTCAGGCATCAAAGTTACCACGTGGTACTTTTCAGGGGACTTTGAGTCCTCGCCGTGACATGCTTTGGGTTCAAACTCCTCAGCCACGTCCACCACTGTCAACTGCAATGCCAAACATATCCCCAAAAACGGCACTTTATTCAACCTACAGTACCTCACTGCCATCTTTTTGCCTTTAAATCCTCTCGTTCCAAACCCTCCTATATTTAATTCACTACCATATCCGTAACTATTACCCATTCGGGTCATGTAGTTATGGTGTATTAGGTTTACTATATAACTATATGATAGGTTATCTATAAATATATAAACTTTCAAATATTAAACAATGAAAAAACTAGTGAAGGAAGTAGTAAAATAATACCTGGGATGAGAACTCCGTCTAGATCTTTAAAATGAGATTTGAATTTTTCAGAGTTGTAATCTGAAAGTGTGAATTAACAGTACAAAAATTACCTTCAAACTGGGAGTAGTCTACCCATTTGATGTTGAGTTTAAGATTACACTCGAGCGACGAGTGTTTTAATGCGTTCAGAACTGATAAATAACTGTCAGTTGAGGCACTGTATTTTCCCACAATCCCTACTGTAACAGATTCGTTTTCCGGATTCTCACAAAATCGACTCCAATGCTCCAATGAATACTCAATTGGCATTGGATCAACAGTATTCGGTGTGAAATTCAACAACTAATCAAACATTATTACTATGCTTAATATTTACAAATATGTAAATCTGTATGTTATCTGTGTAAAATATGTAAGTGTGGTAGAGTATGTAAACTGGGTAGTAAATGTGTGGTAAAAGTAATAAAAATACTTCAAGAATGGATTCCGCAACATGTTGTTCATCAAGCATTAGTGGAACACGATATAAATCAGATGTATTGTGTACACTGATGACCTGAACAGTTATTAGTCATGGGTAAAATAGGGGGTTGTGCATACATTTTTGAATTTGACTTGTGTAAAAAAGGCAATCTTTTCCTTAGTTGAGCTTGTTAACTCATTCATACAGCGGCAAAATATCATATCCGGTTGTAAACCTCTTTGTGAAAGTGCCTAAAAATTAAATTATTTAGTCAACTGCGGGTTACTGGGTAGTAGTGAATAACTAGTAGAAGTGATGCTTAAAGTAATACTTTAACCGAATGTTGAGTGGGTTTAGATTTCTGTTCGTCTTGGCGTCCGACAATTGGAACGTATGAAAGATGACACAAACAGACGTTTTCGTTTCCTAGTTTGAGCTTTAATTGCCTGATCGTTTCCACATACACCTCAGACTCAATGTCTCCAACTGTTCCTCCAATTTCCAAGAGACATATTTCAGGATCACGCCAACCCTTCCTATCAACATTCTTTCTAGAAGCTTCCTCTATCCATTCTATCACCTCTTGGACTATATGAGGTACTACCTACAACACATATACACACTTTATCAGATATATGCTTAGCTATTGTTAACACTAATTATAGCCAAAATAGTACTAAATGAAGTATATTTAACTAGTAAATGGGATAATTAATGGTTAAAAGTTACTTGAACAGTTTTTCCCAAATAGTCTCCTCTACGTTCTTTATCGAAAACGCGGCTATAAACCTTTCCTGAGGTAAGGCTGTGACTTCTAGTTAATTTTAAGTTGAGGAATCTTTCATAATTTCCCAAATCCAAGTCAGCTTCTCCTCCGTCGTCAAGAACGTAAACCTGAGGATGTAATATTTAAAAAGACGTACCTCTCCATGTTCGTTAGGCGAAAGAGTTCCTGCGTCCAAGTTTAGGTAAGGGTCGATTTTAACAGCGGACATTGAAATGTTTCTAGAGCGCAAAACTACTCCGATGCTGCTCAGGAGTGTGCCCTTTCCGATTCCGCTCATGATTCCCCCAATAACAACAACGTACTTCATTTTCGATAAAATTCAGGAAAGATAACTTTTAAAAAATAAAACAAATATGTAAAAGGATAATTTAGTAGGAAAACATGTAGATTTGTAGAAAAAATTAAGTTATGTGTGGGCTAGAATTCGACACCATTTACCTTCCCTAAATTTCAATAAATAAATTTAAAAGTTACCCTTCTTTAGGTTTGACAAACACTTACTAAGAAATTTTTCCCGGAAATACAACAGATTCTGCGATATTGGCGAGTTATTCACATCTCCTCCCTCATTATAATGATTAATCAAACTCTCTATTGCAATATTTATACTATTTCAACGTCTCTCAATGGGTATTATGTAGTTAACTGTATATATAATTGTTAAACTAGTGTAAAGTATGTCCCAGAGTCGTATAATAGTGGAATACCTATGGTTGGAACAGATTCTGGATTGAACTTATCCAAATTTTCATGGTCCAAAGGCACACATATCCTCCCTAAACCCAAATTATTACTGTTATAATGTGGAATAGTAATTATAAAGTACCAGTTTTAGCGTGTACACAGAAGGGCGACTTTAGCAAATGTCCCATATCTTTGGTGACATTAACATCAAGTCTCGGGTAAGAGAACGCAATAACAATCTCCATGAAAAAGCCAGGGAAATCGCCAGATTCCACCTTCCCAATGTAATCCTCGGGTCGTACCAAATTCAACATGTCACAAATACTGTTAAAAAAATCCACTGAACTATACCTTTCTACAACATTACACTGTTATTTCCCAATGAGTTAGCTATATAGATATACTAAATGAATTATTGAGTAAATAATACTTTGAGAGTTTTCGAGACAGTTATTTAGAGATTTTCTAACGTTGGAGTATTTTTCTGGTACATAGTCCAGTAGTGATTTAATGTGATGTTTGTGATAGAAAAAATTTTGTTCTGAGAGAAGGTGATTGAAGTTACGGTAACAAATGTGAAAGGCTCTGAGAACTAGAGGATGTTTGTCTACGGCATAGAGGTTAACTTTCTTGGCGAAGCCGTCTGAGATTAGGTTTAGATACTCGATGATTGAGATTCTTCCCTCGGCAGGTAATTGTCTGGCCGCTCTATCACACACCCAGCAATGGATCCCACGCCTTCCTGAGTATACCCAGAGAATATCAACAAACCCAAAGTCCTCCTTCAGAGTCTTCGTAATCAACTCTACTGCGATCTTAATATACCTCCAGCACTTGTTACACACCTTCTTTTCAGAACAACATGTTCGAAACTCGTCATAGTCGTCCATGTCTATGTCAAACACTATCTCACGCTCTACTGGTCTAAAATCACCACTCAACTGCATCAGTGATATCTTTTTGCTATATATAGCACCTAAACCGTTTGTTACACATTTGGAATTTATGTTATATTAAAGTTATATACGTTTAAAATAGATAAATTTGGGGGTAGAATAAGTAAAGAATACCAATATCGAATTTAAACGGTACAGAATCGGAGTTACAAAGAGTCTCAAAGCCGTTTTCAAAACTTTCAAAAGTCTAACCAATAATTAATGTAAATTTAGGGACAAAAAATCTGTGTAAAATATTACTTGCCATCTCAGGTAAATTTCAGCAGCATCAGTAGTGTCCCCTTTGTGAAGAGTAAGTGAGATCTCTCTTCTCCTTAATATGGTAGGGTCTGAAGAAGTGAATCAGTAAAAAATCCAAAATTTTAGATAACCACGAACCTTCGTAACTTATCCATCTTACCAAGTCCTTAATAGGGCAAAAGTTTTCTACATTGTACACATTAAAATTAATTTTATAAAACTCCTTAGATAACTAATAATATTAATGGATAATGGAGTAAATAAAAATTAATACTGTAGTAGAAGCGTAAATTGGATTCCGTAACGATGGAATCAGCCTGAATTGGCATTTTTTGGCCAAAATTAACACACTTCCCCTTTTCAGAAATAGTGGGAGTAGAAGAATTAAATAAAAATAAAATAGCAGCGCGTGGTTTCGATCCACGGACCTGGGGGTTATGAGCCCCCCACTCTCCCTCTGAGCTACGCTGCTTATGAAAATACACATAAACTTTGGTTTAAAGGACTAGAACATATAATAAAAAGAACGAATTAATAAAAATTCATAAGTTTTGTAAAACATTTAGAAATTTTCTGGGTAAATTTGTTGGTTTGCAGCGACATAATTATTCTCAGGATTAGAAGGATTCTTAGGCATTAATATGAAGGTGTCACCTCCCCTGAGTGAACTCACGGAAACTTCAGCGATCTTAGGCCGACTAACTCCACTTGCGTCTAAAATCAAATTAATTATCGTTATTATCATTAATTTTCTGGAAAAGGACGAACCGAAATTTTGAGGTTTGTAGTATTTAAGCTGACCAATCACAAGAGCCTTGTCCCCAACCCTAACAGATTATTTACACATTTAATTAGTATATAATGATTGGATAGTTTTTGTTAGTAAAAAGTTGCCTGGCTCGGGAATAAACGTAGTCCACATTTCGATTTCCGTATAGGATAACTCTGTGCCATTGCGTTTTAACTATTCCGTCTTTCTCCCTCTAAATAATCTGTGAAGGGTTTAAAAGTACATCTGAAGTAGCAATAGATAGTTTTAAAGCCCTGAATCCACTTGGAAAAACAGTAGGTTCAGCTATGAATCCGATCCTTCCACAGAGCGTGACTGAATTTGCGGATAAATCGAACTAAAATTTTCATTATTGAAATTAAATAATATTTAGTAATGTGTTAAATTTGATACGTGATCACGGGGTACTTCCTTTTGCTGGAAAGACCCTTCTTGGTAATGCTGAGAATCCTCCTGGGATTCATAATTATCTACAAGATCATTGAATGATTCATCGTATTCGTAAAGTTTCTGAATTCTATTGTTGAACTGAAGAGGAGGGCTAGAATTTATGAAAAAAAGCTTCCTCGAATGTGGGCTGGTTCTCAGCGCGAAACAGCAGCAAAAATTGTAAAATAAGAATACAAAAATCATTGCGATATAATAAATGAACTGTTTTTATTTTTTAGGTAAATGTTGTAAATAATAAACAAATTCTTAAATCTATTCACCAAAATGTAAAGCCCAATTTATGTGTATATACATCCTTCCTCAAGATTCCTAGCATTAATTATATGTTTAAATATAGATTCCAGTATATCAGAGAGTATTAATATTATATATAAGAGAATTTTGTTATTAAGTTGACAGAGTTTTATTAGAGTATGGAATGTATAAATTGAATATTAGAGACGATTTTAATGTAATAAATTAGTTTATTAAATTGTGAGAATTAATAATAACAATTTTTAAGTTAATGTGTATGTGATTTTAGTTTGCGTTTTATGGAATCTTGGGGTTTGTCAAATTGGGAAATAACTTAACTGGTATAATTTATTTTGTACAATAGTTGTAAAATGTATGGAATTTAAATTTTTTATAAAGACTTTTCCATTTAATGTTTTAAGATTTAGCGGGAAACTTCTCCAATTATCCCTACGCCTTTCCTTTCTCATTTTCAAGTACATTTTCAGGTCAACAACTGACCTTTACGCAAATCTTCTTGATAGTTTCAATAGACCCTGCGAAAACATCCTAATCCTCGGGGCTAGAAACTCTGGCAAAAGCTCCCTTCTCTATCGCATTAAACTCTCTGAATTTATCTCCACGGTATTTTTTTCTCATTACCATATATACTTGGATAATTACTTCTATATACCTAAATTAGAGTGCCACCGGATCAATTATTGAAGAAGAACTGTATTTGTGTCGGTTCTGTCTCGTTTCCTCCTCAATTTGCGGTCACCCTAAACTTCAAGAATATGATAAAGTTAAAGTCAAACTCTACGAACTTGGCTATAATGATCCCATTTCAACCTATCAACAACAAATACAAGTATATTTTACACCAACTCAATTAACTATATACTACTAATATTAACCATATACTACTAATATAATAGTAGTAATGATGTTTGTAGATATGTAATAAGATAATATATGTGGTTGACAGTTTTGGGGATTTCAGATACTCTGAGATAAACAAGGAAATTTTAACCATGATTTCAGAACACAGTTATCATCACAATTTGCCCAAATATGTTATCTTTCTCGCAAAAAATGTATAACTCAAATTCACTAATGACGTTCAGGACATTTTCGGAGGAATGAACTATCAATCCATTAGAAAGGCACTTGAATTTCCCGAACAACTCAATAATAGGCTAGTTCCTAGTCCTCCTTGATATCTTTACACTATACTAATACTGGGTATAATGATTGTATAGATTAATGGTAGTTAAGGGAAGCTCAATAACTGGTGAGGGAGTATTTGAATCTCTATCGTTTTTGTTATTTGATACTAGAGAAAATAACAAAACTGAGAAGAACGATTTAATTGTACTATAATCTTATTTTTAACGTGTTTTACATATGAATATATTAGTTTTGAGTTAAAAATGACAAGAAAAGTGTATTTTCGGTAAGTAGCAGTTGGTTCTAAAATAAAATTGTAATTAATTTAAGTACCTTGTCCAAAAATTTCTTTATTGTAAAAGTGTCCAAGTATTCTTTATAGTCTGAACATTTTTATAAAGATTTGTTTAACCTGAAATGTCTCCTTCGGTCTACACATTATTACGTTTATAGATTTAAAACCTTACATTTAGTTCTTTTGACCCTTCTACTGGATTTGTAGCATTAACTTTAGATATAATTTGCGATAAAGTAATTATTGAGAAAAGAGGAAGGAAAATCGCTGGAAAGTTCATGAGAAAATTTCACTGAAAAGAATAAATTTAATATAACAAATCATACATTAAATATTAATAATAATTTTTGCAAAAAAATTAAATGTGTGCTTGAAATTAGGAAATATTCGGTTATTATAATTGTGGTGATGTCGTAAAGGTAAATGGAGACTAAGAAGGTAACACATTTTTTTATTCACAGAAAAAATAGTTAGAAATCGTCTAATTGAATTGTTAGAAATTCTCGTCTCCGACTGCTTTGGCCGTTTCTCCTCCAAAATTGATCTTCCACAGGAGAATCGCCAGAGGAGCTTTCGGAGTTGTTTATTTGGTTTCTGACGATTCTGGAACTCAGTTCGCTGTTAAAAGAACAAAAAAATTGTTATTCCGTATATAACTTATTATATACTTAGTTATATAGTTCTTACATTAATCAATAATTTTGCCAATTTAATCCCTAGTTGTATAATATTTACGTATATAATAAAATGTGTTGAAAGTGGTAAGAAGAGATCTCGAGAACTGGTGAATTTGGGGATTTGTAAAGGTGCGAATAACGTGGTGAAGTACTTTGGGAGTTTTTACACAATTGACCCTTGTGGAAACTTTATCCAAAACCTAGTTCTAGAACACCTTCCTTACAATTTCAGAGCATATCTCAGGATGATAAAGTGTGAGATGAACAAGAACTTTGCCTTAAATAACCATACTGACTACCAAATTCAATCACAAACTAACTACCAAACAACTTACCAAAACATTATTCGTTATACTTTTAGTGATTGTCCTTGTCCAATCAATCCAACACTTTACACCAATCCTAATAATCAACCAAATACTATTGTTCAACTGAGTTGTGTAAATCAACAGTCCTCCAACAATCAGTTGAGTGGTGTGAACCCTGGCCTTGGTGTTTACAGTGACTTATGTGACAAGTTAATATACATTTTGCGGTATATTCCTGCTTAGAATATCTAATTGTTTAGAAATGTTGGTGTTGGTATTAAAGAAATACATGACAGAGGATTAATACACAGGGATTTGAAACCTGATAATATCTTGGTTTGTTCATCAATTGTTAATTTGGTTAGATTGATCATATTGTAAATCCTAAAGAAATTAGGATCTGTGATCTAGGTAATAGTATTCCTAATATATATTATTAATTATATACTATTATACATATATTCTATACACATTTGTATATTATGTATATACATATGTATATAAGTATAGTAGTATTAGTAGTATAATATAAATTGAAATAGGATCTGCCAAAAGGAATAACAATTTAGTTAATGATAAATGTTATAAGAAATCAACTCCGTACATCTGTTCCAGATGGTACAGGGCTCCTGAATTGCTTTTCGGATCAACTCACTACGGGGTTACACACTATACCATATACTCAGTTATATAAATACAGAAATAGATATTCTCTATAAGTCCTATAATATGTTTTAGGAGCAAATAGACGCCTGGTGTATGTGTAAATATGAATTTTTTCATTTTTTCATCAGCTTTTGGGTGTATCTGTGCTGAAGTCCTACTACTGAAGCCACTGTTCATACCACTAGTAAAGTACTTTATACGGGTCATAATATTGTTTCAGCTGTGATTCTCAGCAAGTCCTCAGAATTCTTGATATTCTAGGATCACCGTCCAGGTAAATATACTACTAATACTACGCAATTAACTATGTGGGAAATGTGTTAACTCGTGACAACTGAACCTCAAACTTATTTAATCATAATAAGTATTATAGATATGAATTGGAGAAGATGCTAAAAACAGTTCCAAGGGAAGGAATAGTAAGATTAACGGTTTAAAGTGTGATATAGAAGGAGAAGGCTAAGGAGCTGTTCAAGATTTACGAGTCTAATAAAAAACTTGATATAATCGTTGATAACTTATCAAAAGGGTAAAATAACACTAATGAAAGTATTAATTTAATTGATAGGAACTCGAAATTGGAGGCGATTGGATTGGTGGCCAAATTACTTCTCAGATGGTACCTTATCCGAGTGTTTAGATGGATTTAGGTGCCCTAAGGATAGAATTTCCATATCAGAGGCTCTAGAAATTTTAAATAATTGTTAAGTTAATATATTTCATTAAATAATTAAATTTTAACCACTTTTTTTAAAGGTTGTTGTGCACATTCGGGAATCAACTTTATTTTCTATTTTTGATCATTTTTCTTATCTTTTAAACTATTTTCTAGTAATCATCACTGTTTTGTATATTTTCATACTATAAAATTTCCAGATTTTATTATTTTATAGTTGATTTACACATTTTTATAACTAAAATATGAAGAATTAAGTGTAATTTAAGGTCAAATTGGACTGAATTTAGAAATTTTCGATGAATGGAATGATTTATGAGTGATAATAAGGAAATATCGCAATTGATTGGGACTGATGGAGTTCGTCCGAGTTCAAATTTGGACTCTTGTCGTCTTCATTCTTTTTACTCTAATTTACCCTTATATCGCAAGAAATACGACTGGAATGTACCTAAATGGACTGAGTCAGACCTTGTAAAGCTTCACAAACTGGTTCGTACTACTGTAATTTCTCATTTATCTGAGAAAATCGACGAGTTAACTGACAAACTAACTTACATCGAGAATAAAAGACTGTCTGAAATACTTAAGCTTCTTTCATCCAGACTCCTTTATCTAATTTACCTCAACTTTGATTTCTCAATACTGGCGAGAAAATTAGCTAATCTTGTCATAAGTGATGAGTATGACCAGTTTTTACAAAGTTTACTTCATTCTTATAGTGTTTACAAGGGTTTTGAGAGCATTTACTTACCCAATAGACCCAAATTTCAAGGGCTTGATCTTTCAGTTTTCTGGGATACAGTAGCTAGTTCCTTTAATTCTGATCTTAAAGGGAATATGGCCAATAAATTATCCACAGACTGCTGCATCAAGTTCATCAACTCAACCAGTTCTGGTGTTCTTCTCACTGATGTCTCACCTTCAGATTTTCAAAGGATTGAACAATTTCTCACAGAATCACACGATTTCAACAAGTAACTTTTACACTATACTATCTTTCGTGTTTTTAGTTATATAGTCAACTATGTATAGAATAACTCCGTTTCATATATTGAATATAGGTTTGTGGAGAACTCAGTGTATTTGGGTGTATCTGTGTATCAGTATATGAAGGTATTTTTGCACAGGACTAGGACTAGGACTCGTAATTGGACCTCCAATGAGGAATCTGTTCTATTGGACCTCGTTTCTTCAGCAAGCTGCTCTCCTGACCCCTCACATACGTCTGGCCGCACGGGCATTCCTTGGCGGAAAATCTCATCCAAAATCCCTGGAAAAAATCCAGAGCAGTGTAGACTCAGATATCGACAAATCTCAAACGTATAGATCACCTAGTTATATATTTGTTGTTACTAGTTAACTGTTCGTGGCGTTAGTTATGTAGTTAACTATATAGGGAGTAACTCCTTAGAATATGTTTAGAAAAGAGCCAGTGACACACCATTTATGAAGAAGGATTTGTTCAGATTAAAGCTATTGATGAGTGCTTTTGGAAGAAATTGGTCTAGAATTTCTGAGTTAATGCCAGGTCGTTCATCTCGTCAATGTAGGGATAAGGTTCTTGAATGCACACGCTACACGAAAGATAATGCACTTGAATCTCTTGAATATTTTAGGAAACTGTTAACTGAGTATTCATCTCCGGAGTCCTCAGAGTCTAATCCTAATCTGAGTTTGGAAAGACCTATGTTTGTTTCTCGATATTGGAATTACTTTGACTGGCTTGGTATTCACCTATTCAAGGTTTTGTCTCTTACTCGAAATGAACACCTCCTTCAAATCCTCTACGAGTTATATTTCTCTGATGAGATTAACCGACGAATCAACATCAACTTTAAGCCAGACCGTGTTCAATACTTAACTAAGTGTACAGGCGCCCAAATCTTTGCAGTCTCAAATTTTCTCCAACTTATCGCAGCTCAGGAGGATGATATAAACTATGAAAAGGTTATCAACATCACTCAACTCATTGTCAAACTCATGTTCAAAGTATACTTTAAGCCTATTATACCATTAATATACTAGTTATATAGTTAAGTATGTGGCTCCTCTACCGGTGATGTAAAATGTTATAGAGATGTAGTAAAGATGAAAGAGTTAATTTTGAGAATTTTGATGAACCAAAGGAGTTTGAATACTTGAAAGATTCACTTTTAAATATTCTTAAAACACTTTGGCCTTGACACTAGTTGTACCATAGTAATTTACTATACCCAATATACTGTGTATGTACATACTACATAATGTACTATATAATATTAGATTATATATGGTCGATTTAGTATAACATTAATATATGTTAGATGTTGCTACTGTAATGTATCCTGTATGGTTAAACTGTGGCAATTGATAATTTACATATTCTCCCAAATTCTCAGTATTATCCACCTGCTTACCAGTAACAACTGGATCCTCATCGTCTGAATCGGCGGTATCAGAGTTTGTAAAGCTGATTCCCCAGGGCTTTGTTAAAACTTCGAATGTTCGAATAACTAAAAGGGATGAATTAAAAATAACTTACGCATGTAACCGCTACTGTGTAAACACTCTGTTATTTTATTACACTGTTCTATTGATGGTATAAAAATCACTAACTTCCCAAAATGCTATAAAACATAGATATTTACCATAGTAACTACTGGTAGTATGGTATATATTAGATAAATACAGAAACAAATGACAAAAGTGATGGGGTCAGATAGACAACTATGGAACAAAGTAAGTTATAGGATGAACAACATGGAGTGACTCACCTTAATAACGCTTGTAACATTATGTATACAATTCCAAGGCGATGGAATGTCTAAGAAAACAGAATCAATTGAGTGTTCAGTGACTGAATGAGTTGGATCATTGACCAAAAACGCATTATCAGAATATGCATCAGTCTCAGTTACAGTTATCAAATCGGAAATTTTTGTTTTTTCGAATAAATCCCTAAACCATATGAGACAGAGTTACTTTCTACAGCTAACTAAATAACTTAACTATAATGGGTTAACTATATAGGTAAGTATATAAGGCATCCCAGGAGGATGTTTAGTTTGGAGTACATGGAATATTGAATTCGTTGTGGATGAAAATCAAAAGTAAAAACATGGCCATTAGGAGCAACTGAAGAAGCTAAAGCGTAACTTAAGGAACCAGAACCAGTGCCTAACGATTATATTTCAAGTTCAAATTACCGCATTCAAGTACACGCTTCCCAGGCATTAAATCAAGTAATAATACGATTAATGATATATCAGCTCTATACTACACACATCATCAATAGTATATTAACTATATATAACTATTATAAACTAGTGGTATACTAAGATTTGTGTTCGATGTATTATGGATTTAGTGATAAGTTCAGGAGTAGGTTTAAGTAATACAACCCAGTGTTTTTTATTATTCTCATCCCAGAATAACTATAATAACTTATTAATCCTAGTTTTACAGAGTTATAAACTAACTCTTAGAATAACTATATAAATGAGTATTTTTAAGGGAGAAGGGTAAACTACGAATAATGTGATAGTTAGAACTAGAATTGTGGTATATAACTGAATAGAACAGTAGAAAAAATGTTTGAGAACTTTTTGTCCATAAAATTTTCCTATACAAGAAGCTAGATCGAAGATTCCTTTTTTATTATGTATTAATCTCTTGTTTTTTACATTGGCTTCGGATTGCTTGTTAGGGATTTTCTGATCTTCTTTTGGAATTTGAGAAAAATAAATATTATTAGGTCCTGAGAACAGGATTACAGGATCTCCAGGCTCAATCTTCATAAATCTTAGTAATAACAGTACAAATGTTATATGGGGGTTGCACATTCCCGGAACTGCACCTTCCTATTACTTTTTAATTTATTCCTTCTGTAACATATTTTAACATGGAGGCAAAAAGGCCTAGATTATTAAATAAACCCAATTTCATAAGTTCGTATATATTCCTCCATTAATACTATAAGATTTGTTATATTTTTGTTATTTTTATTATTATTAACACCTAATAAACCGGGCATTGATTTATTTTTTAGCTTCCTTCAGGGTGTTATTGTTTTGCACCTCATTTCTGTACTATAAGACTAAACCGCTCTACTTTTTGGGATTCTATGTTTCAAGTGTCGTCCTTGATATGGTTGATGGTGAAGTCGCCAGGAAATATGGTGAATGTACTGATCTACTAACAATTATTTACACTTCTTACAAATTATTTATACTATTTTACTGAGTTATTCATTGATAATATACTGAATAATTCAAAATTCTCACTTTTTCATATATTATACTACTCTTGATATTTTATTTAGTTAGTGAATAATGATGAAAAATGTTGTAGCAACAATTTTTGGAGCAATGTTCGATTCGTTATTTGACAGGATGACCACTGCATTCGTCTATATGCACTTAGCCATGAAATACCCCAAATACTTTCTCTGTAAGTTTTTGTTCAGATATCAAATTCTTATACTGTTATCTAACTATTTACAATATTATCTATGATATTAATTATTGAATAGTTTTCTATTTTGTGCTTGTATGGGATGTTGTTGGTCACTGGGCTCATAACTACGTGTAAGTTTTTTTTCAAAATAAAACGTTATAGATGTTGCTTATTGGGAAATACAAACCACAAGAAAATTGATGGATTCTTCCTTCTCAAGATGTACTACGAAAAAAGACGTAAGTCACTACAGCAACCCTTCCAGGGATATATCACAATTAGTTATATAATACTATCAGGGATAATATACCATATATAATATATAATAATGAATATAGCATTGATGGGAACTTCCATTGTATGTTTTGAAACATTTTTCCTGTCACTGTATTACCTCACCTTCACCAAACCAGGAACCAACCTTCACAATTTTGGTAAGTTCCCCAAATTTTTAATTATTTTTTAGTACGATTTTTGCTATATGGATCACTCCCACTTGCCGCCTTCAAAGCTGTATCTTTCTATACTATTATAGTTATATATATAATTAGCACTCCTGGGTTGGTTATAATAATGTGTAGTTTACGAATACGGCCCAATTTTTTTACGCCTCAAAGCGCCTTTCTAACTATGAAGTCGAGCAGTTTGACTTGAAAGCCGGTGCTCGTTAAGTTTCTCATATTTAATGCAGTCCTTGTACAACAGTCTTACACATTTTAAAAAACGCCTATATACCTTTTTTTAATTTTAATATTTTTTAATTTTAATAATTTATTGCGATTTATCATGAATTTTACAATGTTTTTATTTACATATTTAAATTAAGGTAAATGTGTTGGTTGTGTTGATAAGCAGTAAGGATGGGTGTACGATGTGGTATCTGTGAAATTGTGAATCTTTAATTTCGAGATTTGCTGTTATTTATTTTTATATTTCTGCAGACTTTATAAAATTTAACTTTTTTAGTTAAATTGTGTAAATATATTTTATTTGTGTAAAATTCCAGCTTATAAAATATTAAGGGTCGTCCACGATGTCGACACCTCAGGAGCTTGAGAAACAGGCTAAAAAATGTAGCAGGAAGTTTTTCTTTAGTTTTTTTGGCGATTCAACTGAGGAAGCTCAAGAATTATACAACCAGGCTGGAAATAAATACAAAGTTTTACGCCAATGTACTTTACACCCATGACCTATTTTACTAATTCAGTTAAAAAACACAAAAATTATTAATAATTATTATATTAGCAGCGGTTTAAATTCTTTTTTCAAATATATTTAGTTAAAGGAATACTTAGTGTTATAGTTAACATTAAGAGTGTTGAACACATTATCTATACAACAATTTGAATATATTTTAGGGAAAGACGCCTGCAGGTGTTATAATGAAGCTGCAAAATTATGCGAGAAGAACAAGGATAGTATCTTTTTGGCCTCAAACCTAGTCGAGGTTTCAGCCTGCATGAGGAAAATCGATCCCATGTGTATCATCCATTGTCTACTACCAACTATATACTAACAATAATATTAATACTAGCTATATATTATTAACTTCAGTTAACTAGATAGTACAGCATTAATGGTGAGTGCAGCTAAAGACTTTGTGAAGCCGCTGTTGAGAGCAACTCAAGTGTATAGTAGTCAGGGTCGGTTTTCTCAAACTGGCCGCATATTTAAGAACCTGGCAGAGAACTTTGAGGAACAACTGGACTATGAAAGTGCCATGAAGTTCTACAAAAAGGCTTCGGAATCTTATGAACTCGACGAATATGGCAAGGTTTCAAGTGCACAATCACTTTTAAAATACGCTGATCTTGCGTCTTGTATTACTGATTCCTATGAAGAACCTATAAGAGTACGTTTAACCATAGTTTTATTTATTAACAGTATTGCTACCGTTAAAACTGTTAAAAGTTAACCATACAATTGATTGTATGGTTTGTATAATTGTGTAGATATATGAAGAGGAGGGTAGAAAGAATATTAAGAACGAGTTGTTGAAGTATGGTGTTAAGGATTTGCTGTTTAAGGCCGGTGTACTTCGTGTTTTAAGTGCGGACGCTACTGACGCCAGAATCGCTTTTGATAAATATTGCACTTGGGATTCTAAATTCGGCTCCAGTAGGGAAGGAAAATTACTTAATGTATCCCTTTACAGGGCTTACCTTTACTTATCCCATTCAGGGGGCTTAGTCTTATTGTTTACCCAGTTATATATACTAATAGTAAATTATTTGGTGTTTAACAATGGTTTAGTCGTTAATTGAAGCGTTTGATGTTGGAGACTTTACAAAATTACAAGATGAACTGTATTTTGAAATTATTTACACATTTTCTACTTAGTTGTATACTAACAATAATATATTAGTAGCATACAGTTAAATAATACAGATTGTATATAAAATGTTATAGGAGGGATTTTGAGTCACTGGGAAGACTTGATAATTGGAAGATAAAAGTTTTATACAAAGTAACTTTTTTACACCAAATTAACAATACAGTTATTATATTATTATGTTAACTATTAAATTATTATAATTTTGTTAAAATTTGTTTAGTTGAAGGAGAAGATGGAGGGTGCTTCTTCTGGAGTTGCTCCTGAGAATGATTCAGAATATGTTGATTTGACATAAATTTAACCTTTTTTATAATCAACGTTAATTTTCTGTTTTTTGTATTTATTTACATTTATTCTAATGAGTTCTCAATCTTTGTGGACTGAACATGTTTCCAAAGATGGAAGGAAATACTATTACAATCAAAAGGTTCCTTATTTACTTTTTTATTATTTATTCATATATTAACAGTTTAATTTATTCTGATACCTTTGATAATATAGTAGTTAGATCCCTTTCTAGCAATATATAGTAGTAAAGTTATGTATATAATACCCAGATCTGTTGGTAATAAGTCTATAGACTAAGAAATCGCAATGGGAGAAGCCAAATGAACTGAAAACTGAACAAGAATTAATAATAGAGGCTAAAACTAAGTGGCGTACCTTTGCAACTGCCGAGGGTAAGGTATTTTACTACAACACCGAGACCAAAGAGAGTGTTTGGGAGGTACCTGAAGAGGTTAAGAATCTGTTGGCAGAAGATAATCTCCTTGGAACAGTCCAAGATAATACCAAGGCAGCCTTCATGACCTTCCTCGAGAGCTTTAATTTTACTCAAAAAACTACATGGGATAATGCTCTCAAATTATTAGAAGCGGATCCTAAGTAACTTTACGCAATTTCCCTAATACTATTTCAGTTATACAGTTAATTATTAGATACCTCTGGTAAATATTTGATAGATGGCCTGTATTTTCAATATTATCAAAGGGAGATAAGAAGCAGTTGTTTTCTGAGTTTTGTAGCCAAATTCACCGTCGAAAACAAGAGGAACAGAGGAAGAAGAAGGGTATGCTAGAGGAGGTGATGATTCGTGAGTTGCTGAACTGGGAAGAGTTGTCTTACGCTACGGTTTACGCAGATTTTTCGAAGCAGTTTCACACCGCTGAGTGGTGGGACTGGGGTGACGAAGTTACCAGGGATGCTATCTTTCAGGAATTCATGGAAAGGGAGGAGAATAAACTGAAGAAAAAGCGTAAGGAGACAAAAATCGCAGCCATGGACACTCTAATTGACGTCATGACTAAGGACTACACTCAGGAACTTATTCCCTGGGAAACCGCCAAGGCCAAGTATCTTGGCTTTCAAGGCCTTTACAACATCGATGTGCTTAACTCTCACAAATATGTATTTAAAGAGGTTTTCGCTCAGAAATATAAGGAAGCTCAGAGGACTTCCTTTAGATTACAACGGAAAATTAGGCAAAGATTTTTAACATTTTTACAGGTTCGTTACGGAGCCTATTTCTCCATCAGGGAACTTTCTTTTACACACTCTACACTATTTACGTAGATATGTACTATATTACAGTGTATTTAATAGTACAGCACTAATAATTGGTATAGACCATGGTCGAGAAGGGAGAGATAGATAAGAATACTAAATTTTCCGATTTTATTTCTAATCACTCTACCGAGGCTGTTTATGTTGATCTTGTTGGTCAGGCCGGATCAACTCCAATTGATTTGTTCACTGAAATTCAGCAATCATTGGTACTGTTCCGTCACACCCCGTGATTCTAGTTATAACTATACTAGTTACACACATTTTCGAGTCGTATATATTTATTTATATAGTTTATTGTTACGGGTTGTCACATTTTCTACACAATCATGAATTTTTACTATGATTATAGTTATGTATATTGGTAGCAATAAACACAGAAGATTCTTTTGCATGTATGTACTTAATTTTGTATTATTTCCAATAGATCTAGAATATACAATATTAGTAAAATAAGTTTTAAATGAATAGCACATTTGGTAATAATAGATCAGGTGAGTAAGGAGGGATCAGTGGAATCATGAGTTGGGAGTTGACCCGCTGAGTACTGGAGTTTCACTAAAATTGAAGAATAATTTAATATAAATTTAATGAATTAATTTATTTACATAATTATAAATCTTCTTTTAGTTTAAAATTGTCTTTGTTTTTCTGTACTTATCTCCCAGTACTACCCACCATTTAGTGGTACTTTTTTTTCATTTTCACTCTCCTTTGATTTTAGGTAATTTATAAGTTTTTCAAAATTTTAAGTTGTTTTATATTTAATACAGATTACTTGGAAATTGTAAATTTTTTGATAAATTTGCAAATTGTTAGTAAATCTGCAAATAATTTAAATATTCTGGGTACATTTTGATTCTACTCATTTTAATCGGAATTAACTTGAAAGCTCCTTAGACAATCTTGAATTTTTTAACTAGATTTGGATTCGTTAACAAGATACTAAGTCTTTCTAACTGGAGTTGGATTTTTGGGATCGTTTTTTATCAAATCGGCTGATCTGATTTTTTGAATTACATCCCATGGCAGAAAACGACGATGGAAGAGTTTATAGGATCTATTCCGATGGTATTCTTTTACATTCCAACATTATCTTTTATTGCTATTCACCATTATTATTGATATTAGTATTTTTTAACTTTTTTCTAAATTTGTGTTTTTTGGAGTTATGTTTACCATGAATTTTACCAATTTAGTTAAGTATAGCAGCAGTACAGTTAGTGACAGTGTTGTATAACTTGTTTAGGAGTGTTTGATATGTTACATCTTGGACAGATGCGCCATCTTGAGCAGGCGAAGAAGATGTTTAAGAACGTGTATTTGATCGCAGGGGTGACTGAGGACGATGAAACTGTCCGTTACAAGAGTCACATAGTCAACACGATGGTGGAGCGTGCAGAGATGTTGAGGCATATCAAATGGGTTGACGAAGTAATTGCTCCCTGTCCTTGGATTATCACACCTGATTTCTTTCATAAGAATAAACTTGACTTCGTCGCCCATGACGATATTCCCTACAGCGCTGTTCAGAAAGTTTCTGAAAACAAAACTAAACACTGTGAAGATATTTATAAATGGCTCAAAGATGAGGTTAGCAATTTACTTATCCAGCCCCTAGTTACTCCTTACAAACTATATACTAATAATATAACAATAACAGTATACCTTTAACAGTATATTATCATGAGTTGGTACTTTAGAACTGTATACTACAGTGTAATTTAGTTTTACTGTGATTGGTAGTGTAATTAACCCGATATGTTTTGATAAGTAGTTCTGAATGTTAGTGAACGTAAAATGTTGTAGGGTAAATTTAAGGCAACTTATCGTACTGAAGGCATTAGCACAACTGAATGTATTATCAAAATACTTCAGAATTACGAAGATTTCATCGACAAGTCTCTTTACTTTTCTTTACTTAGATTTTATACCCCCATCAGATTTTGACGTTTATTTTTTCTCATCAATTTTGTGAATAAATTTTTACGGAATTTCACTAACTTTATACTACACTATTATTACTACCGTGGTTTTCAATCGTTTAATGATGTGTATAGGTTTTTGAAGAATGGTTTGAAGCCTTCTGACCTTAACATTCCCATTACCACTGGAAAGTCCATTCTCCTAAAGAAAACCATACTCGCACTCGTTGACAAACTATCCACTCAAATCACTCAACTCACACTCACCGATGAACCTCTCGTATCACACACCTAGTTTTAGTTATACCATTAGTTACTACACTATCATATACCAATACACTAGTTAGTAGTTTATCCTTTCAGGGTAACATATGTTTATAGGGTGCTGGGTTTAATGATCGTATTGACTTGGTGCGATCAAGTTTATTTAAGGCAATAGCAATTTGGCTGAATAAGCATAAGATAGTTTTAGAGGATTTTAAGGAAATTCCATATGTGGATCCTGCTGAGACTGTCTACAGCAAGTCAGTTACTATGGAACCAGTTGAGTCGATTCCAAAGCTCAACTTGCCATCCGGTAACTTGAAAGACGATGAGGAAGTTGTGGTGTACACTTATGGTGTCTTCGACCTTTTGCACTATGGACACGCCAGGCACTTTGAATATGTTAAGAAGATGTTCGCCCGTGTTAAGTTAATTGTTGGGGTTTTGAGTGATGAGGATACTGTCACATGCAAGGGCAGGCTCATACAGCCGCTGCACATAAGAGCTGCAACCCTCGAACACATTAAGTGGGTTGACGAAATCGTATCGCCTTGCCCTCTTGAACTTACTCAAGAGTTAATCGAGAAGTACAGGGTAGATTATGTTTGTCACAACGATGACCCGATGATCAATACTGAGAGTCCTTTGTGGTGCAGCTTGAAGAACCTTGAGAGAGTGATCTACGTTCCTAAAACCGTCTCGATGTGTACCACATCGCTCATGTTGAACATTCTCAAGAATTATGATTTATATTTACTGCGTTCGCTTGATCGCGGCGTTTGCAGACGTGAGCTGAAGCTTGGGTATGCCAAGGAAAGGTCACTCAAGGTCAAGTATTCCATTAAAAACTTTCAAAAGAAGTTAAATGATGAAATCATACAATTAACACTAATGGACAAACATATTGTATCTTTCGTTACCGTGCTTGAACCTTACTGAGTTATATATTCTACTATAGTATTAGATATAACCCAATTGGAATAGTTTGTCATTCAGTTATTTTTTCCATAACAGGGACTTACTTTTACACCTATTTACTCTTAACTATACACCACCGTTAACTATATTCTAGTATCATAATTATACCTATTAAATAATGTGTAGGGTCATAAGTTTGATAAGAATGTGAATGTTATGGTGACTAAAATGCAGAATGCCTTTGATGCCTGGAGAAGGGACTATATTAACTTCATCTCGGAATTTGTAAATTACTATCGAGGATTTAGACAAAAAATGATCAAATCCGCTTAATACCCACACTGTTTTTATTTCACTAATTTACTATACCTTAACTATATCTACTATACAATTGTGTATATTCATCCCTATATAACTAGAGTGTTACAAGTCTAATAATTAGTTATAGCTGTTTTATCTCTCAATTTACAGCAAATTAACTATTAAATAGAGTAAACATACATATTTTTATCTGTTTATACTATGTTTATTCCATTTAAGAGGGTTACTAGGGTATTATGGTCAGGGATTCAATGGGCATATGATTTGTGCGGCAAAGGTGTTAACTCGTGACAACAGCATTATATAACTAGAATTAACAGTGTAGTAGTAGGTATTTAACAAATTATACTACATTAAAATTCAACGTTATTTACTGGATATTTCCTCTTGAAATACTTGACGGGGATTTTAACTACTCTCACCACCTAAACATTAATTAGTCGTATATACCACAGCATTAACTGTCTAACTGAGTATTATTATGTCCTGAAGAACTATTGAAACAGTTACAAAATTGAATAATCTTAGGATTTTGATTCTGCGGATGAAGATGAAAATGCAAGTGCCAAAAAAGAAAAAGTAGCAGGTTCTAACCACTCCATATCTCTTTATAGCACTAAACATCAATTGTACCGATAACTATTACCTTCTTTTTACTATGTTAAAAGTTATCTTCACGCTTCTAAACTTATTCTTCAATACTACAAATTATAATAGTATAGATAAATGTATACAACTAATACTATTGTATAGTGTTAGTATATATCTAGGTAATAAGATACAGTTGAGAATATAAACTTGTTGTGTAATATATTGTGAAGATTGAAGGAGTGAAGGTTCAGCTGCGTCCATTTGATTGATTTGTGAGATCATCATATTCCTGGTGTCCTTAAGTTTTTTAGTGATGAAACCTTCATCACCGTCCGAGTCCCCATTCTCAGAAACATCACTTGGCTCGTACGCACCCATTCTTCTAGAATATTCATAACCATTTTTCAATCAATATTACTATCTACTAACATCCCCAATACTACTACTGTTAATATTGTTAATACTGTTGACTCAGTTAAGAGTTCTGTAATTAAGAGTAAACACCATTAACACAGTAAAAGTGTGGGATAAAATAAAATATTCGAATAGTAGTGTAGGGAATAGTAATGGGAATGAATTACAATTTATCTGAATTTTTCATATGGGAAACGAACGATGATAGATATAAATCATGGTAACGACGCTCATTCCTCGACCACCACTCACTCAATCTATTCTTATGCCTACACAATTATATAGGCACTATATAGTATATTACTTATGGTAAGTATAGTAGAATAGTATTCTAGATATCTTAGGTATAATATGTATAACTAGAATGGAAATAATAGTTGAAAACTAACTTCATGAGTCTGTCATTGTAGAACTGATGTAAAGTGAATAGCTTAACTCTTTGTTGCGAGTTTGAAAGAGACTCACATTGCCGCGACAAACTCTTTAAAATTGAAGAAAATGAACTTATACGCCTTGATACCTTTAGGCGAAACTATAAAATACAATTATTAATATTCCCTAACTATATCTAGCTATAGTAATCCAATATTATTAGTATATAGATTTAAAACTAAGCATACAGCTAGTATAGAAGGAACTGGATAATTTATTACCTTGTGTATTGAATAATGTGTATTAAGTTGTTGATTAGTGGTAAGAAAAAGATCATCAAGGGTCGAGTCGAGTTGTTTGAGTTCATAAACCAAGTTATCGCCGAGTGAGTCAGAGAGGTTTCGGTCCTTCTTGTATAAGTTCTTCTCAGAGTAGAAGGAATTATCAAAAGAATCCACCAACTTGGCAGATTTACAAGAATCCATCAATTACACAACACAATCCATTAATCACATCACAATAACAAAATTCCAAAACAATAAAAATTAACATAAAATATTTATAACAATTTCCTTTCTGCGATAATTCCCACAAAACAGTCAATTTCCCAATTTTACTTCCTTTTACACTACTCCCTTATATTCTTTTCCACACCTCAACTTATTCTTCAATTTATCTTTAAAATACTCTTATTTTATCCTTAATTATCATCAATTTAGTATTTATTTACTATTAATTCCAGTCTAATTTATCCCTTAATTCGGTGTTAGTATGGCGTTTAATCGGTTATTTTATCAAGATTAATGTAGTGAAGGGTATAAAATAGCATAAATTTAAGAATTAATTGAGTTAATTTATTAAATTAGACGAATAATTTTAAGATTAATTTTAAAAAATCTGTTTTAAATCCGAGTTTTGGTCTTTATCTGGGCTCGTTTAAGAATTTTATAAATTTGTAAAGTGTTTAAAATTCCAATTAAATCAGTTCAATTATTGATTTAATACGTACGAAATCCCAAAATTAAAAAATTCCAGATTTCGGTCTCTTTTCTACAAATTTGACCTCTAGTCTTCACAGGAGCTGGTGCAAATACTATGCAAGCCGGTGTAATGAGAACTCTACACCCTCGTTTTTCACACTTATACCACTTTCTACCCTCATAGTTACTATTATAATTATTATTAACACATTTAATTGATATTATTACCCGCTGAAATTTAATTCAACTTGTAATAGCTATCTTATCATTGATGGTTTATATTAGAATATTAAAGATTTATAATAAAATATTAAAAATCAGCTTTAAAAGTTACGTTAATGTGTTTGAGGAATTTTCTTGAAATAAGTGGTAAAAATCCTGAAAAATTGTTAGGAATTCCTTAACTAATTTTAGCAATTTTCTAACTAGCATTGACAACAACGTTGTTATAAATACTGTGGATATAATTTACTTTAATTTTAAGGCATTCGTTAACATTTGATGTGTAGTCGTTCAGGATTTGATTCACTAGTCTCTTCCTCTCCTCCCACAACTCTTCATTCTCCTTACTCTTTTTCATTATATATTCCATCTTCTTCTCATTCTCACTCTATAGCAATTTTTTTAGTCATGAAATCTTATATATATATATATATAGACAAATTTAACACAATTTAGTAAAAGTTGAATTAATATTATTAACTGTTGACGGGGGTAAAAATAATAGTATAATAACTAGTAAATAGTATAATTTTAGCTAATTAAGTAAGTTATCCAGGAAAGGTCAGTCTACTTATAAGTACCTGTGACAGTTTAAGATCGTTATAATAAATTTGTTTCATGATCTGTTCCATAGAATAAAAATCCTCTGAGGCCTTTCTGGCTTCTTCCTTGAGTTTTTCAATCTTTTCCTCGGCAAGTTTGAGCTTGGAAGATAAAACAACATTATCATAATAATTCACCATCCTCTTCTCCAAACACTACGGAATTTAATGTTCAAAGTTTAGTACCTCTTTTAACAAGGGATTCGTACTCTCAGTTTCCTGTACACATTTTCTTACTAATTATATATTATATATATTATTTTGTATTAAGTATATTATTACTATTTTTAATCAAATTTAACGTTAAATAACTATGTAAAATTATGTATAAATTACGGAATGAGCTGATTCATCTGGTATTTCTTGTTTATTATCATCTTCAACCGTGGATTTATCATTTAGTAAATAATTCAAGTTAATCTGAAGAAAAATATTGGCGAGAGTTGATTTACTTTTTCGTAGCATCGGATATAGTCTCCCAACATGTTAAACTGTCTGCAAGTCAAGTTATTATAATATCTCAGGACATTTTCAGCGTACATTTTTCAATACATTAAAGTAACAAATAAATTGATTAATAATTATTAGTGTAAAGTGTTGGAAGGCGTTTGGAAAAATTATGCAGAGGAGTGAATGAAACTATTTCGAGGATTCATGAACATTCATGTTGTCCAGCATGTTCAGCACCTGAAACTGCTTCTTTATATATCCAGGTATCGAAAACAATGATAATCCTAAACATACAATTGATACCGCGATAATGTAAGTGTAGTTGTATTAACTAGAGGTAACAAATATAACAATTAATATATAATTAGTATTTGATGTGAATAGACGTGTAACTATGTGAATTATATAGGAAATACTCCTATGTAACGAAACGGTACCTAGAGTATTGTATACATGACCTGCTTCGTATGGGTTAGCGAAGGGTGGTCTAGTATCCAAAACGGTTTCATTTGAATAAATGCTAAAATTGTCGAAGTTTGACAAATTCAACGCTCTGTCGAGATTATTATTTATCGTAAATCCATCATCAACACTTTCTTTACCATTTTCCGGTTCCAGGGGTTCTTTTTTAACTCTTACTTCTTTATCCACTTCTACATTATCCACTGTTGTATTAGTATTTTTTTCCAAATCCGTTCCATCTTGGGCTGCGACAGAATTATTGTCTACAGAGTTATCCAATTCCTCGATTGGATTAACGTTGTTATGAATGTTATCGCTAGTGTTATGATTGATAAAGAATCGATCGATCCAGATGCGACCACCTCTACCTAACCTTCTTGTGAGACGCATTGATTTGTAGCTTTCAGGTTCAGGCAAATCAAGAATATTCTCACCCAAAACTGTACGCTCAACATAGTCCAACTTCATATCTCTACCAGGAATGCCCTCATCACTACATCTAAAACAATGTTATTGAGTTAAATAATCACTCAGTTAAGCGCATTATATACCTAACTAAGTGGCTAAATGAGGTATTAGGTACATAGAGTTGGGTTTACGTCTTTTAACGGCTTTGGATTTTTTGATATCTAGTATACAATTCCAAAAAGGGCAAGTGTAGGTGGGGTCCACAAGTTCATTACGCCTTTGGTCAAACAGGACAATGTCAAGCTCGGCTAATATCAACTTCTTTTCATCCCTCTGCCTCATCTTACTCAATATCTTCAATACCTATCATTATTATTATCCCCCAATATGGGTATTATATAATTGAGAATAACTGGTCTGGTGTAAAAGTAGTACCCGTTTGAAACCATCGATTAAATGGTATAAATACTGAATATTCTCGGCTTGTGTTCTTCTGGATCTCCTGAGCAACATCTTATCCTTAGCTCTTGGCCTGAACAAAGCCAGTGGAGATGCGTCATTTGGACATGTTTGGGGCCATAAATGCCTTATCAAAGGCAATCCGAACTCATTTCTTCTTCTCACCCAATGCTACAATTTTATTAATACCATTAATTGGTCAAGGATATAAGTGGTATTTGGTATATAACCAAGTATATAGGTAGGACAGAATAGTGGATGAGATACTGTATGAACTTCGCGTAGTATATATGCGGGTACTGCAACACCATTTTCTCTGGCCATTAGTAACCCTAAAGAAAGTAAAATAAGAGAAATTCCATACCAAGTTCATATGAAAAGGGTTTATTAGCATTACACTGTGATGAAGTTTTCTCCAAAATGTCCATTATTATCAAGAATTCATTCTACGGCATATTCCATCTCCAAATAGTTATATCATATACTTAACTACATAACTATACTAATGGTATATCAATAGTATAAATGCGGTACGATAGAGATTTGTAAGTCGGAGGATCTTGAATTGAATGTTTCGATAAAGAGGCGATCTTCTTTATATAAATTATAGTGAATGACTGTATTATCCGATATTTTTATTCCAGGGACACTAATAATCATTATGATACATCCAGATTGTGTATAATTAACAGTTTAACTAAAGTATAGCTCGTGGTACCTGACACGTGTTTGGATATATCTAATGTATCTTGGAGGTATTTGAAATGGGTATGATACAAAATTCTCATCTTTATGAAGAACCGTGGGCGGAACTTCGATTTTTTTGCGAACGACGTCCTTCAAAGGTTTTGTCCTGTTTACATTCGACTGTTTCGAATGAACCACATAGTCTATCAGGGAATTGATATCATCCAAAGTCTCGGAATTGGCACCTTCCCTTTGCAAATTCTACAAAATCATATTCAATCCACTAATCTAACTTTATTTATCAATTCTAATAAACTAATTTACTAATTAAATAGCAGAAATTTCATAAAATATTCGTTAATTTATATGGAATAAATAAGATCAAAGACTTAAATTACACCTAAATATCTCAATATTGGAGTAAATAAACTATAGAATAATGGTTAAAAAAGAAAAAAATATGACTGAATTAAGGCATAAAATTGATAAAATAATTAAAATAAGGTAAAATTAAGAATAATTTAGGAAATAACTAGAGAAAATAAGAAATAAATTTACTATGAATTTGTCGAAATCGCTTCTGGTCCTGATGATCTTGATTTCTTTGGTTAAATCTACGGTCTTGGCCTTATTAGAGCGCGCAGAGCCGGACGGAACCTTTGCGGGCATCGTTAGGGAGTAGGTCGTGTGATCTGGCCATTAAATTTATTTATTGTACAAGAGCCAGATTAATTTTTAAGCATTAGGGGAAATGGAGCCAAGAGCCTCCTCGAGCCCTAAACATAGTGTCACACGCCCCCATCTCGTGATATTCTATCATCTAGCATCAATTACACATTTTTTTACACCTTATAGATTTTATAATATCTGAATACTTTATTTAAGCAATTGTTCATACATATGTATAATATGTTGTGAAAATGAGTATTGAGAGTAGATTAGGAATTAACGCCGACGTCTTCGGTATCGATGTGTTCACATTTATTTAGAGATTCTTCGGAAGAGTCAGAGTCAACAGCTTTGGGAGTCTTTCTGGGCTTGTTTCTCCCCCTGCAAATGCCCCGCTTAATTCTCTGAAAAAATATACCTATGATTGCGATGCAAGATAAACTCGAAAATACACACCGATATTTCATTATATTCTCAGATTTTTATTTTTATTTTATCTTTAGAGCATTTTATTGGTTAATTTTAATTAGCTAAGAATTAATTTAGTGTTAGTTAGCTTTAATCTAATTTGAGAGAATTTTCCAGAAAAAAAATTCCAGCTTTTTAATCTAATTTACAAAATTCAATTATTAATATTTTATTATATAATCCTGTTAATTTCTGCTAAATTTCGTTGATATTAGTAAAAAATCTACAATACAATTTTAGTGTAACATCAGCGAACTAAAAATTCGTTTATAAAAATGTTCAACAAAATAGATTTCGGAATCCCAAGAGAAATTGGTACTTTAGGGTTCGAGAATACAAAACAGATAATGAAATGGTGGATTCAACAGTCAATTGACCCGAAGATGGAATCCATGCTTTTTACACATCACAAAACCATTGATTTTGCTCAAAATGTACAGTTTATGCCTTCGAACAATTTATAAAATATATTAAAGGTTAATTTTAAAAAAGAATCACTTTAATCAAATTACACAATAATTTTTATCACCAGATTTTACACTTATTTTACATTATTAGGAACAAATTTTGTTTTATATCAAAAATAAAATTATATAAAATTATTCAATTGTCAATTTAATAAAATTATATATGTTAATAAATTTGAATGGTGGGAAGACCAAGGAAATCAGGTGGTAAAAGATCTAAATCTGCCTCACCTGCTCCTAAATCTAATACAAGGCCTGGAAGGTCTCCGAAGTTGAAACCTGTTAAAGATACTCCACCGAAAGTTGAAGAATCAACTAACAGAAGGTCTTCCAGAACCTCCAAAAGGTCACTTTCACGCAGCAAATCACCAGTTCAACCATCTAAATCACCTAGTAAATCGCCAGCCAAAAGGGCTAAATCTTCATCTAAATCCCCCTCAAGGCCTAAAAAAGGTCAGAAAGTTAATGAGGATAATGAGTTATCTGAGAATAACAATAAGAGTTTGGATGAAACCCTCACTATCGCACAATGTGAAGAACCTTTAAATGATCAAAATGAATCTCCTGTACCTAAAGTTTCAGATCCTCCCAAAGGTTTTATTCCTTATTCATAAATTATGTACAAGTAATTAGTCTTTATTAGTATATATAACTCTAGATATACTTTACATACGCTAACAATTTAATAGTTAAGGTCTTGAATTGTCCGTATTTGGGTACTATAAACCGTCACCTTTTGGACTTTGATTTTGAGAAGGTTTGTTCCATTACACTCAGTAACATTCACGTTTACGCCTGCCTCGTCTGTGGGAAGTATTTTCAAGGTACTTTTATCTTATTTTTAGCACTTTATAGGAAGGGGTAAAAACACTTACTGCTATACACACGCACTGGAGGAGTGTCATTATTTGTTTATGAACCTCGAGGACTGCAGAGTCTACTGCATTCCCGAAAACTACCCTGTTGATGACGCTTCACTTGACGATATTAAGGTATTTCTTACAAATATAGTTAATCATCTATAAACTCTATAAATTCTGTTTTAGCATTTTTTAAAACCTGTTTACACTAAAAAAGATGTTGAAACTTTATCAACTCAAGTTATTTACGGGAAGGCATTAGATGGAACTGATTTCATTCCAGGTATTTTTTACACAGTTAACATTAGTTCATCATCAGTGGATAATTCCATGTAATATGTTTATAGGTTGTATTGGATTAAATAACTTGAAAAATACAGACTATTTTAATGTAATAATACAGGTACTGCTAACTATGAATAATTGCTATTAGTTGATTTGTGTTGTGGTACCGTTGCGCAACTTGTTCCTTGTTTTTGATGTAAACAAAGTTCAACCCCCGGATCCTGTGATAACCACACTTTCTCAGCTCATACGCAAAATCTTTAACGTTAAAAACTTCAAGGGCATTGTTTCACCTCACGAATTTGTTCAAGTATTACTTCTACTACTATATTAGTTCGTTAGTTAATCACTACATGACACCTTATGTAGTTAATTATATACTTATTCCATTGGGTGATGATATAAATGATATAGTCTGTTGGAATAGTGACAAACGGTTTATATAAGATTGGAGTCCAATCTGACCCTGTTTCTCTTTTATCATGGCTTTTGGCTCGAATACACCAGAAGTTACATAACAAAAACACTAAAGGTTCGTTCAAAACTTCATTTCACATTGTAGAGAGTATTGTGACTAAGACCTTCGGGGGCGAGTTACTCATCAAAACACTCAAAAAGAATCGCTGGGAAACTGAACGTCAGCCTTTCAGGTATTTCAACACATGTTTAACTTAGTTAATCTTATTAATTTGAGTATAATTTTGTTTAGGATGTTAAGTTTAACTGTTCCAGAGGCCCCAATCTTTAAGGATTCTATGGACACTAACGCTATTCCACAGGTACTTCATACTCTATTTCCTCATTCCCACCTCATATACTTACTTAGATAGTTAACCCACTGTAGTATATCTTAGTACCTCTTAAAGTACAAATTACATATTGTTTTAGGCACAAATATTTGAGTTATTGAGTAAGTATGATGGCGTGACTGAGACCGTCAACTCAAGCGGAGATGTTTGCACTTATAAGTTATCAAAGTTACCAACGTACCTCATTTTGATAATTAAAAGGTTCACCAAAAACAACTTCTTCCTGGAGAAAAACCCAACCATCGTCTCATTTCCAATGAAAAATCTAGACCTCAAAGATTGTAACTTATTATCCTATCTCTTATTTATTCTCGAAGGGTTCTAACTACTGTTGATATATTAGTTGGATCCTTTCCAAAATATACCCAGTTACATAGTTAAGTACACAATATCCCTTTCTGTATAATTGTAAAATGTTGTAGATGTAACTGAAGAAATTAAAGATTCAGTAACGAGATATGATTTGTATTGTAACGTATGTCACGAAGGGAAGCCAACTGGAGGTATATTTAAAGTTCACGTGTATCATCCACCCTCTGGAAACTGGTTCCAAATGGAAGATCTACTAGTTACTTCCATACTTCCACAGCAAGTTGCCCTCACAGGTATTTACTCATGCTTAACTAAGTAGTAATATTTGTTGTCACTGGTTAACACTAATTTTACTGTAGAAATATATAGATATGTATAGTATTAATGTTATAAAATGTGTATTATAGAATCATATGTTCAAGTATATAAGAGGCAAGATTCAGGAAGTGCGAAGGAGGAGGAAGTGGATATGTTTTCATAAATATTAAAAATTTCAATTTCGTAATTTTGGAAAATTTATTCTTCACCAACTTTATGGTGTGATTTCACTGTAAAAATTCTGGAAATCATTCCACTAATTTTAATAACTTAATTGTATTATATTCTAAGATGTTTTCCTTTGTAATTACATAATTTTAAACAATGGATCCCGACGAAACGGGAGATTTCGACCTCTACGAAGGACTCGAAAACTTCGAGGATTCTTCACAATCAGGACCTGATTACACCGCACCTAAAGATGTATTTTAATATTATTTCCTCTAATTCCCAAATTATTTACATTTATTCACACACTCTATCACAAATTTACAAAATACCAACAAGTTGTTGTAAATTGTTACCAAATTATTATAAATTGACAAATAATATAATAAATTGATAAATAATATGAATAAATTGATGTAGGAATTATATGAGAAAGAAGAGTCGTCTGCTGAGGATGATGATTTACAGCTTGTGGTTAATGATGATGACTTGGATTCAAAGGCCGTCCCAGCCCAGGCACAAACTGCCCCTAAAAAAACAACGAAACATCCATTATTTAATAGAAAACGTATCATTTTATTCTTTTTATGCTATATACTATTATTACACCAATTATCTACCGCAATATTATATAAGTAGTATCCATATCTGGGAATAACTCTGTAAATATGTTGTAGATCGCAGTTTTTATGTTGGTGCTCCTACGTCTGGAGAGGTATCGAGATTACCAATGGGTAACATAGAGTTTTTTGTATTGGTTAAGAATTTACCAGCCTGGATAGATAATTCGGGACTTAGAACATATGTTGAGGGGATTACAGATGGCGTGGTTTACTGCAAGGTCTTGTACAACTTCTACAGCGGATCTCCTCTGGGTGTTGGTTTTGTTGAGTTTTCACAAATTTCATCTTGCACCGCTTTTTTGAACCATAAATCTCAGATAGGTTCAGAACCCATGACTGTTGACGTTTTTTCTCAGCTTAAAGGTTGTGAAAGGTACAGGGAAGGCATAGTTTCAGAACCATTCACCAAGTCAGTTTGTCGTCATTTCTCACAGCCATATTCGAACACTAACTTTAATGCAATTTCACAACAGGATTTGGTGGAAATTGAGTTTGAACGTCAACAAGAAGAACTTGCCAAGAGTGGGGAGTATGATCTCGTCTCAAAAACTTTTCCATGGTTCAACTTGGACCTGGTTTCAATCATGGGCAACACGAAACGACTTTCCTCAAATGACTCTCAACCAGACCCCAGTAATCACCTAAAGGCCTTTTCTAAACACACTAAACTAGATCCATTTGCCAAGAAACTCACACTCCTCAATCTTAACCCAATGGTACTACCAAACATTCCGCCACCCTCATTACCACACAATATACCACCTCTACCACTCAATAAACCACCATTAACACATAACATACCACTATCCCAGAGTGTGTTGGGTATGGGTAAGAATCCGGATAAGAGGTCCCCTTCTCAGAAAACAAGTAAAACATCAGTTAACTCAAGTGTTTTATCAGAAATCCCCAAGGATAAACAGAAGGATAGAAACAAGTATGAAAAGGCTGAGGAAAGACTAAAGAAAAGGAAGACAAAGGATAGAGACCAGTTGAGGGAAAAGTCTAGAAATCGCAGTAGAAGCAGAGAAAGGTCAAAGCAGTCTAAACACAAATCTCCTGATAGAGCTTCAAGCAGGAAATCGACCATAAAACGAAGATGATCCAAGTTAATATACTTTTAACAACAATTAATTCATTTTTATATGAACAACTCCGGTAAAAAGATGAAAAACTTAGGTAGCAAGAGTATTAATATAACTAATGCGTGGAGTTATGCTAATTTCTAGAGATTAATTTAAATGACTTTAAACAAGAACTTATTGATTATAGTCACACATTTTAAATAATACTAAGCAACATGCAGTAAACATGTAAGAATTGGAATTTGTAGCTTATGAATGTATAATCCCATAACTAAGGATGTGATTTAGAAAATTTCTAATGATTAGTATTTAGATACAGTTATTTTTTATGAGAAGACTTTCAGTCTCAAAATGGGTTTTATTATGCTTAATCTTTACCCTGGTGTGTGGTGCTCAAACCGGTATAGAATCTAAGGTTTCATCCGACAATGAAGATCAGCTGCTTTATCAATCTGATTCGAATCTTGAATCAAACACTGAAAATTCCACAGAAGGTGATGTTTTAAATTCTGATGATGCCACTGGCTCTAACTCGCAAGATACACAAAAATCCGAAGATTCTGAAAAGCAACCAGAAGATACTGTGGAAAGGTCCGAACAACAGTCACAAGATTTAGGATCAACAGTTACAACATTCAAACCAACACCTAGCGATTCTGACGACGACGAGTCTGAATTCTTTGATGCATTGGATGATCCAAAGACCTCTTTTCCCCAACCTACAATCTTTAAAACAGTACATCTTGACCTGGACGTTAGTAGGGATACCTATGATTTTTACTATACAAAGGATGTACCCTGGTCAACTTACACTCCTAAACTAGGTAGAGTGTTTGATAAAGTGGAAATATCAGTTCCCTATGTTTCTCCTATGCTCATATGGGAACCCAAATTACCGAGTGAGTGTTCCACTAAAGTTAAAGTTTTTAGTACAGATTCAATGATGCTTTTTATTGACATTTCTATTCTTGGCGGTGGTAGAAAGGTGTTTGGAAGACGTCCCATGGGAACTTGGAGGGATATTACCTTTCCACCAGATCTTAAACTCTACACACTAGACAAAGATGGTAAAGAAGTTGAGTTGGATCCAAGTAATTACACATTAAAATTAGATATCGGATATAAATCCGAATACACCTTTGATTTTAAGTCAGATGCTAACTGCACTGAGATAAGATTTAAAAACGATATTGTTTGGAAGTACAATTACACTTATTGTATTTCTGGAGGATTGTACAAGATTTCCACTTTACATCCCACTTCTATTAAATATACTATAAGACTTTTTTTGGGGGAATTTAACTTAACGTATTCGGAAACTCACAGGTTCAAAGTATTTTTCAGTGACGGTTCATACTCTGACTTCTTTATTGGAGATAAACACTGGGATCAAGTAAACGATCAATCATAGGGGTTGATTATACCAACCAACTGTATATTTCAATGGCTCCTGGTTCTGATGATAAACGACAAACACAGGATCAATATACACAAATCCAGGGCAAAACCGAGTATATTCTAGTGCCAGAGGCACCTAAAGCGTTTAATACTAACATTTTGTAACTAATTTGACTTAAATATTGTAAAATATCTATGGTTTATATAAGGTAACTTTGGTAAAACGGTTCAAAATTTAAGTGGAAAGAGTATTAATATAATTAGTGGTAAGAATTATGTTAATTCTTATGGATTAATTTAATTGTATTTAAACAGGGTTATTCCGATCATAAACACACCTTTTGAAAGAACAGCAAAAAACATGCAGAAAACATGTAAGAATCTGTGTTAGCTGGTTTCAAAAATTTAAAAGCATAATTAAGACTATGATTTCAAAATTTCGAGCAACGATTAAAATTTAGATCTAATTATTTTTATGAGAACACTTTCAGTCTCAAAATGGATTTTATTATCCTTATTAATTTCCCGGCTCTGTGGTGCTATAACTAAAGGAGATTCCGAAGGTCCAGCCACTGGGGAATGTAAACAGCCTGAAAAACCTGATTTAGGTCTTGACTCAACTAGTGGAAACCCCGTAGAAGGAGTTGTTCAAACTTCTGATGATACCACTATCGATAACTCCCAAGATACACGAAAATCCGAACATTCTAAAGATCAGCATTCATCAGGAGACCATCCAGAAGATAATGAGAAAGAGTATGAACAACTTTCACAAAGTGTAGAACCAACTGAACTAACGGATCTTTTTTCTGAACGTATATTCTTTAAAGCAGTAAAACTTGACCTTGACATTGAAAGGGATACCGCTGATTTTTACTATAAAAAGGCTAAAGGCCAGTCTTCGTACACCCCAAAGCTAGGTCGAGTCTTTGACAAAGTGGTAGTTTCAGTTCCTTATGTTTCCCCAGTAGTTATCTGGGAGTCAAAAACATTAGCCGAGTGTGCCAGTCAAGTTTCAGTGTTTAGTTTAAAGAATTTACTACTGGTTTCTGTAAATATTTTTATGCTTGACGGTAGTAAAAAGGTTTTTAGAAGGTATTTAACAGAATCCAAGTGGAAAGATGTTACATTTCCAGAAAACGTTCAACTATTAACAACCGATAAAGATGGTAAAGAGGTTGAGTTGGACCCGAGTAATTATATATTAAATCCTCACTGTCTATACGAATATTCATACACTTTTAATCTCAGTCCATATTCCAAATGTACTGAGATAAGACATAAAAACAATACTGTTTGGAAATACGGTGAAAAATACATCAGTTCCGACGGGAACTATGTAACTACTTCTTTTTATCCCACTTCTATTTCGTATATTCTAAGATTTACTTTTGATGAATATTACAGAGTAGAAAAGGAACTTCACGATTTCAGAATCTCGTTCAGTGATGGTTCCTATCTTGACTCCTCTCTAGAAAATAAAGAGTGGAAACAAATATACTATATATGGACGCCGATGACTCTCCCATTTCCATTAAATGCTGGTACTGCAATTCCTCTGGATGTAACTTTCGGAGAAAGTACAGATCAGTTTGACTATGAATACTATTTCTGTTCCAATACTGGATACAGTGATTTTACAATATTTACAGCTAAATTTGATTATAAGTTCAGTTCCGTTAGGGAGCAAACCCGTCTTATTTGGGATAATTCTAATGATCCATCTGAGTTTTCCACAAAAGTAGTGGCTCAAACTTCTATTAAATTTCCAGATCAAGCTAAACAAGTGACAATACACACCAATAAGGGGAATCGAATATTTTACAGGCAAAGGGGCAAAGAAAAATGGATAAACGCAAAAGACAACCTTGCAACCTATTATCCTGGGTTCACGGTTATGACCCTCAATGATGATAAATCAACTAGTGTAAATGATACCAGCAAGTATAATGTTGAGTATGATATTTCTCTAGTTATTTACAGATTTAAACGAGGTGTCAAATGCGTCGAAGTAAGATTTGACAACAGACTGGTATGGAAACATGATGTTGGATTGTACGGAGACAAATATCCCAAGTATGTTTCTTTTAACAATGTATCCAATAACATTCGCCTTCTTATAAATGATACATTGTACTTTTATAGCCTGCAAGATCTTGAATGGAAGATGATATTTCAAATACCAAATAACTTAGTTCGAAAAACTTTTAAAACAAAACCCGGTTTCTTCAAACTTTATTTGATGGATTTTATACAAAAAAATTTCCCTCAAGGTTAAAAATAATTGTATGGGTTTTTACAACTTCAAGCGTAACACACTTTTTGCTCGAAGAAATGAAATATTTGATATGAAACTTTGACATTTAACCATTCACTTTATCATTTCTCAAAAATTCAAAATTCACAAAAGTGCAAATATTTGTACCATATTTAAGGTCAAAATTTATAATAGTAATTTCACATCAAGAGTCTAAATGGTATTCAATGCTATTTCAAAGTTGATAAAAAACGAGGAAGTCCTCAAATTGCGAATATGAAAATTTTAAATATTTCTGAATGTATTATAACATATTACATCACTAGTAGTAGGAATTAATGTTATCCACAATTAATATAACTCTTTTAATAATTATTCAACTAAAAACTATAAATTTAACTTAAATCCGTGAAAATATCGGAATTTAAAAATACAATTTTTATTGTTTACACCTTGCACATAGCACAATAATCAGTAGTTAGATAAGGAATCACATTAATTTATGAAGATTCCATCATTGTTAAAACGTCCTACAACTTCTATTCCACTACCATATGAAAAAATTCTAAATGATAGATTTAACCTCAAGATTCCTAGTTCGGCGTTATTTTTAACTTTTACACAAAAATCCTAATTAATTTTTATACATTTAATTTTTATTTAAGAAACTCACGTTATAAACCCTTTTAGGCTCTGAATCCGGCCCAAATTCGCAATTTTTGACTGTAAAGTCTATTTTTGGAGATTTGTCCTCACGCACATCTTCTAATAAACAGGACTTCCCCCAAAATCCTTTCAATAACCCATCATTCAGATTAAAAAATGATAAAAACTTTGGAAATAATTGGATTAATGAAAAATCTGTCCAAGGAAATCAAACACCAGACGATTTTAAAGGGGATTCCAACCAGATTCATCCAACTACTAACTCTAATTATCAATTAACTGATTCTTCAAAGGTTTCAGGGACAACGAAATGTACAACTAAAGGTTTTTTTAAAATTGATATCCGTTTTTAGATTCACTTATAAGTCCCTTAAAACAACTTTCAAGGATTAGTAAAGATCCTTCCATTTCCGATCCCCTAAAACCTCCTTTAAGTGATATATCCGAAGATTTAGATGTATATTCCAGTGAACCAACTTCTGATACAATCATTTCTATAAATTCAACTGGTTAGTGTTTTAAATATTGTAATTAAATATAGGTGTGTTTGATATCAATGGACGCTATTCTAACTTAGAAATATATAAAAATGAGACTGTCGACTCTATTGTATCGAGTGGAGTTGATGTTCCTGAACGGTTGAATTTGCTTATTAAGGAAAGAGCTTTGCGAGGATTATCCGATCAATGCCTAGAAATCCTTTCTGAGATTAAGAGGCTTAAAATTCCGCTTTCAATAGAGGCCTACAATAACTGCCTCATCAGTTGCATGAAGACGAATAACGCAAAGTTATCACGGTACTTATTTTTATGCCTAAGATCTGACCTGTTAACACCTGATTTGAGAACATACACTCTTATGATTAAGACTCATGTTAACTCTGGTGATATTTCAAGTGCATTTTCCCTATATAGGAAGATGGAAAACGAGGGAACAAAAGCCGATTTGGTTGTTTTTTCAGTATTAATTGACTGCCTTGTAAAGGAGAAGCACATCAAGGACGCATGGAGTCTTTTCAATTACATGAGGACTTGGCGACTTATTGAGCCTGACGAAGTCCTCTTTACCATTATGATTAAGAGCTGTAGTTATTCCAGAGAGGCTGAAAAGGCTTTAAATTTATACCAGGAGATGCTAACTATGAACAAATTTCCCACAATTTACACCTATATTGAGCTAATAAACTGTCTCTCAAATCGCAAGGAATACTTTCATCAATGTTTCCAGTTCTACAACCAAATCAAAGCTCAGGAATACCCAATCAATTCTCACATACTTCTTCTGCTACTCCAGGTTTCAAATTATAACAATATTATACATATTATATAAATAGTATTAAGAATATATATATTATATAATATATCATTTGATTAGAGTTGTTGTACTGTTGGCAATGTGAGGAAGGCCAAGGAGGTGATTTTAGAAGCTCGTACTATGGGAATAAAGCCTACTTTGGAGATGTATAATGTGTACATCAAGACTCTTGCAGCCCAAATGAAACTGTCAAAACTGACTGAAAATGAAAAGATCAATAACATTAACAAGACCTGGTCAATAGTCCAATCTTTACTTCCTCTGTACAACTATAATAATGCTTTAAATTCTGAAAATAGTGAAAATAAGGATTTGGTTCCGGAAGATTCAGATAAAGGAAAACTGGTCAGGTTACTAAATAGTGTAATTTTAGTTTATGAAAACGGCGGTTACTACGAATACGCCATGGACGTCCTAAACTGTTTTCAAGTTTTCAACATAACACCTGATTACATGACTTACTTCATACTCTTAAGGTATGTTCTTTAACAATTAATAGATTTTATTTAGGATGGTTGGCCCTAAGATGAAGGACCCTGGGCGTTTTTTCACTCTTTGGAGTCAGGCTAAAACTCAAATTGAACCGAAAAAGACACTCCTATGCATGGCTCTGGACATGGCAATACTTTCAAGATCCGCTAAAAGAACCTTGGAGATACTTAATGACATGCATAATGCCAAGGTTTTCCCCACTCCCGCCCTTATGAAGAGGCTCTATGAGTCTGGAAAGAAAATCACCCAAATTCACCTCATGATTAATAATTTAGTAACTCTCCAAAGGAAAATGACTTACCAGGAAAAACTCAACGATAGTAAAATACTTCAAACATATGTTGACGAGTTTGAACTCAACAAGGCAATCACACCAAGCATTAAAATTTAATATATATCCACATCATATACTAAATATGTGATACTAATAGTTTATCACTGTTTATATACATAATTTAAGTTTATTTTAAGTCAAATGTGTTATTTATTATGGTTGGAAATAGAGGAGAAAAAAATTTCTAAGGTAATTTCACCTCTGCGAATTAAAACTAAATAAAGTAAATAAATTTAAAAATGGCCTTGAAACCATTATTTTCAGGGCAAAAAAGTTTATATGAAAGATCTTGACAGATTTTGACAATTAAAATCTGAATATAAAATAAAATGCCGTTCAGGCACTTAAAATAGGCATTTGAAATGACCGAGTTAAAGATTCAAATACTGAGGGGGATTAACACGTACACGGACGATTTAATCCCTAAAAAGAACATAAATTTAAACGCTAGGAGGGAATTTAACACAAACATCGGGGATCTGGATGTTGATGATAAAGTGCCAAACCGGTCCAGAAATTTTGTAGTTTACGAACCTCCCAAAAGAAATACTATAGATATTGACAAAACCGATACAAATGAAAAGAACAAAGAATTTAGCATAAATTTGGAGGGAAATGAAGGCAAACCTGGGGAAGATAAAATTGGTCCGACGGTTGATATCGACCTTGGGTCCTTCCTTATGGCGGAAGAGCCTAAAGACGATAAAACTGAGCCGGTTAAAGAGAACAACGAGTATGAATTTGATTTAACTGAGAATACACTAAATTTTGGAACAAATGTGACTGAAAATGAAGATGTTGATCCGATTGATAGGGCTAAAACGGAAACAGACAGTGGAGAATCAGATAGTGATGATTCTTTGGAGGAGGAAAAGGAGGAAAAGGAGAAATTTGTTAAAAAGAAAAAACTAACAAAGGAGGACTTTACTGATAAATTTGAAAAATTTATGAATGTGATGAAGGAGAAGTTCGACAAAGATGAGATAAGGGAAAAGCATGAGAGAAACATGGAAAAAATAAAATTAGGCCTGGAAACATTAGTAAGTAAAATGTCAAACAAGAAAAAGGACAGTATAGAGGCTTCAAAGACAAGGAAAAGTTCAAGTGAAATCTCGGATGATTCGAGGATTGGAATCAGCAAGGAAAGTTTAAGTCGTTTGAAGGGTCAAATGTTTGCAAAGGCCACCGAAGAACTTTTTACAAATGACTTTCGAAAAAGATGTTGTTTTAAAGTGGCGAAACGTAAAAAGAGATATTAAAAGTGAGTTTTAATTGTAAGGTTAGAGTTTTAAAGTATCAGGTTTTACACCTTTTTGCTTAAAACTTACTTTTATTCCCCTGATTTTATTATTTTGTTAAAAATGACCTCGATTTTATCTTTAAAATTTATTAAACATTTTTTTGGCCTAGATTCCAAAACTTCACAGTGGATGTAAACTTGTAATTTAAACCAATCCATCTTCATAAATTTTCACACATCCTATCGCATTCTACCAATCTTTTAATGTAATATTTAATATATTATTAATTTTTAAAAATGTTACTTTGTAAATTATTCACTAAATAAAAATTTGTTAAATTCCTAATCAGTAAATGGATCATAATGATTATTTTGAGCCTGAAATTGCTAAACAATTTTCAGCTTTCGGTGTTTGGAATAATGATCATTCCATAGTTTTCCATCATAAAGGCTCAACTTTTCACAGGTTATCTCTTGGAAGGAGTTTCAGCAATTCTAGCCTATACTTGACCTTAGAGGAGACTATTTTTGCCCTTTTACGGACTGATTTTGTCCTTGTCGATAATAATACTAAGGTTTTTGTTACTCCTGAAAAACTTATTCAATCCTTGGAAAATAACAATAGGCTTACTGACTTACTTACAGTTCATGTTTATCTCGCTTTTCAGAGGTTTGGCAAATGCCCAAAACCTCTAAAGGAGGTTTCTAACCCCGAGATGAGATTCTTTAACCCTGAACCTGTTTTATCCATATCTTCATTACCTAAAAAGAGGGACAAAGTAGAACTTCAGTCCTTGTTGAAAGTGTTTCAAAAGAATTTAACTTCCCAAATTCTTGATTTTAAAACCAGCTTACCTCTTCCTTCATTCACTGTTGATAACGTTCAAGTGTTTGCTGCAATGCCAGACTCACCTGCTTTTTCTATTCTCGAGACTTTAAACAACTTTAACTGTATCGTCTCTGTTTCTAATCTCGAATCAGTTTACTTTTTAACACTTTCACCATTCAAAATCAACACTTAACTTTAAATAATATTTTATAATTCTATTACATTTTGCCCATAATTTTGATATAATTTTGATATAATTTTGATATAATTTTGATATATTTTAGTATACAGTAATAGTATAGTAATAAATTATAGTGTTAATTTATGTGTCATTGGTTTAGATAAAATTCATCATCCATTTCATCATTCGTATCGATATCTAAATCTAAAATGGGATTATCAGGGCTGAGTTCGCCTTGCTTTACTTCGATTTCCATTTGTCTTACCAGTTCCATGTTCTCAGGGGTCAAATGGCTGAGTAATGTCTCGTACTTCAGTCCGCAATAGGACTGCGTACCTTCATAGTCTTCTTCAATATCGTCTTTGTAAGCCGCAATACTTCTTTTCATAGTCGCACGAATATAACTACTATCTGGGTGGAACCCTTCAAATTCCTTATAAAAAGGTCTTTTTACAGCGGGTTTCTGACCCTCAAATTCACCAAATGTCGCATTTGGGTCTTTTAATATTTTATTTATAGTTTCCGCCTCGTTATTAAAAAATTCTCCGTAATTATCCTTCTTTACATCATTATCATTAGTATCAGCAGTATCCACAGAAGTAGCCATAGTCGTATTACCAGCATTAACAAGATCATTAACAGTATTAGTGGTAGTGTTAAATTTGTTTACAGTGCTAGGAGCGTTTTTGTCAATATACGTATTGTAATAAGAAGAATAATAATTTTTGACATGGGTGTATTTATCTCTAGATTCCTCGAGGTCTGGGATTTTACCTCCATCTCCAGGTACTTGAGACAGTCTTGGACCAAAAATTTGGTTTTGCATTACTAGGGCTCTTGAAATCATAGCTTGATTCTTCATTTCAAGTGCTATGTTTTCCGCAGGCAGAACCTGTTTTAGCCTCTTTGACCTTCTCTGTTCCCTGCGTTTCTTATCATAGGGTGGGTTCTTAGAATAAACTCTAAATCTTGCCAGTTTATAATCTATGGAATTGGTATTAAAACAAGTAATTATCTCTACAAATATTAGTACACATATTATCCTCATTTCTCTATTTCGAAATCAATGCCAACACATTTGACCCAGAAAAATACTTGACCTGGCTGTTAGTTTTAATAACAGTAGTGTTAATGGACTATTCTATGATTTTGAAGTTTTGAATTTCAGAAAGCGATTCGTTGAAGTCAGCAGTTGGTGTCACTTCGTAAGTTACATCTACAACTCCTTTTACAGGCTGAAGTGGTCTTCCTCTAAGGCCAATGTACCTGAGTTTAACCGGGCCTTTATTTGAGAGAAAGTACAGAGCTAAATCCTGAACACCTTTGAACTTTACTGAGTTCAAATTATGGATGAATGAGCCGTGAAAGTCAGGAGGAAGGGATAAAGTTAGGGTCGGAACAGTGGCCTCAACGTCGCTAAAGTCGAAGTCAGGCCTATTAGTAAAGATTTTAAGCTCTAACACAGCTTCACTCTCGTTTACTACTAAGAAATTATGCACATCACAGGGTTGTGAAAACGGTACTGTAAACAGTAACTCAGTTTCAACTGAGTCACTTACAACCTCGGGTGGACTCAAACGGTCGTCGTAACGCTTAAAAACTATTCCTCCCAGATTCGGATCCTAAACATTGGAATATTTTTGGAAATAAAAACTTACTGTGGTACTGTTAAAGACTCTTATTGCTGGGAGGTCCAAACACTCCCTCAAACACACAAATGTAGTTGCCAACTCATGTTCAGCTTTACAGTCACAGTTTCCCGAATGCATTAAATCATTACAATATCAACCAATAAACGAGTTGTAATCATTAAGTCTACTATACTAAAACAAAGCCAATTTGGACTATAATAAATGAAAAATATCTTAGATTAAAGGGTAAATTTAGGGATATATTATGTATAATTTGAGAAAATTTGATATATGGTAAAAGCAGGCTGTAAATTTAAAATTGAGGAAATAATACACAACGAAATAAATTATATATCAAAAATGTACAACGAATTTACAAATTTCAGGGTATAATAAAATGAAGTGTAAAGTTAAAATTGTTTTCCCTATATTGGAAGATTATATTATGGGATTCCAAACCTTCTTTTGTATATATAAATTTAACATTATCAGTTTCGCTTCATTTATTGTTAAAAATTCCAAGAACTATTATATTTTCACATAATTATGATAAATAATTATTTTATGGTTATCAATTATATAAATGGTTGAAATCAAATGTGTATGGAATTTTCTGAATTTTGGGTCCTAATATCATCTTCTGCTCCCAGTCAGTTACTGTATAATTTATTAATTTTGAATTTACAATTTGAGTTGAATTGAGGTCCTTTAACTGAAATGTGTAAGCGCATGTGTAAATGCCATGATGGTAGACAAAACAGCCCTAATTCCTGCAAATTTGGCCTAAAATTTACTGAAAACCATTTTATTAAATTAAATCACCAAATTATGGAACGACAGCTTTTTACTGGACCACAGCGCACCAAGTGCATTCCAAATCCCATATCTAGCTAAACCAACTTTTCCTATATTAACTCCTTTATCCATCACCTCAAACTTATTACACATCCTTAACTATACCAATGCTAATAATATGATATAGTTATTAACATAATAATAATATAATGGTCTTGTAGTATAATAATACTATAACTAGTACTATAAGTTATAGTATAGGAAAGAAATGTTATAAAAAAGCTCTAATGTTGTAAAAGTAATATCTATATGATATCGTTTAAAAAGTTATCGAAATCGCTGGGTCTGGCGGCTCGGGTTCTAACTCCACTGGTTCTGTTCCTGCTATTTTGGTTCTCAAATGTACTAAAGCTAAACGAGTTAAGAGTATCGAAGTTTATTTATAACGGGATTTGTAACAATGAGAGCATGGATGGACTGGGCAGGATAGTTTGTCCGGCAGTTCCCCTAGAAGATGAGCTGATGTTTTTTAGGGGGAAAGAGACTCGGGATTCGGGCGAAATCAGCCTACCTGTAGTAATTTCAACCACAAAACAGACTGATAATGTGGTAATTAACACAGATTCTTCCACTCCTTCTTCACTATACTTAATATTGAAAATGTGCAGTGATTATAAAACTCGAGAAAACAAGCCTAAAATTAGGCTTCTGGATGATCTTTGTCCTATAATTTCAGATTCACTTGAAAATTCAGATTTAATCCAACAAAATCATAGAAATGGTCATGTTGGTACTAATGTTCAGTATGATAGAGAATTAGTTTTATGGCTAAATGTATCATCACTTCTAAGGAAACTTCCTTACTCTGGGAAACTCAAGCACGTTAAACTTCTTTCACACTCTTTAAACAAAAATGAAATCATGTACAAAGTTTTAAACTCAATCTCATCATATCACGATCATATCACCATTAACACTAATAATACCAGTAACAATAATACTACTACAAACACTATTAAAGATGGGGATATGAAATCAAAAGGTAGATCGGGGTGTGATAGAAAACGAGTAGGATCCAGTGGTGGGTTAAATCTACTGGTGACGAGTGATATTTTATCATCTAGTGATGACCCGTTTAGGTTACTGGTTGAAACAGCGTTTCCGAGTCTAATTGCTGAGAGTTTCGGCACAATTCAGGAGTCCGTTCATAGGTTATTTTTGTCATTTCCCGAGTCCTCGGCCGCCCTTTTACACATGCGAAAAATTGGATTTGGAGGGATAAACTTCTCCTCACTCGAGCCTGAAATTAACAGATTCACCTTCCTTAGCGTTTTCCTCAGCGCTTTACAACTTCTTTTAACATATTCCTTTGATAATTTCAAGCTCTACGATGGCATCATCGAGTCTTCATACTCAGATATGACTAATCACTGGGATAAACCGAATTCCTCAATGAAAAATTCCAAGGATAAGAAGAATAACAGCTTGTTAAATGAGTTTGATGATTTGGATTCACGAGTTTTTGTGGATTTTATCACCCGTAGGTTAGGCTCGTTTTTCATAAATTTGGAGATTAAAAAGAGACTTTTTAATGTTGGAAATTTGGGAGTAAAATTCACAGTCAAATTCTTACACAACTTAATCCTAACTAATCTTACTCAATCAAATGTTGTCAAAGGAAGTGGGATAGAGTTGATGAAGGGGAAGCTGAGGGAATCACTGACGGCTTTAGGAAAGTTTATTTCCTTCGATTTCGACAATGATGGTGAGGTCTCTTTTGAGGAGTTTACAAAGGGTTCAATTGATATGAACGATTTCGTTAATGACGTCATTAGTGCAGTTGATAGCTATGGCAAATCTGGCCTAGAAAAAGACCGTGAACTACAATTCGTTCACCTTCTAAAGTCTCAAAACACACTATACGATAAGATTATAGATGAGTTTATCATATCAGATACTGATAAAAATGACTCTCTAAGCCTTGATGAGTTCCTTGAACTCAACCTCTCAACCTCCATCATCAGTAATATTCAGGCATAATATCCATTAAGAAGTTGAAACTTGAGATTTATACTTTTCCACACAAATTGCTTTAAAATTCAATAATCAAGTTAGAAGATGGTGTTTTTTAATTATTTACACAGTTTTTGAGAATTGTTGTAAACTTTGTAAATTATTGTAAATTGTGGTTAAAATTTAAAATAGTGTAAAACAAATGCCAGTTTTAATTTTCTTCACAAATATATTTTTTAATTATCATTAATTTATCTTCAATTCATTCTTATTTTATCTTTGTTTTTGTAAATTATGTGATTGTTGTGAATAATCTGTTTTTAAAAAGTAATTTTATTTAAAAATGCGAATATTTACGGTTACATAATGAGTAGGAGGGGAAACCCTGATCCTAATTACCCTTATATGAGTTCTCAGAATCCTGGGAGCCAGGTTCAATCACATCGGTACGCTCGCCCTGTTAGGCAGTCACCTACACAAAATCAACCGGAAGGTCTTAAACCTGGATTCCAAAATCTTGACACTAAAAGTCAGGAACCGCGTGATCATATTCCCAATCTGAAGCGTGAATATGGTTCTCAATCTTCCAATTTTTCCACTATTCCTGAGCCTAAGGAGCTTAGGAACAAATTCAACGACAGGCCTCCCAAAATCAATTCGGAACATGTTGACTCAATTCTTAATCAGAATTTCTCCATTTTAACAACTATAAATGATTCAGATTCGCTTGATGATTCAGAAATCATGTCGTTAGTTCTAATCTCAACTGTTATTTATCTACCAACAATCTATTCTTATTGAGCCAATTATATATTTATAGGAACATCACAAGACTTCATCAGAATTTAATGTTTCTTGCACGAATCTCTGATCAACAAAATTAACAAAAACTAATATACTCATACTATACATAATATACACTATTATAACATTAAGTGGTAAGATTGAGTAAAATGTCATGTGGCAGATTGTTGTCAATTAGGTTAAGATATGAGAGTGAGTAGCAGGTGTGGTAAAGATCTGAAGGTTTGCCAGGCTTATCTCGAAATCCCTTACCAGTCTGAGCAACCACCAATAGATAACACTTCAAAAGTTCTTCATACAATTTTCTATCACCTCGATTATAAAATGTCGTATCATTTTGACCGTAAAATTTATCAAGTTGATTAAATAGTTGTTCAATAATAAGTATTGATGATCCTACCCAAAAAGAATAGCATGAATCAACAAGTTTATGAGGTCTACCTTGAAATCCGAATTGAGGTGTCAGTCTATTAACACACCATTCATACACTTTCATTAAATCTAACTTATTCTTCACATTACTAACTGTATCACTACTATCACCAGTGTTATAATTACCAGTGTTAAGGGTATTGGTGATAATGATAGCAATACAGGCTAGACCACAGTAAGTATAACCTGCATGAGCTTCTAAATAAGGTTCAGATGATAATCCGCCTTCATAGGTCTGACAGCTAATAATATACTCTAGCGTATTCTCAGTAAGTTCTTCAGTTAAATTTCCGGCCATATAAGCACTTGCTATGGCACAGTAAGTACTCCTGGTATCACGTTCACCTCCGTATGTGGCTGAAAACGACCCATCCGAAGATTTCATATCCATCAAAAAGGAGTACAACAACTCTACATCAACCATGTGAACAGAGTTAAACATCTTTAAAACACACAGAGCTGCATAGGTTGTTGCCACGTGAGCTCTCTGATACTCGCCTCCACCAAATCCTCCAAACTCATTATCCCAACACTTCATTATACTATTCAGACTTCTATTACATTTTTCATCACAAATAGGGGTATTATATATATATATACTATTCTAATGCTATTATATACACTAACTACTGCTATATATTATTAAGAAACCTTTGTTTGTAAGATTGTATATCATGGCGAAGTAATAGTAGTGAGTGTAGTGACCAGTACATGATCCAGGGCCTTGAGGAGTCTAGGTATGCAAGATCAATCATCTTCAGCATTTCCTTGTCTTGCGATAAATGAGATTTAATGTAGTTAATATGAAGCTCTGGTCTCAGCGGACAAACGCGATTAAGTAAAAAAGTAAACCTTTTCAAAACTAGTTTCCCATGTTTTAAATAGTTAATTCCAACACCCTTATCACTTAATGGAACATCACCTATTAAATCAACTGCAAGTTTACAATGACCAGATTTTAATAATCCTGAAACTTCTTTTTTTGAATAAATAACGTATGATACAGGATTAACTGAGTTGTTTGACTTATCAGTGTTATTAGTACTACTACTGGAGGTATGGCAGTAGAATTGAGAGTTGTTGTCGAAAAAAGTTTCAAGAGAAAGGTTAGAAGATGTAAAATTCTTCAAAACTAGGCTCATTCGGGAGGTGTAAAATTCATTACAGTCAAATTCAACGAGTTTTTGACTCTCATAAGACTCCTCAATTTTTTCATTAGAGGAATCAGAACTAGGTTCAAAATCTTCTCCATTGCAGATGGAAATCACATACTTTACAATCAAATATGGTACATATTCAGATGTATTCTCTTGACTCAATTGGTTATCATCGTCATTTTGAAGAATAAAGTTGTTTAATTTTTCTAAAAAATCATCTAGTCGTCTTAAGGATTTATCCCTTAAATAGTCCATAATCCACAATTTGGAAACCTGAAGTTATTTTCTACAATTTACATACATCCTAGTGTGTTGAAAAAGGATTTATGAGGAATCCTCTGAATCATGTTAGAAAGTGGCAAATAATTAAAGTTGATATACTCTATATACTAATACTATCATAATAGTTAATAATAGTACTAAATAGTGTTGAAAATAAATGAATTTTTTCGAACATAGTGGCGATTGGAAAAACGGAGAAAAAATTAAAAACAATTCACAAGGGTCTTACACATCTAGTGGATATTTTCCAGAAAAGGATTTTAGAAATTTTAAAACTAAATCAACTGTTTTAACTGATCATATATCCCAAGATTCTACTAGAAGTACTGATTCACATGAATTTGAGACTATATCTCTTGAGACTCAAAATGATGATTCAGAAGCTCTAAATTACATAAATGAGATTTTAGGCCTTTTATCTAAAATTCCTGAAAGGTCAAATGGTAAAATAAATCCAAGTAAAAACTTAAATAAACTTGAAGAATCTGTAAAATTCAGTACCTTAAGGGAATGTTGTAGGATTAAAAATGAAAATAGTTTAGATAGACTTCTAAAACTTAGGCTTAATCAAATAAGTAAATTAAAGGAACGGTGTGTTAAATCTGATTCAGGGTCAAAATCTAAAACCGATACTCAGAAGAGCTCAAAGGCAAAAAGTTTAAATGGAAGAGGTTACCTTGGGAAGCCAGTTATAAATCTTTCAGAATCTAGGAGTGATTTCTCCCTTTTAACACTGTGTTTAAAGTCTCTTAGATGGAAAAGTAATAATTATAATATTGGGGACATTTACTGGCTTGGTTACTCAGTCACTTCTCAACAACTTCATGAACTCATTTCCAACAATAAACGTGTAACTTATTCTAAAATCGCCGTTAACAGGTTTCCGGGAATTCAAGAAATTACTAAAAAAAGCAATTTCTACGATTTATTAGAAGTTTACTCAAGACACAAACTACTTAATACTACTATTGATAATTCCAATAGTGGTAATGATACTAATAACTCACATGATAGTAATGTAAGATATTGGCCGAGGAGTTATAGGTTACCGGATGATTTTAAAAAAGTACTAAAGTTAGTTGAAAATAATGTTCCATTGATATTTAAACCTTCAAATGGTTCAATGGGCCAGGGTGTTAGGGTCGTAACTGTTCCCGAGGACATTAGTGAGGAGATGTTGGTGGACTATACTGCTCAGGAATATGTTTCAATACCACTTTTAATAAGGGGTAAAAAATTTGACATTCGTCTATACCTATTACTGATTGGGTCTGGAAAATGTGATAAAGTTAGTACTAGTTACCCAGGAATTAAAGGTTTTATATTCAAGAATTCTTTGGTTAGATTTTGCACTGAAAACTATGAATATCCCTCAATAATTAATAGTAATAACAATTTCATTCACTTAACTAACTACAATATAAACAAAGCAAATGTTGCAAAGTATCATAGAGGAGATCCAGAGGATGAAAATAACAGTAAAAGACCACTAAAATCAGTTCTAAAAAGTCTTGAGTTGGAAGGATATAATGAACAAAATATCTGGTCACAAATTATGAACATCGGATCCATCACCATACAAACCATTTACCCAGATATGTATCTCAACACACAAATGACCACACATATGAATACACCAGGAAATGGTCAAGTAAATTTTAAAATGAATGATAAAATTGATAACTTTCAAATATTTGGGTTAGATGTAATGATTGATGTTTATGGGCGTGTTTGGCTATTGGAAGTTAACTGTTGTCCTAGTTTGAAAACGAGCTATTTTGATGGAAAAGGGTTTAAAGATGATGAAGTAGACTTGATGATAAAAGTGCCTCTAATCACAGAAGCACTTAAAATTGTCAATATAACCTTAAATGGTGATTCAGAATATGATAAAAATAGTTATAAGTTTGAAGACTGGGATGAAATCAATACCAATTTATTTAAACCTGAATTAGCATTAATAATAAAATTGTTTAAAAGAGCAAAAGGTGGAAATTTGGCAAAAAAGTGTATAACTAAAAGGGATTGGAGGAAATTTTGCAAATTTACAGGAATCACAAATATTATCACAGTATTCACCGTCAAAACTCAGGATAATAATAACAACATTAATGATACTGATAATACAGATGAAGTTAAAAGTAAATTGGAAAGTAAAAAAATGATAAACAAGCTGTTTGCTGAGGTGGCAAAGGGTACTGAGGGTGTGTGTTTCACCGATTTTATAATTCTTTTGGGAAGGTGTTGTAAGATTATTGAAGATTGGATAAAAATAAGTGATGGAGATACGATTTCAACTATTTGCGAAAAGAATAATTTTTTAATACCTCTTGACATTTTTAGATGGAGTGTTTCCAAACCTCACAACTCAACAAATAATTCAGAAACTTATGTTTCATCTGAGTTTTTACACTTTTTAAATGCTTGTCTCTGCTTAAGCAATAATAATTTGGTATAATTCCATCCCTCTACACGACATCAGACTTCTCAATTTTACAACCTTATTGCACCTTTTTCTTCATTTTTTAACCTTTTTATTGTATTTAATTAATTTCCTAATTTTAACTTAACTTTAATTTTTTCAATTTTTAACTCGTTTGAAGTAATTTTAAACATATAGCGTTGTTAAAGTATAATTCAAACTTCTATTAGCATTATTTCAGCTAAATTTTATTATTTAAAGGTAATTTTGTAAAATCTATAAGATTGACATGAATGGCATATCCGGGGTAATCGCATGAAGTAAATTTTCATTTTAATGAGACCCTCATCTTCTAATTCTAGTTCTTCTGCCCCCAAAGATGGGCCTGAAGACATTTCCGAGGAGGATCTGAAGCTGATTCGTCACCTCACTTGGCTCTATGGCGGATATCAAATGCGCTCCCGGAATACTCCCTTAAACTACGACGAAAATAAAGTATCCCGTCAAACTCAAAGTAACACTCCTACTACTGTTAATAAAGTCAGTAATAATACTGTTAAATCAGCAAAGAATTCTGTTATCACGACCAAACGCTCTAATAAAATTGTTGATAATCGTAATTCTGGTCAAAATGCCAATACTGGGAATAATGTTAATAAAAGCAATGATAATAACAGCACTAAAAGCACTGTAGAGAATCCGGAACATGTGGAAGATATAGGAGTAAGGATGAGGAATCTCAGAAATAGTTTGAGTCGCCGTTTACGTAACGGCTATGAAAGTGATTTGAATGACCACAGGAGGCCTACCTGGCCTGACAACTTTGGATTGTCAGAAAAGATCGAGTACTTCATCTCAAAGAAGATTGCTGACGCCACTGAGTTTCGCCATAAGGAGCCGAATACTCTCTCAATATGTGGTCAGTTTGCACTTCAAAACCACGAAGCTATGGTCGCCGATACAGACCGAGTCCATTATTATAGGGCCGCAATCTTCTGGACCGGTCATTCTAATCCTAATACTGTGGATAATATTGTTAATAACAATACCGTTGAGGATTGTATTAACAAGGCTAATAGTGTTGATCTCGTGAACACTGAGGAGAGTACAACCACAAGCACTACAAGTGATAATGATTCTCAAATTGACGATAACGAAACTGTTTTTGTAGATAGCAGCTACGAATCACTTGACCTAAACTCATTCACCACAACTAACACTATTGATATTAGTGACAACACTGTTGATTCTGTTGAAAATGTTGTATCAAGCTTAAACTTAATTAATCCCAATAATAACAGTAGTCTGAATAATTATTATTGTAGTGGTAAGAGAATACTTGAGATTGGAACAGGTCCAATGTGTGTGTTGGCAATGAATGCATTAAAGGCTGGTGCGAGGGTTGTGGATGCTTTGGAGGTTTCTGTTCACGCTTCTAGGCTCGCAGGGAAACTCATGGCTGCTTATGGTTTCGATAATGTGATTAGAGTTTTTAATACTCATTCAAAGCTGTTTATTTTTGACCAGAACGAGTACTTTGGTTGGGATCACAGGTTTGGTGAGGACCTTGTACTACCCTCAACTCCACCTTATGACATGGTAATTAGTGAGATTTTAGGCGATTTCGCAAGTCAGGAAGGAGTCGCTGATGTGTTTCTAGATTTCCAAAGGAGAATTCTCTTTGAGAATAAAAGGTTTGTCAACTCCGTCAAGAGTATCCCATGCAGGGTTTCAACCTTATTTGTCCCATCTTTCTTTCCTGACTCCAGTAATATCCTTAACAAGTCAAGTTCAGACTCTGAAATGACAATCTTTTCACCTAGCAAGATGATGCTCCAGTCGGTGGGAATGAGAATTGATAATTTGCCCATTTGTGACCAGTGGTTACCATTGGAGCACTTAAATTTAGAGGAATGGATGCTACCTCAAATGTGCCAACATTACCTTAATTTGTTCTCTGTTTCTACATATGGTAGTTTGGCCGGTCTTTTAGTCGGGATTGACGTTGAAATTAGGCCTGGAGAACACTTTGGCACCAGATATGGCCAGTGTGAATCTTGGTATACTAACTTTCTCTTATTTGATAAAGAATACACTGTCTTCAAAGGCGACCTTATTCTCGTTAACAGTATTGCAAACTTAACTAACTACACTAAAGCCAACTGTGATAATGGTAAAATCCAGGTCTCAAGACCTTCCTACAGCTTTAAAACTTACATTTTATCTCCGGTTAACATTTTGTCCAATTCTTCAAATTCCTCCGATAATTCCACTGCTATGTCCTCCTTTAATTTAAACAGTGAATCCATTTATAATTTGGATTCTCTTTTTACTACTACTGTTAATACCATGGATAACTCTATCACTACTGTTGCTAATGATAATAATGTGGATAATTCTGTTGATGCTAATAAACACTCAGATAATAATACCACTAATATTGTAAACAGTGTAAAGTTGAGTTGCATTGAATTGAAGAAATTAAGTTATGAGATAAATGACCGTGTTAGTATTTGTTCAAAGAGTTTGAACGAGAACCGGGAGTTTTCGAGCACAAGTTGCACTGTTCCTGAGGATATTCTGAAGGACCACGAGTTTGTAAAAGTGAGGGGCGAGATTTACAGGGTCATGGACATACCTCCACCTATCCACATCAACTATCTCGAACAAACTTCTACCATTTACTATGACACTCCCTGCTCTAAACGGAAGATGCATACCGATCCTCCTAAACGATACCAGAAAATCAAACTCAAACCTAAATTATAGTTCTCATTAATATATTATACTTGATATTAAGTATATTATAATTTTATAACTGTATATAATATAGTATTTATATAGTATATTACTGACAGCAATATTAATTCATTACTGATAGTAATATTAATTCATTACTGATAGTAATATTAATTCATTACTGATAGTATTCCTGGTTTATAGTAGTACTATAAAATTAGTTAGTATCGTATTCAATGGTTTGAGATTCGGGGTCATCTCGTGGGATTTTATCAAAGCAGACAGTTTTGAAATACTGAAAGTCGACTTCAGTGTTAGGATCAAAGTTAACGCCGAAGGGGATAAAGTAAGGAGCCTTGGACTCGTAATCATAGTTTTCCTTAACAGTAAAGAGCTCTACAACACCAGGCAACTTATGATATTCCTTATATAACAGGCCGAACATAAAGTGTGAGAACGAGGCTCCCAATTCTCTCATATTCTTAAAGTCTTCCAATTCCTAAAAATCAATAATCACATGTGTTATATTACTATAATTCTCTTTTTCTCCTCCTCTGAAGTGTTCATGTTGTAGAACTCATTATAGCAAACCATTTTAACATTCCAACGCTTACTATATCTAAACACTCATTGCACTATGTAAGTGGTGTTAGTTGATACCTTTGGATTTGTGATTCTACGCTTGGATACTCCATTGGGCCATAGACTTTTCTCCCTAAACTCTGAACTTTATATTGTGTTATTACAAACCCCGATGATTTTAACGTAATATTTTGCAACTTCACTGGGGACAAACATCTAAAAAAGATATCAAAATTTGGACTCACCGATTCTGAAAGCATAAGAGCAGAATCTTCACTTGAAAAATCATACAAATGGTCAACAAACTATACGATTTTCATGTGTAATTTATAAAATCACCTCTTTTACAACTTCAGATTTTACGTATAAAAAGACAAATTCAGCCAAATACAACGTTGGATATCTAAAGCATACTTATAATAACAGAATGTTTACTTTGGAGATAGTCCCGAATCAACAAGGTTCTTAAATTCATTAACATTCGATAAGTCAAATGGCACCTAATCAAATTTACTGAATTTAGTCAATTTTATATGGTGTAGGTTGGTACAATTTTATATTTATTTGAAGTAACGAATCCATCTACCAGCTTGAGATCGGGTAGAAGTTCCTTGAAAACTTCATTTTCAACCATAACCTTAGATTTGGCCTTCATTTGGTCATCGAAATCAGTGTCAAAACACACAACATTGTTGTATTTACGGATCAACCAAAATGCCGTGGTATCAAATCCAGCGCCAAGATTAACACATTGGACAGTTTGGCCCGGAAAAGATTCAACGAACTTGTCCAAAACGCTCCGAAATGCATTAACTCGAACCACATGAACTAAAACAAGATTAAGGAAGAAAACTAACGGATATTAAGGAAATTTGACTTTTCCACAGGCTCTGTAAATTTATCAATAAACTCGTCTTCAAAGTATCCGACTTGAGCTGCTCTTCTAAAAATTCATGAATGGATTTTAGTCTTACGCTTTAACTCCTAACGGCGAATAGCATGTTTTCTTGACGATTTCCAGAGAATCCATAGGAATACACTACCAACTACCAAGAATTTACACTATTCTGGGTCCCGAATTAGGTGCTAGAATTAGTTAATTAAAGCTTAAAAATTATTCAAAATATCATTTCCAAATTGTATAACCTGGGTTATACTGCAATTTTTGAAGTTACGCACATTTCCCTCAAATTAGAATCATTCTTGTGGGTAACTATTTTTAAACTATTTACTATTTGCTAAATGTAGTTAAGCATTATTTTCAAATTCCTAGCTCCATTTCATAAATCTCCACTTTTAACTATACTATATACAACATATAATATATAAATAGCATATTTATGTATAGTATATGTAAACCAGATTATTCATCATCCTCATCGTCGAATATGATGGACTTGGGTTTGTTTTCCTGTTCAGAGGATTCGTTTAGAGCACCGTTTACGTGATTTGAGTCATCGTTTGTGGACTTTTTTTGTCCAAACGAGCGTGCAAAGGTTCCTGATTTATTCACTCCAGTGGTGAATCTACCCTTGGTTGCCCTACCTCTTGAGCTTCTTGGGTCTCTTGGCAGTGCATACTGGATTGAAACTGTCCTACCGTCAATATCTGTGTTATCATATTCTACTGCTCTTTTGGCTGCCTCTACAGTTGTAAAGGATATAAATGCCGTTCCCATCGGTTTTCCAGAGTCGTGAAACTTTGGCATATAACATCTCGTCACTTGACCGCACTCGCTGAACAACTCTCTCAAACCCTCTTCACTGCTATTGAAGTTCAAATTTCTGATACAAATCTCGTTCGTAGCCTCTCTGGAAACGTATTTTTGTCCAAAACCTGAACCTGAAGATCCGAATGAACTAGAGGACGAATAGTTAGATTTACGGTTTGAACCAAACTTTTGAGTTCTCGGACCTTTTTTAACCGTAATTCTAATACTCAAATTCTGTCCCTTGTAGGGTGAATTGTTATAATCCAATGCCTTCTTTGCGGATTCTTCGTTTGAAAACGTTATAAACGCCACTCCTTTACGGTTTAGCTTGTTTACTCTTGTTATCTTTCCGCATTCTTCAAACAACTCACGTATCTCGTCCTCTGTTGATTCCACTGGTATATTTCCGCAGAATATCTCACATCCTATAATTTGTTGAGTTTTAGTAAGTAGGGTTAACCACACTAAAACTAATAGTATAACTAACTACATCAGTATATAGGTTGAGAATTGGGAAGTTCATAGCTTCACTCTAGATATAATCAGGAGAATCATAAAAGTAATTTATAATCATAACATTCCCAAACATTTCTAACAGATGTATAATTTGTATAACTATGTGGTGTATGAATAGCTCGTATTAATATTATAAACAGTACCTTCGGGAACATCAAATTTGGTTTTGAATGTTGTTTTAAGTCTCTCTTTGTTAATAAATTGGTCTCCAGACTTGACACCATTCATTTTATCTGACCTTTTCTCCTTCACTTCCTCAACTTCCTCATCACTATCCTGTTTAGTAGGTTTAGTACTTTTTGGTGATTTTTCCGGTTGAGTAAGTGGTGCTTCATTATCTGAATTGCTTTCTTCATCTGAATCGTTGGATAAAGTTGAGTCAGTGGAAGATTCAGAAGGTGATTTTGCAAGTAATTTGTCCTTCAATTCACCCAATGGTAAGTCATCCATCTTATCCTTCAATGACTTAAATACCTGATCATTACTCAACCTCGTCAATACTTCATCTTTACCCTCATTAGTTTTTTCAGTTTTAGTTTTTGGTTTTCTCGGTTTTTTAGGTTTCGGTTCTGATTCATCTTCCTTCGATTCATCTTTCTTAGGTTTCCTCTCCTTGGATTTACTCTTCTTGGGTGATTTCTTATCAGATTCATCCATTTTCTCCTGTTTCACATCCTTGGCACTGGGAGAGGTTTTGGGGGTATTCCTTTTCCTTTTTGGCGATTGAGGTTTCTCGCTTGTATCTTTTGAGCTGGGAACTAATTTTGCATTTGAAGCAACTGGTTTCTCAACTTTAATTTCCAAATCCTCAGACTTGAGCTCCTTCACATCACTTTCAGAGTCTGAGTCATCTGAAGACTCGTCGTCCGAGTCAGATTTTTTTTCAAGTTTGGCAACTTTAGTTTCAGGTTTAGCTTCCTCAGGTTTATTTGTCTTTTTAGGTGCCTCACTTGATTCTTCCTTTTTTACATCCTTGGTGACATTGGTATTGGTGCTTTTAGTTGATAATAACGCACTGATAGTTTCGTCATCACTGGAACCACTTGAATCAGTGTAAATTTCACCATCTTCTAAGAAGTTAATTAATCAGGAAATAAAAAATATATATTATGCTAATAACTTTGTAGATATTTAGGTAAATAGTTAAATAATTGGGATAATTTAGGCTTTAGGAAAGAATCTTACCTTCCGTCATTTTTTATAATAGATTTATCAAAAATGAAGAAAATTTATGTAACAATTTAGGATATTTGATAATGTTGCAAAAAGATTCTAATAGACAAAAAGATATTTACGGGAAAATAATTATAATATAAGATTGCTAGTAAAAACCCAGATTATTAATAAAAAAACTACACTGAGAAGATTAAAATTATTAGTGAAACTGTTGATTTGAAATAATTCTATAACCCCATGGGCTTGATCAATTTGGGTTGCATTCATAATTTTCAATAAAATTTAATATCCAAATACATTTTCAAATTTTAATCAGAATTTAAAGTGATTTATATTTATTACTCAATTTTATCCATAAATTATATAAATTTATCCCCTTTCTCATTTAAATACTGTTTCAATTACCCTATATATATGAATACTTCCATTTATATAAGATTTTTTTACTCTTTATTACATTTCCTTTTTATTTCTTAATTTCCTTTTTATTTAACTTTTATTTATTATTTTTTATTTTTTTATTGTTTTAAAAATTTTGTTATTCTTTTACACATTTCCTCAACTCTGTAATTTTACACAATTGCCTTTATTTCTTTTAAAATTTTATAATTTATATTTTATTGTGTTTTTTAGCACACTAATGTGTCCACATGTGTAATATTTACTCCTTCAAATTTACTACTAAAATTATCATAATCTACACAAATATTATAATAATTCGTTGAAATATTATAATAATTTGAGTTTGGGTTAAATGAGGTTCTGGCTGTTCTGGGTTATGAATTTATTCGAAGGATAATAACATTTAGGAGACTCGATGAATAAACGCTCGTCTTCTATTATTGAGTTTTTCATTAACTACTCCAGTGTACTCTGCCTCATCGACTGTGTTCTTTTACCAATTATAGTATTTATCTCTGGTCTTCTAAACGTTTTCAACAACTTCGAACAATTTGAAAAAGCCGCTGGAATTGTATTTTCCCACCCATTTATAGTTAATTAGCACCAGTTACATGGTTACTTAGTACAATGTAATATACGGCAATAGTATAATATTGTGTAGATTGAGTTATGTTTGATAATTCCCTTTGGATGTATATCGCTAATAGTGAATTTTAAGAGGACGAAGAATGTGTTTTTATTCTTATTTGGATTTTTGGGAATTGCAATTGTAACACTTTCACACTTTCTGCAATCTCATATTCTACACACTGTTTTTTCACTTTTAGGCTGTTTTATGCTGATCGGAAGTAACTTTCTATCCAGGAAATCTCATAAACATCATCATAACAAATTTGAGTCTGATAACCTCACGCGAGCATCTACAGAATCCACAGAATCTACCGAATCTACTGAATCCACACAAACCAATACTAAAGAACTCATTAATCCCATCTAACAATAACTCCTAACATATTACTCTACACAGTGTACATAGTATATAATATGTGTTAGATATTAATTTTAAGAATTTTGATCCACTGGCACGGTTTAAGAATTTCAATCATGTGACTTGGAACAATCATTTGTGTATTTTTCTGATAGAATTTAAGGTTTGTGGAGTTTGGCACACAAAGATCATCACAGACAATGTCCTTTAGGATTGCAATTAAACTGAACTTCCCATCATCAACTACTCTAAGACTGCTTCGAATCTTAGCGCAGCGTTCTCTAATATGCGATAACTCAACGTCTGAGAGGTTATTAATAACACTTTCGGGTATGAAGTCGTAATACCCATTATAACTTGCTGCGATTTCATCAATCAGATTCTTGCGATATACCTTGTAACTATGCAAATTCTTCGAAGCGTAAATGTACATTAATGCGTAATAATCTGATAATAATTTATATTTGAACAGAAGTTGTGTGTTATGTTCATCAAACAGACGTGTGTTCTCATACTTCTTTGACACTCTAGAAAAGTTCTGGAGTAACATCTGAATTTCATCATCTGCACGTCTTGCAACTTCTTCCGGGTATGACTGAATAGTCAAAGAAACGTCCTCATTCTTGAATATCTCAGTCAAAACCTCCAAACTGTAATATGTTCCACTGGTAGAATTCTTATAATCCATTAAATCTCATTAATTTATAATATTTTTACTATATTATTATTTAATAATAATTTTAAAACAAAATTACTTTACACATTAAAATGATATATTGAACAAAAAGTATATTAAATTGAAATTATGAATAAATTTGTTGGAACAAAAATTAAAAACTTAAAATTTGTAAAATAAATCTGCTAAAAAGATTAAAATTGATAAAATAATGAATAAAATCAACATCAGATCCCCATCCAAATCAACTAACAACCAAACTAACAAATTATAATAAAAATTATAATAATTAATGTAAATAATAAGTATACAGTAATAATATTTGTATGAGATTAAGAATATAACATGATAGCGCCCATGAGGATACAAACGATGGCTAGAAACTCAAGAAAACCCATTCCTATAAGAGTATAAGTAAACAAGTCTTCCTTAATCGATGGGTTTCTGGCAGTTCCTGAGACAAGAGCTGCGAACAAATTTCCAATTCCCTGAGCCACTCCTCCCACTGACATCAAAGCCACAGCAGCTCCCAAAGTTGCAACTCCTCCATCATATCTCACTCCAAACTTGTTATTATATGGCATTAAACTTCCCATAGAACCCTAATAAATATTGTATAGAGTTATCTAATTACATCTTTAAGGCTATTTGACTATATGTAGATGGATAAAAAATGTGTTAAATATTAACAACGGAATATAAATAACTAATATTATTATAGTATATAACTAAGTAAAATATTATAATAACTAGAATGTTACGGTTTTATTAAAATTGAGTGCATAATTCTGTCTGAGAGTGGGTTCAAAAACAGATAAGCGCCTAAAGCTTTGGGTTCTTGCGGGTGTATTTATATGAGTAATAAGACCTTTCGTTGCGGTGTGAGCGGAAGGAACTTGAGACAGACCTCTAAGGCCTGAAAAGGTTGAAATTCCACCTCTTAAAACCAAAGAACGGCCCAAACCATTAATTAAAGACGACATCACAATTCGACTCTACTATGAGGAAGTTTTATAAATAAAATTCGAAAATGTTAAACAAATTTCAATAAATAAAATAAAGGTAAAGATTTACTTAAAGAATCCTTAAACCACACAATACCAAGCCCAATACATATTGTAACAAATTTACACTCAAATTCAATACCTAGCACATAATTATCCATTGAACCACAATCATTAATTTAAACTATAACAATTGAATTATTATGTTGAAATTTAATAATCTGATAAAAAATAACAAATTACACATTTTATATTATATTATTCAATTTAGTTCAATATTACCACACCTTACCTATTTTTACCCATTATAACACATTTATAATACATATTATATATAAAATATAGTAAATAGTATTAGTGTGGTAAATATCTGTCATCACGAGTTAGAGTTCTTCAATGAAATTATTCAAATAATAAACTTACTTTTAAACACTAATCACAAAATAATTTTAATATTACCATTTTTTAACACTGTTAACGGCGTTATTATTAACAAAGTTACTACTTTATTGTTGATGGGGTATTCAGATTCCATTACTTTATTTTATTTTATATTTATTTATTATTACATAATATAATATAATTAATTAATGGATAAAATGAGTAAGAAGATGAATTCGTCATTGAAACCTTCATTGGGTCAGAATTTGGTACAGTATCATATAGTTGGCAGAGCCGCTCCAACTAAGAAGAACCCAAACCCAAATACCTACAGAATGAGCGTTTTTGCTAAAAATTCAGTCCTTGCAAAATCACGTTTTTGGTATTTTATGAAACGCCTAAACAAGGCCAAGAGGTCTGGAGGTGAAATTTTAGCTTGCAACAGATTAAATGAGCCTAAAAAAGGACAAGTTAAAAATTTCGGTGTATTACTTCGTTATAAGTCAAGGACAGGTACTCATAATATGTATAAGGAATATCGAGACTTGACAAGGACTGGGGCAGTTTCTCAGATGTATGGTGACATGGCAGGCCGTCATCGTGCTCGTGCCAGTTGTATTCAAATCATTCGTGTTGCTGAGATTAGTGACAGTGACTGTAAGAAACCCAAAGTAACCCAGATGCACGGGAAAAAGCTAAAATTCCCGATCCTTAAACCCATGCCACACGTTGAAAGAAAGGATAGAAAACTTTTTTCAACTAAAAGGCCATCACTATCACTTTAATCTGGTATACGTTTACTTTTATTTGTCTACTATCTCTTTCCTATATAGTTAATATTATACAGTTAATATGTATAAAAATATCCTAATGAGTATTGGTTAATGCGATCAAAGTACCACAGAATGACAGGTTACTGAAGGAGAAAACTGGTAACGGTCCTACCACATGACTCAGAAAACTGGCCACCAAACTGAAAGACGCTGGTAATAGTACTGGCGTTCAGAATGAGAAGACCCTTAAGGAGTTACTCCAGTCTTAGCGCCAATCAACCAGCTTAACTGACTCGCCAAATATCTTTTCTTTCGGGATCTAACTTAGTGGAAGGACGATGGGAAAGATCAGTCTTGAGGACCCAGCTTTTACCATCATACACATATAAATAATAGTATGGATCAAAGTTGAGATATAGAAGAGGACCAGAAGACTTAAAGTATAAAGACGTAGGATATGGACCAGACATATAATTCCACACACACTTATTATCAAACAACAACTGAGAACACTCACTACCTAACAAATATAACAAACAGTCAGCATTGGGATACTCAAGAACCTCACACTCCATAGGAACAGACTTACTAGGATCAACAGGATCAGACTTACACAATCTCAGATAACTATGGAATACAGAAGTAACTTGACCAGACACAACAGGTTCAGTGACTGGAGCTACAGCTTTGGTAACTGGTTCTAGTACCTCATTGACTGGTTCTGCTTGTTAGGTTACTGGTTCTACTACCTCATTGACTGGTTCACTTTGTTTTGTAACTGGAGTTACGGGTTAAACGCTTAGTTTCTTGTATGAATCTTTGGTCTTGGCAACATAAAGCTCGTTCTTAATAGGATCAAACTGGAACATGGTAACATCATAGTCAGGATGATCACTTTGTTTCCAGATTTCTTTGCTCCCAAGTTTCACTTTCTTACACTTAACTCCTTGATTAAGCTCATAAATGAAGGCAAAACTGCTTGAATACCCTAGGACTTTAACCTTGTAATCGGCTCTCTTTATCTCTACATCGTTGTCACCAAAGAGCTTTACTTTAGATATATCATGCTTCTGACTGGATATATCATTCCACTTACCACTAGACTTTTTGAGTACTAAACAACCACCGCTATCCAGAAATATTGCAACATTATCATTACCCTTAGTAGCCACTATGGTTCCAAGCACATTTTTGGATTCCCAAATGACTTCTGTTTTCTTCACAATTTTGTTGAATCCACACCCAGATTTCGCTGTATATGTTGGATAGCTACCACTCTTGCAGTAGTCGCAATCATTGGTACTCTGAGTCGTGGCAATGTCAAGGGTAACCCCTTTGGTAGTACCAGTTGTTACAGGTGTTGTAGCAGTCGTTGTAGCTGGAGGTGTTGTAGTTGTAACAGGAGAAGTTGTAGTTGTTGTAGTAGCAGCAGTAGTTGTGGGTGTTTGCGTAGCAGGAGGAGTTGTAGTTGTGGGAGTTGGTTTAAAATCTAGTTTCTTAGATTTATTTTTATCCTTAACGGCCACAAAACTGTTAGAAACAAAATCAAGATCAAACATTTTGATTTCTTTAAATTTGGTATCATCAGTACTTTTCCAAACATCGTCGTTTCCATACTTCACCTTCTTACACTTAACATTTCTGTTGAATATAATCCTGTAAGAGTAGTCAACTAGGGCAACCTCGTAACTCGAGGACGTGAGTTCCTTCTCTTTATCGTCATAGAATTTCAGTTTCATCACATCATATTTGGTATTAGTGATATCGTCCCACTTCCCAGCGAACTTGTTAAATAGTACCAATCCACCGTTATCAAGTATGATACCTACGTAATTCTTGTTACCCTCACTAATAAATATAACCTTGGTTCCAAACAAATTACTTCTTGACTCCCAAAGAACATCGTTTCCCTGGGTAATTTTAATGAACAAGTGATCTCCCTTGGGAGTGAAACTATGAATGTTACCACTCTGGCTCTTTGAGTACTCAATTTTATCAGTACCCTGAGTCTTATCAATGTCAAGGTCGATGGACTTTTCAGTACGATCTGATAAAGGTTCTTCAGGCACAGCTGGTTTGGGAGCCTCTTTAACAACAGAAGTTGTTGTAGGTTGAGTTGTTACAGCAGTTGTTACTTGAGCTGTAGCAGGTTTGATAGTCTCAGTTACCTCCTTAGCAGGTTCTTTATCGACAGGCTTTGCAGGTTCTGCTACTGGTTTAGGTTCTTCGGCTTTAACTGTCCCCTTAACCTCTTCTTTAGTCTTAGCCTCATATTCTATCTTCTTGACTTCATCATTCTTGTTCTTCACAAAGAACTTATTTGTGGTAAGACCAAGTGTAAACGCCTTGATCTCCTCGAACTTCGGATCCTCACTGTGTTTCCATACCACGTCATCTCCCAACTTTACAGTCTTGCATTTGACACCCGTGTTAAATATGAATTCATACGATAGGAAAGCCAAATTTACCTTATAATCTGATGACTTTAGTTCAGTATCACTTTCACCAAAGAACTTCAACTTCTTCAAATCAAATCTATCGGCAGTAACATCAGACCATTTTTTGCCAGCGAGTTTTTGGAACAGCTGGAACATATCATCCTCCAGTAGTATGACCAAGAATATGTCACCGTTAGTGAATTTCTTACTCCTGACCATAGTACCAGACACACCATCCTTACAATCCCAAACCAAAGTATTACCCTCTGAAACCTTGTCAAACACACAGTCGTCCTTCCCACTGAAGGTCTTAACATTATTATCCTCATTGAAGTCAAACTGATTTGTACCCTCAGTGGCCTTAATATCGAGATTGATGGACTTGCTAACAGTAGTAATTGGAGTGGGTTCTCCTTTGGCAACCGGAGCCGCAGTCACTTTAGTAACCGCTTCCTCTTTTACTACTGGTTTGGGTTCTATCTTCTTGACTTCACCAGAGGGGTTCTTAATGAAGAAACAGTTTGAAGCAAGACCTAGTGAAAATGCTGCTATAGTAGGAAACTTTGGATCGTCACCTGATTTCCAGACAACCACTTGACCCAGCGTAACTTTCTTACATTTTACACCAGTTTTAAATGTATGACTAAATGACATGTCAACTATAGTTACATCGTAGTCTGTCTCCTTCAGCACTGTGTCACCTTCTCCGTAGAACTTAAGCTTGGTCACGTCATGTCTCTCTTTGGTGATATCCTTCCACTCATTTTCTCCCTCTTGGAACAAACTGAATGTCCTATTGTTCAGTAATACTACAAGGTAATTGACACCCTTGGTTTCCTTAGTCCTTACCAGCTTACCAAATACATCAGCAGCAGATTTCCAAATTTCATAATCGCCCTCATTAACCTTATTGAACACACGGTTATCCCTGGGACTGTATGTGACCACTCCGTTCTCATCCTTGTAGTCATACTCGGTGGTGGTCTGTTTCTTCTCAATGTCCAGAGCCACCTTGGTAGGTTCAGTGGGTGTGGGTGGAGCAGTTACTGCTGGAGCGGCGACTGTCTTAGCCTCAGTTGGTTTAGTAGTGTCTCCAGTTGAAATAATTGAATAAGATTTAGTTAAGGTAGAGGTATCACCAAATGCGTATGATGGGCCAATACCACCAGTCATACCGTCTTGACTACGTATCACTGATTTCCACTTACTATCTTGGATGGTACACGTATAGTACTCCTTTTCGAAACTTACAACTATTTTACAGTCCTCCTCGTTGTAGCTCATATACCTTGGGTAGGGTTTACCAGTTTCATGTTTCCAAACACAGTTTCCGTCATGTGTAATCAATTCACATTTAAGATCCTGCAAATAATAATCAAAATCGTCAAACTCTTTCTCAACTTTACATGTGAGTTCCCCTGGTTTACTGGAATATAACTTAACAATTGGTGGACCTGCTACAAGAGTTGCTTTAGGGGTCACTATTGCTTCTTTAGCTACAGGAGCTTTCACTGGTTCAGCAACTGGAACTTTAACTACAGGAGTAGCAACAGAAATTGCGGCACTTATTTTTGTGGGAGTTACTTCCTTTGTCTGATCTTTAAGACTTGTGACACTGAACTTGTTTTGACGAAGATCGAGATAGAATCCCTTAGGATAACCAAACTCCGTGTCTTCGGTGTGGCTCCACAGTACCATATCCATATTGGTGATCATCACACACCTGACATCATTTTTGAACTCATAACCATATCTACACTCGAAAACTATAGGTTCATAATCTTCCTTAGTCAGTTGATGGTACTTTGATGTACCCTCATCTAGAGAGAACATCCTTACCCCAGAGAAGTTATGTTTATTTTGAGTGACGTCTTGCCAAGGCTTATTCTGACCGCTCTTGGTAAGGAGCACAAACTTTCCACTCTCCAACAGAATTGACATATGTTTCACATCCTTGCCAGAGCCCATTAAGACTACTTTGAGGCCATAGTCCCTATCTTTCGCAGACCATATCTTAAGCTCTTTCTTGACAATGTTAGTGATTGACAAATTGGCCTTAGGATTAAAGTGACCAAATCCCCTAGTCGATCTATAGTCAAACAGGTCATTATTCGAATTTTTACCGATATCAAGAGTAAAGCCAGTTGATGAGATCCAATTCCTGCCAACCTTATGGGCGTGTATAACTCTTTCATTTTCCAAAAATACGTTAACGTTTTTAATACTTGACTCGACACCATAGACCACCACCTTCCTTGAACACCGTTCGTCAGTTCCTCCTTGCCAAAAAGTATTACCAGACATACATCCACTGAGGATGACGGAGTTGAATAGGTATCCAGGTTTTGCAGTGAATGTCCTTTTTTCACCATCATGATGAAAGTCAAACCCAATGGTACTAGAGGTCTTACCTAGGTCAAGGCATATTTTGTTAGAAGCCTTCTGCCATCCACCGTCTGACTTCCAATAATGTTCTATATGACCGTTAAACAGATATATGGTCACATTTTTGGTACTGGCACAAGCACCGATACCATCAGTGAAAACCTTAGTGACATACTTAGTACTGTCATTGGTCGTCCAAATAACTGTATCATCCTTGACGACCTTGTTAAACATTGAACTACCCTTGGCGGTGTAAATCTTAATATTCCTGTTATGATCGGTGGTAAAATCGTAGTCTTCAGTACTGGCCTTCCCACTGATATTAAGTGTTACGGGTCGGCTAGAAGGAGCTACCTTAGGAGCCTCTACAGCAGGAGTAGCCGGAGCTTGAGCCTGAGGAGTAGTTGTAGCTCCCTTTGGTTGAGCTTGAGTTGTACCTGCAGTGGTAGCCCCTGGTTGACTAGCAGGTGGAGCTAGCGGCCCTTTATAATCTATTTTCTTATACTTATTTTTGTTCTTAGCGACATATAGCTCGTTTTTAATAGGATCAAATTGAAACATAGTAATATCCTTGTACTCATCGTCGTCCGTATGTTTCCATAGATCATTATCTCCAAATTTGATTTTCAGGCATTTAACTTCGCTGAACTCGTAAATGAAGGCAAAACTGCTTGAATACCCTAGGACTTTAACCTTGTAATTAGATGAAGTGATCTCATTATCATTTTCACCATAGAATTTAAGTCTCGTTATATCATGCTTCTGACTGGATATATCATTCCATTTACCACTAGACTTTTTGAGTACTATACATCCACCAGTCTCAAGAAATATTGCAACATTATCATTGCCCTTAGTAGCTACTATTGTTCCACAGACATCTTTGGATTCCCAAATGACTTCTGTTTTCTTCACAATTTTGTTAAATCCACAGCCAGACTTCGCTGTATATGTAGGATATTTACCATTCTTGGCATAATCGACCTCTGTTGTGGACAGTTTGTTCTCTATATCAAGGGTAACTTGTTTGGTAGAACCACTTGATACAGGAGTTCCGCTGGCTTGACCTGTAACAGAACTCGTTACATTAGTTGCAGATGCACTTGATTGTTGTTGCGATGCAGTTTTTGCTGGCTGACTATTGGATTGACTTGGTGTTGCTTGAGATGGCTGAGTTCCTGGAGTAGGACTAGTACTTGTTGCTTTAGGTGGATTTGATTGTGATTGCGATTGATTAGCTTGAGTTTGAGGTTGCGATTTAGGTGTAGAGGATTGGTTTGGAGCTTCTTTTAATTATCTTTACAACAGTTTTACTTATCGGCAAATCTTAGCAAATACTTAATCTATCCTCTTTACCACACACACAATTTTATATTAATAAGTAATAATTAGTAATATATAATAATATTATCAGATAAATATTATTTGGCTAAAATATTAATAAAAATTGTTTTAAAGAATAAAATCTGAATAATTTAAATAAAATAAAAGAAATATATAAAAGAATCTGAGTGAAAAATTGGAAAACCCAAAAAATCACTCAATTTTGATAGCTTCTCAAATTACAATTCATAATTTTGTAAACTCACAAGTTATATAAATGTAAATGACAATTTTAATCTAATCTTAAAAGTCAATTGGATAACAATTATATTATAACCGTTTTGATTCCCCATGGTGGGGATTCCATGAATTATTATAATTTTTGAAATCATTAATTATTATCATTTTTTAATTCCGAAATGGTATTTTTTATCCCTAATTATTTAATATTTATAATATATTATTTTATTTAGAGTTTATAAATAATTTGTAGGGTATTGATTTAGTAAAGGCTGGTAGAGTGAAGAAACCAGGCCGTAAGGCTTTGGTTAGTAAGAATCCTTACCTTCGTCTTTTGGTTAAGCTTTACAAATTCCTCTCTAGACGCACTGACCACTCCTTTAACAAGGTTGTTCTAAAACGTCTTTTAATGCCCAGACGTTTCAAAGCTCCTCTTTCTCTTTCTAAACTCAGTAAACATATGGAAAAAAGACCCGATAACACAGCTGTTGTCGTTGGAACTGTTACAAGTAATGCGTCACCACCAATCACTATCAACTATTTATACACTAAATTATCTATTTTTGGCAGTTAAATATATTTGATGATGAAATATTGCCTTCACGACGGTCTTCTGACTATTTCTTGGAGACTAGGAACTTCTGACATACAATAATCATTTACTCTTAACTTATTTTTTACACAATAATAATAATATTTGTATAATTATTGATTAGATGATGAGAGAATGGACGTGGTGCCGAAATTGAGTGTTTGTGCTTTAAGGGTTACTGAGACAGCAAGGAAACGTATTTTAGCCAGTGGCGGTGAAGTTTTAACCTTTGATCAGCTGGTTGCCAGGAGTCCCACGGGTTCAAGATGTACTCTTTTAAGAGGTGCAACTAAGGCTAGGGAAGCTGTAAAACACTTTAGAAATGAAGTCAAGGGTAATCCTAAACCCTACGTCAGATCAAAGGGAAGAAAATTCGAAAAGGCAAGAGGGCGTCGTCATTCCAGAGCCTTCAAAGTTTAATCTCTTACACTCACTATTATACACTTACTCATACTATTATACACTTTTACTCAATATTATGCATATTTACTAAGTTATATAGTTAAATATATTTTATGTATAAAATTATATTGTGAGCATTTTGTCTGATCCTACACTGACTTGGGCGGCTTGTGAGACCAGTGGGAGTTGTGAATAAGTTCCCAAAAGGGCACAAAACATGCAATAAAGCAACGGGGTGAAAGTTGACAGTAACATTGTATAGCCTATTACTGAGCCTAAAAACCCTTGCCCAAGACTACTTATGAAATCAGAGTATACATGACATAATAAATTTCCATACAATGATAATATATGTCCCTAAATCCATTATTCACACATTATACAATGATATATAAGTAACTGGGTTTGTTACTTGTGTGTAATTGAATTTGATGAAATGATTTTGGACGAGTTCGTTTCTTGAAATGAAAACTTTATTAATACACAAGTGAATCACTTCCATCAGATTCGGTATGGATGAGATAAACTTGTGTAAACTCGACAGTGAAGTCACAATGTCATCCACAAACTTAGGCAACGACAATGACAATAATAAAAACTCATAATTCTACACATTTTTACAGAGTTATTCCTTAAAATTGTTAAATATAACTAATGTTAACTCTTTATAACAGTAATAATAATAGTACTAGTGTAAGTATTGGTATACCCTTGTGGCAACCATGAAAGGTATTAAGTAGCCGGAAACTGAAATGAGAGAAACTAGTGGCGATACTTTAGTTTTAAGTTTAAAGACCCCTATAGCATCTTTGAACACTTCTTTATATCCTCTTTTATCTTTATCTTCTGGCAGATTCCCTTGATACTCTGCAAATAATGTCGAGACTGAAGGAGGTGTGTCGGATCTTTTTTTAAAGGGCGCGAAAATTTGTGTTTTATTTAATTTTATCGTGTTTCTATTACTATTATACAGAAATGCCATCTTACTAACGGGTTTTCCGGTGCGATTTAGGCCCAGAAAAGAGCCTTCCACATACTTTACACAATTACAACATATAATCATGAATATAACTACTTTATGTACCATTTAATGAGATTCTGTTGGAAAAAATTAAAAATAATAAAACAAAGTCAGTTGCGGCTACAAACTTTTGATAAACTTGTGAAACTCGCCGCACTTCTACCAGCACAACTCGTACTCTCACTCGGAGCCGACGGCTTTAAATCAATGTCAACCACTAAAACAATTTACAACACAATTATATACTTAATACTATTACGCTATTATTATACTCTTAATAGTATAATATTGTAATAATGTAATAATATAATGCTGAGAGTATGTAACTGAGTGGAGAATTACATTTATCGCTGACGGGTTCGGGTTCGATGGTTTTCAAAAGTTCAGTAGCAACAAGAGTGAACAACTCCTGTACGTTATCTCCATTCTTTGCGCTCGTCTCTCGAAAAAAACAATTCATCTACAACATATTTACAATATCCAACAAAGTTGTAATAAATTTAAAATAAGTAAAACTAAGTAAAATTTGTAAATCTGACTCTCCAATAGGAGAAAAAGTAATGAATAACTAAGGAACTAGAGCCCCGGAGGAAGGAGAAATCCCCGTAACGGAATACCTCATTAGCTAAACTTTGTCCTTCTTCAAATGAAACAGTACTAAACAAATATAAAACCCAATTTATCTACAGGATAATTAAGTAATTACCGTTTATCTAATAAATCCGTTTTATTACCAACCACAACTATTACAGCCTTATCTCCTCTCACTACAATATTTTATCCACATGTACAGTATTATAGTAGTAAGTGTATAATTAAGTAAAAGTGAGTGGAAAGTACTATCTTTAATATCTTTGATCCATTGTCTGGTGCGATCGAATGATTCGCGATTGGTGATATCGTAGACTACGATGGCGGAAGAAGAGTCGCGAATGTAACTGGGCATGAGGGAGCGGAAGCGCTCCTGTCCGGCAGTATCCCACAACTGCAGACGCATGGTCTTCTGGTTAACAGTCACCACCTTACTCAAAAAATCTATCCCGATAGTAGCAGCATACGCAGGTATATAGTGATCATACACAAATCGAGTCACTATCGACGTTTTACCCGCACTCTGCTCACCAAGCAGTACGATTTTATTCCTCTGATTACTCACCGATGTCACTAAACCATCATTAACATTATCTAATACTATTTAACAATATTTATTAATATTTAATACTACTTAACAATATTTATTAATATTTAGAAATATTTACTGATATATAATAAATAAATAAAATTTACTGGGTTAGAATAAAAAAATATAATATTGAATAATAGTTTAATATTAATTTACTTAGATAAAAATCTTGTAACAAGGGTTAGATTTACACCAATCACCAAAATAGGGACAATTAGTGTAAAATCTGAAGTTACAACTAATTAAGGCTAATTAAATCTAAAATTAATACATAAGTAAATAAATAAAAGCGGTAGTAAATATGGAAAAAAGTGAAAGATTGAAACTAATTGGTTAAAACGTGAATAAATGAAATAACTGGGTAAGGAAACTAACTTCCATCCGAATTAGTCATTTTTTAAAAAATCCACATTTGCCAGAAGAAGAGATATATATGTACATAAGAAGTAAAATTATATTAAAATTATCAAGGGTATCCCCACTGTTAGAGGTGCATTCGGATAGATTTATCACTAACTTCCATTGAATCTTTAGCCGTCATATCGTAGTTTCACTCTCCTTCTCATGCCTTTGGTGATATAATTTGTTTTCCCAGCTTTTTTACCCATTTCTATCCCAGATTCCAAATCAACTACTCCCTCATTCACAGATGTACCAGAATCATCAAACTCATCCTTACCACTCTTATCATTTATACCATTCAATCCTATAATAACAACATTAATCCTATTTTAACAATATTCTAACTAATTATAATAAAATAATTATATTTTACACAATTTTATTTAATTTTATGTAAATTATTTAATTTTGAGTAATTTTAGGTAATTTAGGCAATTTTCAAATTTTATACAATTTTCATTATTTCGCAGTAAATTAACCATATAACAATGTTCAACAACTTAGGGGTGATACCGTTGAGTGTATGTAATTGCTGTACGATTTTGCAGGGTTTACAAATGTTGTTAACACTGTCAATTCCACAGATTTGACAGTAATTTCTCCCTGTAACTTCGCCAATTCCCCTGTGATCCGACTTAAAATTATCACCTGACCGGATTATGTTAAGTATAATCTGAGGGTTTATGAGTTCAAGATTCTTAATAAATGAGCGCATATGTCCTCTGTAAGCCTCTGGAGAGTAAATACACTCTGTAGAAAAGTAATCCAATGACAAGTAACGAGCATATAAAACTATCTCCTTCTCAAATGAATATTTCAAAGGCTTCACTCTTCTTATTCTAACTTTATTAACACTCTCGGATGTATTGTCAACAGTAGTGTCAGAGGGACTATTGGAGTTGGATGTGAGTTTGAGTAGATCACCTCTGAAGAGGTTGAGTAGTACAGTTTCCGCCATATCATCAGCGTTATGACCAGTACATAAAACATTAGCTTCAAAAATTCTAGCGCCAATTTCAAGCATTTGACGCCTAAAAGAGCCGCAAACAGTACAATTTCCTTTTTTACCAATTAATTTCACCACTTGGTCCATGCTAAACCCAAACCTTTCCTTAAAACTTAAGATTTTTAACTCGATTTTATACTTGTCATGCATCGACTTGACTACTTTTAAAGAGTCATCTCTGTACCCTTTGATACCCTCGTCTACTCCTAAAAGGTATAAATTCCAATCCAGTCCATATGTTTCCTTAATTTTACTTAATACGTGAGCTAAAACCGAGGAATCCTTACCTCCAGAAACACCAACACACACTCTGTCGCCGGAAGATATGAGTTTATCTCTCATAATATACTCGTAAATATCATTTTCAAAGGATTCTATAAAGCAGTTTTTACACGATGGAAGACCTGAAAAGGATCTCCGTAAAACTGCAGAACCCTCAAAACAATACTCACACTTCAACATCTTGTCACCAAGGAACCCTTAGATTACTTTTGTTGGAGGATAATTCCCTTTAATTAGGGGTTAATTAGGCCCTTGAAAGGCTATTAACTCCTTAATTAAAATTAGTTAAGGAAGATTATTATTGTACCCCTTAATTATATTATTTAAATCATATTCTAATCATTTTAAACCGTTGATTAGTTTTTCTAAACTTTTCAAGAGAAACTTTTAGATCCAAAAAAGTTAATTTCCCCTTGATTCAGTACCAAATGTATACTATAATACAGGGTATAAATTATAGTATTAGAATCCTAATTAATAATTTATCAAGTGTATTTAGAGGAGAAATGATGAGAAATTACTCAATTTGTACGAGAAATACCAATTAAAAATTTACAGGAGATGATAATATAAATTGTAATTAGAAGATACACCATGAGAAATAAATAATCAAGAGGATAAAATTGAAATATGAAAATTCAAATAAAATGTATAAAATTAAAGAAAAATAATAAATAAATATGTGGAGAAGAATCTCATGAAATTTATTCCAAACAATCAATTTTAAGGTTGGTGTTTAGTAATTTCAGAATGATTTATTGATAAATCAAGTATTTTAAAGTATTTTTAAACTTTTAAACTAATTTTTAATTATTACACCTAAATGTGTTACACCCCCACTCATTTATTCTTACTTCTATTTTAAGTATACAATATCATTATTTGTTTTATCGATGATAAAATGACATTGGAGAATAGAGATAAAAATACTTTTAAAAGTGTAAATTTTATAAATTTCATACGACAACGATTACATTTTCCAAAATTTGCAATTAATCCAACATAGTATTTTTATACCAAAACTCTCAGATATATACTTTACACAATATATATACCATTTCTATTCTATTGTTAATGTATTGCATAGTCCGGATGCTCCTGAACGATGGCGTACGAATATGGGCGGATTTGACCCTGCTACACCTTATGCTGAAGCCTGTATTAATTACCATAACCACGCCGTCACTTTTATGATCTTTGTTGTTCTCACCGTATTACACTCAATTCGCAAATAATTCAACATTTTAATATTTTATCACAATTTTTACCATTATACACATACATTTACTAGTTACTATGCATAATGAATATAATATTAATAGTGTGTTTATATTCGTATACTACTTCGTATGGTTTTCAATCTTTGTAAAAATTCTCTCTTCTCAGGGTGTGGGACTGTGGAATTAGTTTCATCTTTCAGCTGATCTGTCTCGTAAAGATGTGTAAACTGTTCAAAATCACCCAGTAGGACATTGGAAAGTCCATCAACAACTGAGACTAGAAGATTCACAACAGCAGTTACAGGACTTAAAATACATCTGACACCGTTGAGAGTATTTCTAAGAAACCGTTTTACCCCAAAGCCAAGATGAAATTCTGAGAAGAATCTGTTCCAAGGATTGTAAAGAATGTCTAATACTAAACTATTAAGTCCTAGCCAAAGTCCATCTAGAATTCCCACAGGTTTAGCATTCTTTTTACCCAAAATTTTATAAAAAATGTTAAGTAAATGTCCTATGGATTGTGCAGCTCCTCCTACCACAAATAATACAAAGAACTTTATTCCATTATTAATCCCAATTAAAAAGCCTTCAAAGGAGTTTTTGAACTTTTTACAGCCACTAAAGGGTTGAGAAAAAAGGTACACAAATCCCTTCATCACACCGTGTAAAACTGCAAATGAATTTGAAAGCCAAGCACTGGGAAGAGATTGTCTAATCAGCTGTTTAAAGTAGGAATTCCTCAGTACATTTGCAAGTTCCTCAAATGTCGCCACAGTCTGAGTAACTTGTTCCGCGAAAAAGTGTACACAAACTGACGGCGTATCAAGTGGCAGAGCATCCAACAATTGTAAACTTTGTCTACTTAATTTAACATCTGAAGTTCTTATCGCCAAAATCACAGTTATCGGCTCAATTCTCATCATCTTAAAGTATTTTTTGCCATAGGTTCTCTTTTTGTCGCTGTAACAGGGGATTGGAGCACCATTTTTATTAGTTGGATTCTCCAGTTTTTCACCTGGTGTATTAGTGTACGCCGAGGTTATAGTTTCGAAATAGTCAACAATTTGTTCAATAACTCTCATTTCCACGTTTAAACTCAGAGGACTCAACTTGATAAAAATTTTATCAAAAGTTTGAATAGTTCTTGAGAAAAGAGTACAAGTCATTCTAAACGCTAGGAATGATTCCTGGACCGAATGTCTATTAGTTATAGCCTTTAAAATCACTGGTATAAAACCTTGGACAAAATGGTCTATATGACATCCCTTTATACTCAAACCCACATCTACCACCCAATCATTCTCTCCACTCTCCAAACTCTCCACACTATTTACATAGTTAAGAGAGTTAACAGATGTGTTACCAGTGTTACCAGTGTTACGGGGTGTACTGGAGGGAGTATTGGTGTTGGAAGAATTGGTATTAATCCCCCGTTTCCAAAGAGATAATGTGAAGTTTAGATTATTAACATGTGCTGCTAGTACCATTTTCTTCTTACTGGACATTGTAGTAGTGATTCTGGGTGTTGAAAATGTGAGCACAATCTTAGACCAGACACTGTTAATTCTGTTAACTTGTAATAATTCAACCCTCTGCAGCAGTTTACACAATAATAAATAATCATCAACAAAACAAATAACTCTTGTTCCATCACTTTTCATTACACAAGTTATGTAAACTGTGGTACTAGTGTTTAGAGGATCAGAGTTTAGATATTCGACAGGATAAGATTTAATACTTTTAAGAGTGTCAATGTTATATATTTTCCAATTACTATTGAGATTAACTGTGAATGCTAATCTTCTATCATCATTTTTATATAATACATAAGGTGTCAATTTTAACCTTTCCAACACTGTTATATTATCCCATTCCAACACATTAACAGTGTTATTTGGAACTGAGTTGGTATTGTCAGCAGTGTTAATATGATTGGGATCAATGATGTAGAGATTGAGTGAGGTGAGATTGAAGAGTTGGTAAGTGGTATTGGTGGCAACTGAGATGACATAGTAAAGCCCATTAAATTTACAAGGTAATCCATACTCAAATTTACCCTCAACTATATTCACATCCAATATCATATCCACTGAGTTCACACTGTTAATGTCAACTGTGTTATTTATTTGTTTATCTGGCGATATTTTACTGGCCGGTCCTGTGTAATTTATGTTATTTGGTTTAATTTGTAAGTGTAAAGGTATTTTATGAGGTACAAGAGTTAAATTACAAGTAAATTTAGTTGAACTGTGTAGTATATCCATTTTCAAGTCTTTGTAAGTCGTGTTTACACTAAGCTGTTCATTAGATTTAATTACAGTTTCCTGATTAATTGCAGTTTTAAGAACAATGTCATATGGTAATTTATTCACAAATGTGTAATAATTATGGAAAACCACGACTCTAGTGTTCAACTTTGATAGACCTAAAACCCTAACACTGCAACCTAAACTAATACATTCCTTGTCTTCAAACCCCTTTTCATACTTTTTTTTCTTGTTTTTTTCCGTTATATCATTTTCTGAAGCGGTTTCTGATGATTCAGCAGAGGCAGTATCAGATTCTGCCACTACAGAATTAAGTGTTTGTAAACTCTCCAATGATACTGTCTCTACATTATTAAGTGAGCCAGTCAATTGTTTAGTAGTAACAGTGTCAACAGTGTTATCATTTGTGTCGAGTATTTGTAGGTTGATTGGTGGTCGATTTGATGTCGTGGATGAGAAATCTAATTTTTCAACTTGACTCGTAGGTAAATACACTGAACCCTTTAAATCCAACTGGTTACTCCTATAGTAGGCTCTAAGTTTAGAATTATTTGCTTCTTTGGCAGTGGTGTAAAATTTAAAGTTTGGCGGTATTAAATACCCATTAAGACACAAGAAATGATTAGTAAAATTCTCAAAAATGTACGGCCAGAAAAGAGTAACTTTATTCCTATTCAAATTTAAGCTAACATAATTTTTCTTGACTACTTGGTAGAAAACTTCTTTATTTCTGCGATAAGAGGGGTGGGACAGCAGCGGTTCAAAATGTTTAAAAGTAGTCTCAAAAATCGGTCCTGAACTAAATGTTAATCCTTTACTGGTGACAAAACTGCCAGTATTGGGTAAATTTACCTCAAACATATCACTTTTAAATTCTAACAACTCGGTAGTTTTGGAATTTATTGGTTTAGACACTGTGTTAAAAGTGAGTGAACAACCTTTAAGAGTAAGTTTGAGATAGAATTTATTATTTTGGATTGGAATTCCCCAGGTTTGGTTAGGGTTCAAAAGTTTAATTCCGGCGTTGTTTTGGATTAGTGAGATTGAATCAGGATTCTCATGGGTGGAAATATATTTATCCGAAGTCTGTTTCAATGTTGAAATGTGTACAATTAAGTCAAATGGTAACTTATTTACAATACTTAGCATTGGTTCAATTCTGATAATAAATTTTACAGATTCAAGTTCGTTAATGTCGTTTACAGGTTGACTGGTGCAGGTACAAACAAGACTAAGGCCATTTCTGAACCTTAAAATTTCTTCTTCATGTTTATTTTTATCCTCAGGAGAGGCTAAAATTGGATTATTTAACACACTTTTCAACATCCCAAAGCCTAAATTATCATTATTCGATCCTGAATATGTTATTATCGGCATCTGTCTCGTGTTATACCATGAAATTGGTACTCCCACACTCGTAAACTTTTCTAACACCAGGCCATCCACTGAATCCACACTGCTACTCACTACAGAATTCTTAACATTATTATTATAGTGTGAGATTGTGAAGGGAATATCAGTTAGATTTTCAATTCTGACATTAGTGCTGACGATAACTTTATCATTTATTTGATGAATTAGTATTACACCACCGACACTCGGGAGATTTAACACACTCTCATTCCCTTCATAACGACCCAAATATATATAATTATTATCCCTATCCATTGAGTTAACAGTGTTGATCGGGTTGTGAGAATTACCGACAAATGTACCAGAGGGCAAATGTGTATAAGAAATTGTAATTCTCTTTTTATTATTACTTTTGGTATCGGTTTGATTAGTGGAATAGCTGTGTAAATTAATGAAATCCGTGACATTATTCGTATTTCCAAAGAGAAGATTATTATCCAGATACCCAAGAAGGACATCACAATTTGAGAAAATACCCTTTTTATTATTAATTAAAAGGGTAAATTCACGGTTAAATAGGTTCACACTAGCGTCTTTTTCCACTGTAAAGTAGTCTAATTCACGTTTCACATTCCCACTGAAAACACAAATCTCATACTCCAGCTCATTGTATACAGTGATTCTACTACTTTCTATACTTTTTTCTATCTCTTTTATACGCTTTAATGTTGTTATGAAGTATTTTATCAGTCTACTCATATTATTATTAAAATCCACCGACACTATTCCCAGTTGCACATTTACACTCAATTCTCTCTCATTCACACTCTCTACACTGCTGCTAATAGTGTCCTCTGAAGAGTCAGTATCGTCAGTATCACCAGTATTAGTATTGATGGAGAGCTTAAACTGTGTGTTTTGTAGGAGATAATCACTGATATTGAATTTGTTATTGAGTAGTGAAAGGTTAAACAGGAATGCGATTGTAAAGTTTGGAGCCTCTGAAGTATTATTTTTAGGGTTTAAAAGGTCTAAAATGAAGTTATTTATTACCAGGCCTAAGATTAGAGAATTTGGACCTGTAGGCATTATGACCTTAAACTCCCGTAGCAACACATTTACACAGAATCTTTTCTGGCTTAAGTTGTACAATTTGTCCAATTTCTCAAATAATACCACTGACTTATTCACAGCAATTTTCTCATCAATTCCCATTCTACCAAGGATTTCCTCAACATTCTCAACATCAACGGAGTTAACCAGTGAGTCATCCACTACCTCAACTGGCTCAAAATTATCCGCAGCATCAACAGTATTAGCACTTTTATCCAGAATTTGTGTGATGTATTGTGGGATTAGGAAATCTTTGAGATAGTAAAGTCGTACAAGATCTTGTAGTGAGGCACAGATTTTAGCATTTTCAAGTTCAGACTGAATTAACAGATTTTTCTCATTTCCCTCTGTAGTTAGTTTAAATTTGACTAAAAAGTTCCTAAGTTCAAGTAGGAATCGGTTACATGGATCATTTACTTTTGCGATGATGAGCCCGTCATTCTGGTCCACAAGCAGTTTGTGGTTATTTTCTACAAGTAAAACAGCACCCAAACTCACTGAAAAATGTCTAACCAACGCTTTATAATAGTTGTTAGAGTTAGAAATTGTACCACTAAATAAGATACAAATCACGTGCATTTTGTCATCATAAGTCTTCGGATACATTCCAGTCTCCATTTCCACATCACTCGTACCTTTCAATATCTTCGGTATAACTTCATTCTCCATATTCTCAAGGGAGTTATTAGTGTTAACAGTATTAGCAGCAGTTACAGCAGCAATTTCCTCGCCACTAGTATTATCAGTATAATAGTTAACATTTGGAAATATCCATAGTTCATACATATTTAAAGTTACAGTAAAGTTTAAAGGTGTTTTCACAGGGGAAATTGACTGAGCTTTAACACTTGGTTTCCGAGGTTTAAACAAGTTTGAATCACTGAATGACATAAAAAGTATTAAGAGAATGTTAACAAAGTCTGGATGTATTTCAGTTCTCGTATTATCCACCACAATGTTTAATCTGTGTGAATCCGTGTTTTTAGAAAGGCTTATAAAAATTTGACTTCTGTTTTTACCAAGAAATTCCTCATTAATATCATAAATTTGCGCTGCTTTAGCTCTGGTTTCATGAACATTATCAAGAACATATTTACCAAAACAGTCCAAAACCTGAAAATTTAAAAGTGAAACTTGACATAAACTTCTTGTGCCATTTTTTACAAAATTTATTCTCTTGTTGTTTATTGACAAATTTAATATTTTTATCAACTCAAACTTGTCTTTAGGATCATCAAATAATTCAACACTTGTAGTTCTCATTAATTTACCCTGGGGGTTATTATCCGAGGGTCTGCTGTCAGTTGGACTACCATCGTAATGAATAAGATTTTTCGGGTGATTAGTGTACAAATCAAGTAGAAAAACGCAGTTATAAAGCGTTAAAATTATGTTACCATCAAAAGTATAAAATTGTTCACTTACTAAATCAAGGGTTTCTGGGTCAATTTCAGACCCTGCATGCCTTGAAATGGAGTAAATTTGATCCTCATCCATGTTATACTGTACCAAAGCCTTTAAACTATATGTAAAACTTGCCATTGCCTTATTCTGAGGATAAACTTTCAGAATTCTGAACCTATCCCTAACCGTTTCAATTGAGTTTGCGGTGTGTGGAAGAAATTTGTAGTCTACATTTAATGAATAGTCACAGGATAATAAAGTAACATTACACATGAGGTTTAATTGAATCTCAGCTAAAACACTTAGTTTTTCCTGATCTCCCAAATCTTCCTCCATCACCACAGTATCAACATTATTTAAGTGTAAGTAGTGCTTGATATTATTCACACCCTGTGCAACAGATTTAACATATGAAATCAACTCTTTAATCATGTTAAGGTCTAAATTGAAGAGAAATTCACCTACTTTTACATCACCTTTTGTGTAAACCACGGAGCCAATTCTATTAGATTTGACATCACAATTAACTTGTAAATCATCTGAATTCTCAACTATTTGTACATTTTTAATGAATTTATCAATTAAACGGTTTAAATTTGAGGAACTTAGTAGCTCCGATGTCTGAGGGTTTACAGAGGCATAGTGGACTAGATACTGACTAATATATTCCCTATTTAACACAGGTTTAAGCCTTGCGAATGATGACATTTTAGTATAAAAAATTGGTACCAAGAGGTCATCTTCAGTACAAGTTGGTAATAAACACCATGTCACATGACTAAACCAATACTCATTAAATAATTCACTAATTCCAGCAAACACTTCAGTTACCGAGCTAACTATGGGATTTTCCAGGGGTTGAGTAGTATTATTGTGAATATGGTACCACAGGGCGATTTGTGACAGTTTTAGCAGCATTTCTGAGTCCAGATTTTGATCCTGAGAATCAACTTCATTTGGCTTAAAAATTGAATAATTCTCAAGTGAAAGTTGTAAATCAATGAGTGAAAGTGTTAGAAATCGCAGAAAATTTGAGTGTAATAAACCTAAAGACAGTCTCGTAACATCCAAAGATAACCTCACACCAGTCATGTTGAAGTGACAAAAAAGATCCAAAACTAGGCCAAAATTGTCCAAATACACACAAAATCCAATTGTACTCACAAATATTTCCAAATTCTCCTGAGACTTTTTACTTCCCTCAACACTCTCAACAGGGTCAACACTACCAACTGAGTTAATTGTGTGCGTATTAACGTAGTTGTATTGTTCAATAAAATAATTGATGAGTAGTTGATCATATTTGAGGTATAAATTTCTTAGTTCTAGTTTAACTTTTAGTTTGGGATTTTTCTCAATTTTGAGTGAAATTTGTCCATTTTCCACTGATTTTGAGGTGATTTCATTCCTCTGCAAATCTTCCATTTTACATCCCATCAACACTTCATATCCTCCGTCAACCTGTTCAGGTTCCTCACTGGACATAAAATTATGCATTAATAAATTTGACCCACCTAAATTAACCTTTACTTTAAGCCTATTTTGTGCTTTAAAGAGGTCTAAATTTAAGCTATAAATAATAAAAGAGCAGAGAATTGTATCATTTTTTACAAGCAAAACAGTGAAGTCTCTAAGGGTCAAAACCAATTTAATATCCCAGTCAGAGTAAAATTTAATAACTTTAGACTCGTAAACGGGCACACAGTAACATGTCATTAAGAGGTAAACAGATTTCTCAAATTCTAGCCTCAATTTCTCAGTTGCAGGATCAAAGTTAAAAAAGTCATGAGGTGTAAAGTCAGGTTTAATTTCAAAATATGACATTGACTGTGGAAAACAACTGCTTTCCTTCAAATTATCTACCAACTCCTTTATACCAATACACTTTAACACCATTTGGTCAATAAACTGCGCTAACGGCGTTAACTGTATTAAGTTTGAGCTTATCATGACTTTGTCCAGATTTACCAGAAATACTCCCCGTTCCTTAATTAAATGTATTCCAAACTCCCTAACACTCATTAACACACTGTCAACTTTGTTAGTAGTGTCAACGGCGATATCAGCGGAACTAGCAGTGTTAGGGTGGTTAGTATTAATTTTGAGGTATTTTATGGTAATTTTTTTGGAAGATGTGTAGGAGTCTACGAGTACATTAATACTCTTGAGTGTTACCTCCAGACACTTGTTAGACATAAAATTCAGTGATTTGACGTAGAATAAGTTATTTCTCGCGTTACTGAACCAGTCACAATATTTATCCAAATCGTACAAAAAACTTTCTTCCTCATTCCGAACCAACATTCGGACATCAGTACTCTCCACCGATCTTACCCTGTGTGTTTGGGGATAATAGTAGTCGATAGAATGTTTCTGCGACCAATTGTTTATAATTTGTTGATTCTGTTGAAAAAGATCCTTGGCGTCTTTATGTATTTTCTCTGTACAGTTACCGAAGAAACAAAGTAATTTCATGTCCTGGCCTGTGAAATTAACCAAGTTTCTATTCTTCATACAGAGTTTTTCACGTATCATTAGGATTAAAGATTTGAGATTCTGGTCCATAGAATCAATAAACTTGTCAATCTGGTCGAGATCCTCTTCAGAATACAAAGTGTCATTTTTCAACGCATATCCAACTTTATCGACTGTGTAGCCCGTATTGACAAAAGTTCTATGTAGAAATAGTTCAAAACTGAGTAATTCTCTTGTTACCCTGGCTGTAAGATTTGATTCTACGGTGTTGTAAAGTTCCAGTGCCGTATTTCCTATGAGGAAGAATCGGCCCATATTGACCAGATTCTTCTTCACAAAATTCGTATACGCTTCAATTCCCACTGAAATCGCATCATCTGACACATTCTGAACATTAAATTGATTTACATTGTCTGCCCCGAAATTCTGAAAAAAGCCTTGAAAATCCTCCAGTATACTCATTGGTCCTGCCACTAATTGTTCTCCAAACACTTTTCCCCAAACGACATCACAAGAAAAGGAAAATTTCCTTATCTCAGACTCAATTCTGGCCAGTAAACACAAAGGCTTACTTAAATGTATTTTTATAGAACTTCTACGGTCTGACATCTGCACTATATTAAAATAAAACACCGATAAATCTGCTCTCAAACACATTAAACTCTGAGTATTATGTGTTTCAGCGTAAGAGTTAGACGTCATACTATGGCTACTGTTTAATAATCTCGTCACTGGTATCAGGTTTACGGACAGATTTGGAGCGATGATACCGAAGCTCATTAGGCCTAGAAACCAGTGATCATTGTTAGTACTCTCAGGTTTAAGTCCTAAACCCTTTCCACTCCTCAGCAAATGATTAAAATTAAAGAAGTTTGAACCGTACTGATCTGCCTCCATATTCACAAAATTTCTTCTAAACTCTTCGTCATACTTTTCTTCACCAAATATCTTCTCTATTCTTATTCTATCCACTGGTTCCACTGTGTTTTCAGTGGCAGATGGCCAGGAATTAGTCCCGTGGTCACCTCTGTGACCACGTTTGAGTGTGAAATTTCTAAGTCTGATAATTATTCCTATTGACGTTTCATGTTCAAATTTGGTTAAAAAATCAATTTCATCTCTTGATTTATTATTTTGTTGGATGATTTTACAGTATTTGAGAGCATTTTGTAGTGTTGGAACTTTACAGCAGGAAGCTGAAGCTGCATGTTTAAACGCGGATAATATTCTTACAAACCGTATGAAATCATGTAACATGTGCACAAATTCGCTGCACAAGTTTAATTTTAGCTGCGGGTACTTAATTGAGCCATCAAACAATTGGGCATAAAATTGCTGCTCCGTCCCCTCATTGGAACATAAAAACAATTTTATCTTCTTCATCGGCTCTTGAGAGATCCCATTGACGAAGAAAACAGAGTTAAAATTCCAAACTTTAACTGAAATTCCGACGTAAATTCCTGTTCTCGAAGTTAACTTAAACCTCTTGTGAGGTGTGTTCAACAGGTTCAAATATCTCAATTCCGATTGTTTAACTGGGAGTTTAATTATTTTTCTCGGTGTCTGAGAGCAAAAATTACAAAAATCACTGCGTTTTACCTGTAGAAAATCCTCCAACTGGACCTGCTCAAAATCCTCAGACACCTCAGATGAAAATAACTCATCACTAAAATGCGATTCACCATCACTAGTACTGATATCACTGTTAGATCTGTGATATTCACCTTCAAAAGTATCACTCGTAACACTCTCAGAAGTATCCGAAGTGTCAACTATGTGAGAGGTGAATGAATTGGAGTAAAGATTAAAATCAATTTGAACTCCTTTACTCTTGAAGAATAAACACATTAAAAAATGTTTAAGATAGCCTTCACGTTCAAAATTGTTCATTAAAGGGCTTTTGGGGTCTACATATCCACCGGTGACAAGATCAGCTCTAATGACTACAGAGAACGGAGTCCTATAGATGACATCGTCTACGAATGTAATTTTCACATCTTTAGCTCTTACAGAGAGCAAATTTACGATTTTCGCCGTCTTATCGGCGGTGGAATTGAGTTTGGAAAATTTCAGCCATTTAGCCAAATTTGACCTTTTCTTACTACTCAGCAGTGATAAACATAGTTTAGGGTCAAATTCATCCAATCTCTTGGCTCTTACTACGAGATCTATGCCCTCAACGTCGACTCTGATTCGGCCTTTTTTCCCACCTCTGAACAACGCTGACCAGTCAGCTCTCACAACAATTCTTCGAATATTTGAACTCACCAGTGCAAACGGTGAGGAATAATTTGAAAACACAATTTCCGGAATTGATATGTCAGCCAGATGAATCTCAGGATCAGTCAGTGATGTCACACAGACATGATCCAGCGGGATCCAAGCCTCTACCAACTCACGCCCAAACACACGAATTAATCCATTCACTATATAACTCAACATTAGCACGAGCTATTTAGTGATGTTTACGCTGTTAAATGGTTATTTTACACATTTTATTCTAGACATTGTAATTTACACATTTTCTGTAAATTTACACTAAATTATTTATACTTTACATTAATTTAATATTTTTTAGTTAAAAATTTAATTCTAGAGAAAAAATTCCAATACTTCACAACATCTACACATCAGGCCAATTTTACATTAATTTTAAAAATTTTCACAATTTAATAAATTTTATAAATTTAATAAATTAAAATTTTACGAGATTGAGTGTTAAAAATCTTTATCCCAGAGTTTGAAGAGGTCTTGGTATTGTTTGGAGAAGTGGTCAGATTCCAGCGGTACTTCAGTGCCATTTTGCCTATCAAGGCATCCTGAGCATATTTGACACCTCTTTTCACCTTTTTCCTCCTGGTCCAGCAGACTTAAACCGCTTTTAATCACGTCTTCAAACCAGTTGTAATCCTCCTCCTCCTCCTTTAACTCGGACAATTGAATGTTTCCTGATAACTCTCTCAGCTCCTGTGATAAATGCGTTAAATCACTCGTGAAATCTCGTAAATCCGGGGATAAACTACCCTGGTCCCGCGAACAATCCGGTGATTCCACCCCTGATTTTGGTGATTCCAGTAATGATTTGGTCGAATCGGATAATGATTTGGGTGATTCGGGAGAGAAGTTGGTTGACTCTTCCGCAGTGTTACTACAAGTGCTATTGGTATCAGTTTCCTTTTCCACTGATTCATCCACTATCGCCAATTCCTTAATTACTTCCTCATCTACAATATTATTATATTAACACTATTAGTATAGTTATATAATTAAGTAAATAATGCGTAAGAGTGGGTTAGAGAGGTCTAGGACCAGTATACTCCATTGACTGGTCCGAGAGCGAAAATTTTCATTTTTGCTGCTCTTTTTTCCTCACCAATTTCTTCACACAGTTTACTCAATTTACTCATAATTTACCAATAGTTAAATATCTAAGGGGTAGATTATTACCTTGATCAACCTTTTCCAGAGTATAATTCAGTGTACTCACAGTACCAAACTCCTTACCATATTCAGTACCATATTCAGTACCAAATTCCGTACCATATTCGGTGCCGTATTTCTCATTGGTAAACTGGCCACCTACTTGGCTCTGACTGAACTGTGTATTCCCATGTGAGTAGTGATTAATAGTTCTTAATTCCTCTTTGGAATGTGCAAATGGACAGTAGTAACCCTTGCAATTGGGATAGTTAACGCAGTACCTTGTCTTGTATAAATCGGGATGATAAAGTTGTTCCTCTTTTGAGTGACTGAATTTGCATCTCCTGCCGTAACTGCACTTCCCTTGCAGTTGCATCTTGTTGCCGTGCCGGAAGAATTGAATATTTGGACACAATTTATAGTCGTAACGGAAATGTGCTGGATTCCTGCGTGGCCATGTCTCCGAATGACTCATGTCACACCGACTGGAATTGACACACATCTGCCTGAGGTAAAACGGACAGTGACGTGTTCTAAACTCTTCTAATCTTCTTCCAGACAAACATACGTGTTCGTTTTCCACCTCCACCAATGTTCTGTCCAGTACCAATCCCACAGTCCCAACAGCATGGATCGTCTCATTATTCAGCTCATCCTCCTCTACAATTTATCAATAGTATATAGTTAAGTTTATAATTAAGTTTATAATTAAGTGTATAATATAGTGGTTAAGTGATGTATAGTGTGATTTACGTGTATTTGTGGTATTGTCCCAGGTGTTTTTGAGGTGTTTGGTGGTGTCAGATTCGTTACTTGTGTTGTAGACAGTTTGGTTGTTTCGGTTATTGAAGTTGAGTTTGGGTTTGTAGTAGAAAGTTTTGTTGAGAGTTTTATGATTTCCCGGTGAATTGGACCTAAAACGCCCAATCCCAGAACGCTTCAACACTCCCAAATCACTCATCACCACACTTTTTTACAATTATTTCAGATTATTTTATCCTTTGTAAGCGAAAATTTTGGATTTTTAGCCGTATTTTACCTTGAATTTGTTCAATTTTATGTTAATTTTAATTCAATTTTATGATTAGTTTAAGAATTTTAAAGCTGTATTTCAGCTTAGTTTACAATAAGTTTAGCAATTTTTAGGCTTAATTTACTTTTTTTTCTCAATTTTAAGCGTTAATTTAACAATGTGTTAGCAATTTTACTTTGAAAATTTTCTCTACTTTATCTTTGATTATTTTTAATTTATGTTAATTATTTCAATTTTATCGTTAATTTCTGATGTTTAGTATTAATTTTTGTTGATTTTGATAAGATGTAAAAAATTGCGAGAGGCAATTTTGTGACTAAAGATGTGCGATGGTAAAATTATAAAGTACAAATTTAACGTTTTAAACGACAAAGTTGCGTACATCAAAGGTGTACTAACATGCATCTTACCCTTTTACAAACTACTCCTACACACCAACTAACCTAATTTACACTAATTTAACATTTTAAAATTATTTTATCCCCTAAAATTAACTAAAAAATTAATTTTACGTTGAAATTTGGTTCAATTGTGATATGTCACGGAAGGCTCTAAAAAGCCCCGAAAATCTATCCCAAACCTCCATTATCTCATTTTATATATTTATATTTATCCATTTAAATATATCATTATTTACACATTTGTTATTTTTCACTAATATTTTATGGAATCCCATAATCATACAAGTGATTACAGTAATTGGTTACACATCCCCATTATTTCTGATTTTTACAACCTCTTTACAATTATTTTATTTTTTACAATTAAATTTGGTAAATAAGTAGTTACTGCGGCAATATTGACGAAAAATTTCGTCGGCATTTCCTAGCCCGATCAATTTTGGCAATTATTCCCAAAATCATGAAATTTACAATTAAAATTTGTAAATTATGATCTAATGTGTAATTGAGTTGAAAAATTATTGCGGAGTTTTAATGCCGTAGAGTGAGTGGTTGGTGTAATCATCAGCGATGAACGCGAGGTAATACAGTAGCAACTGTATCACAGGTAAATAGTTGGCAAAGTGTTTATTATTCTTTTGTATCCTCGATAGAAAATTCTTGTAAAACATATCAAACGTTAGTACGCGACATAGATATTCGTAATCTAAAATTATTCATTATTTTTTACCATTTTAAAAAATAATTTTAATTTACACAATACACACATTATTTTTATTATTTTAACGTTGTAATAATAATTTTAAAAATTTTCATCCCTTTTCAAATTTTTACTGTATAACTACGTACTATGTTAACTACATAACTATATAACTACATACCAAGTAACTATCAGAGGCAACGTACTGAGCAATTGTGTAAGAGTGTGATTGTATAGTTTGGTGAGATGTTGCAGTTGGTTATATTCGCTGAGTGTGTAGCAGCAGTTATTGAGAAAAAAGTGGTCGATCCACAACAGCAACACATCAAGCCAGTATAAATTATTAATATAAGTCTCATTAAACTTTGTTATATTCCCATTCATCTCCAAGTTATTTATTATATACATACTTACTACGCCCAGTTGGTCCAAATTGTCTACCGTGTTACCATTGTTAATACCATTACCCTTGTTAATATATTGAGTATGTGGGTTGGTGAGTTTGGAGATGAGAAGTAGTAGAAACTTAAAATTTTGTATAATGAGGTGGATGGATTTACGATATTTGATAGTCTGCCGGATAGTTATTTTATCAGTAGTAACAAGTCTGTGATGACGAATTACTACTTTTCTCACAGCCTTTGGGATCACCCAAGGTACATATCCATTATTACAAAAGAATTCATTATCTACAACACTCATCATTATTATATTGCTTAGTATATTATAGTATTTAGTATATTATTATAGTATTTTGAGTATAATAGAATTTACTGAGTAAATAGTTGGAATAGTGGAGTGGAATATACATATCTAGTGTGAATTCCAAAGTCAAGCGGGAATTGGCCCGGATAGTAGTGAGGCGGGGGACTACCCAGGGGAGCTAGTTATATATGACTAATTAACTATACAACTAAATAGTGAATGAGTAATTAGGGACTGTGGAGGGGAAAGAGTCAGATAGGGGAGGCTAACTAATAAATAACTAAGTGAGTACAGGCACCGTAACGTACTTGAAATATATCTCCCTGACACTAAATCGTGATGATATAAGTTATGTATAACATCGTAAACGTATTCGTTAATGGGTAAGATCTTGCGTTTATTCCATAACTTATCACCCCTTGTCCTCATTATCACATAGGAACAACTGTTAGTCACCTCAACGTTCTTCTTATCCTTACCTTTCATATTCTTCAACTCTTTACCCTTTACATCTTTTTTCAGATCTTTCTTCACTTCTTTAGATTTACCCGTTTCCTTCGAATTCTTCGTTTCTTTCACAGATTTAACTTCTTTACCAGATTTAAGTTCCTTAACAGATTTAATGTCTTTCCCAGATTTACTCAACTCCTTCATGGGTTTCAGATCCTTTGAGGGTTTAATATCTTTCAAGGGTTTAAGATCTTTGATGGCGAGGAACTTGATGGATTTGAACTTGATTAGGTCTTTTTCCTGAACCCAGAACCGGAATAACTTGGAACAACGCCGCTTGTAACCAGGAAACGTCACATAATACATTGGAATAAAATAATATCTACAAATTATTATCTATCAAATTAAGGAAAAAATAATTAGAAATCAGGGGTAAAAAAAATAAAACGCAAAAGTTGATCGGGTTAGGAATTGGAGAGGAAAATAATTTCCATTTCCGCTGCTTCAACCTCTTATTTACCAAAAAACAATTAACAAAAATAAATAAAATATCAAAAAGGTTGCAAAATAGATAATTAGTGGGGATGTGTAACAGTGTAAATAATACCGTAGAGAGTGTTTATCTTTGAAATCTTTGAAGTTGTGTGTGAAGTTGTAGGTGAAATTATTATCGAGTAGAATGTTGATGGGTTTAAGCTCATTTAATTTGGAGTAAAGGTTATGGTTATCATGGTCCAAAAACACCTCCTCATTTATATCATACAACCATATATTCCTACGGTCCTACTCAATATTATTCATACTAATGTTACTTGAGTGCTTCTTTCCTGGTCGTAATTGTCGTAATTGTCATCGAAATCGTTATCTACAACATTTTTAATATTATAGAATAATTTTAATTAAATTTGTTAAATTCGGTGTAATAAAATAAAATGCCAAAGTTGATCGGGCTACAAAATACCGAGGAAATTATCCTCAGTATTGCTGCTTTAACCACTTATTTACCAAATTTAATTAGTAATAAATAAATAAATACCAAAAAAATGCAAATTGTGTAAATAATGGGGTAAGGTAACTAACTATTTAACTGAGGAACTAGAACACCAAGAGGGAGCTGTGCCGTGAGTACAAGCACCGTAACGGACCTGAGCTGATTAAAAGTTTTTGAGAGGCAAAATTGATAATAACGAGACACAATTCGTCATACCACTTGAGGTAACAAAGTTCACCAACTTTGAACCGGAAACAACTGTTTAGATACTTTGGAAAGTGACTAAACAATAAATTACACACATCTTTCTTCACTTTTAACATCTCACCAACGTCCTTTACCACTTTTTCATATCCTCTGACTACTGTTTTTCTCTTCTTAGTACTCACACTGTGTGTGAGTAGTTTATATTTATTAGCTAAGATATTACTAATTGTGTCATTTCCCTTTTGTACTGTGGTACAATGTTGGCTACACGGAAGATTAAGAGAAAAATCAAATAAAATTGAATTATCCAATGAATTCTTGTCACAATCTTTTATTTCTGTTTTAAATGAACTTTTTGTATTCAATATACAATTCGGATTTAATATGCTGTCGGATCCCAATGCTCCCTCTGCCTATACAACTATATACCCCCAAAGGGGAGATAATTTCACACTTCTTATTATTTAGCTATTTTTCACAATTATCCATACATAACACATAGATAACAGATAACTGAATACTTGAGTAGACTACATGATGTTGTTGTGATTTTTCGATTTTATTGATTAATTCATCTAATAATTGTTTTGCCGTGAATTCCATCACAAATTATTAGTCCAAATTATTCCAAATTCTCTCCCTAAGGTGTGATAACCTCAAATTTCTATATTCCCAATTTAAGTATAAAACAGTATAATTAATATTAATAAACATTAATTGTATTTTGTATATAAAAATGAGATTTGAATATTTTTTAAAAAATATCAATAAAAATGTTTATCGGGTCTCAGAATATTAATTTTTATTTTTATTTACATTTTTTTACCCAAATTTAATTTTTTTAAAAAAATTTATTTATTTTATTTTTTTACCATCTTGATCTTATTAATAAGGTTTTAACCTCGTTACTACGTATAGATGGGGGACATGGATGATAATACTCATCGACGTATCATCTCTCGCAATACTCCAAATCAACCACATAACCAACAGTATAATCCTCAGTATGGACAACAATATAATCCGCAGTACGGCCAACATTATTGTTCGAATGTATCTGGGAGTTCGGAGCCTTTTACGGAAAATAGAAAAAAAAACATTAATTTAAAACAAATTAAAAGCATCACAACTCATTGCGCTAAATCTTTGACTAATAAACTTATTACTCTGTCCAACTCTCTCACTCATAGCAGCAGTAATTATTACTCCACTCAACCCAATCCCTACGCCGTCTCGAATCCACACTATAACACACATAACACACGTAGCGGACACTATAGTACATCACATGGTACACCACAGGGTGGACAATACGTTGGACAGGGACAGAGAGGAGAACAGAGTAGTCCTGCGGCACCCGTCACCGGAGGAATTCAATACATTTACACAGACTTGAGACCCTCCAGTCAGTATGGCATAAATAACATAATCAACCGAATTACCACTACGGATGACATTAGGACACATCGTGAACTCGTGATAATCATTGAATACTGTCTGAGTTTTAAGGATTTTCTGATTGAAATTAACATTGAGAAGGACCGGTTTGGAGCACCCACCATGGAGTCAATTAATAATTTCAGCATTATCAACGCTACAGTCCGGGATAAGATCATGACATACATTAGAAATAGGAAAGATTGCTGCATATTTGTTATTAAGTTTATCACCTGGAAGATGCGATGCACAAAGAAACCCGAGGAAATTATTCTTAGTCTGGAACTGTTATTCTCATGTTTGAATGAGTTTGGCGGGTATTTTTTAGTCCTGTTTACGAAGTCTTTGATGAAGACACTGAGGAAGTTGTTATTTGTTACGAATTTTAAATCCTCCATCACATCAAACGTTAAAAAGAAAATTACTAAAATCTTAGGTATCCGTTACGGTGTCACTGCGGGGCACCAATTTCCTAGTTAGCCCTAATTACCTTACCCCATTATTTACATAATTTGCAACCTTTTTGACATTTATTTTACAATTTACTAATTAAATTTGATAAATAACTGGTTACAGCAGCAATGTGGAGGATATTTTCCACTCCATTTGCTAACCCGATCAACTTTTGACTTTATTTTTAAAATCAATTATTTTTAATTATTTTTACGTCAATTTGATCATAAATAGTTAACGTTGAAAATATTGTAATATGTTTTAGTGGGTAAGAGTAATTACATTCACCCTGGGATCTCCACTGATATCCGAATCCACATCTTCAAATCCAAAATTCTCTACAACATACAACTCTACTACGGTATCCCCATACTATTTACCTCTATACCTTTTATATAATTTATAATTTATATAGTTAATATAATTAACTGAATGATGAGTAGAACTGTATTTATTTGAGCAAGACCAGTATGTGGTATTTTACGACGGGTATAAGGACATGAGACTCCGGGGCATCAAATTCCCCACCATCAACGATCAAGACAAACAACTTTTACGTCCCTCACTACCCTCTCACACTCATACTGAGTCAGTGGGAGACTGTGTGGGTAATGTGATTGGGTTGGAGGAGTTGGATGAGTTATTGTATAATATAAACAATAACAATTATACTCTGGAGTATATAAACAGTGTGAGAAATAAGCTAATCACTAGTATTAACATTTTGTCCAACAAACCCTCACTCAACAACTATCAAACACAACTACTCGACAAAATACTCAAACTCAATGACTCTCTTCTACTACTCACAACCACTAGTCCCGTTAGTGCTAACACTGAAGACACTGTGTGTCATGTTGATAGTGTTAACACTGTAGACCCTTTTACTACTATGACTCCTATGGGTAAGGAGCGAGAGGGAGAGGGAGCTAATAATATAAGAGGAGAGGGAGAGAGAGATGTAGAGGTGGACTTGGATGAGATATTTAACTTTATAAATTTTAACGATAAGAACGAACAACTAATTGACGAAGACGATGAAGAAGACGAAGAAGAACTCATCAACAACTTCATCAATCTCCCCAGCTCTCCCATATCCCGTAATACCAACACTGTTAACACTGTTAATACTGTTCATAGTGTTAATACAGTCGATAATGTGGATACTGTGGATACTGTAGAGAAGGTAGACGAGGGAGATAAGGTTGTCAGAGTGGAGAGTACGGAGGATAGTGTAGAAAAGGTGGAGAATCAACCTGAAGTTAGAGTTAGAGAGAAGAACATATCGGAGCTGGTGTCGGAATTGGATAATTTGGAAATGGATTTCGGACACATGTCCATGAACAACTTTTAATCCCACTCCAACACATAAATTATTATATACAAAATTAATATATAATAATATAATTAGTTTATAAAAGTGTAAAAAAGATAAAAGTTAAATTTCTGGTCCCCATTCTAAATAATTAAATTATAAAACAATTAACTTACACATTTTGTAAAGAATAATAAAATTAAATGTAAAAATGGTAAATACGGTCGAGTTTGAGGAATTTGTCGCGAGAGCACTGGGCTTCACTAAGACCTCGGCGTTTAACCTTTCTTCATACGTTGGAGGACTTGGATTCGGCACCGGGCTCTCCCTTGTCTTCACTAAAGCTCTCAGAACTTTCTTCGTACTCGCTTCCGGAACACTTCTCATCGTTCTCGTATTTCTTTACACAATTACACAATTACACATTTTTATTTAATTTGTTTAATTTAAAATTATATTATTTAGTTGTGTAGATATTATATTTGATGATGAAATATGTGTTATCAGGGTTAACACATTAACCACATAATAATATTAATAGTATTGTTACAGGTATTGAATAGGCATGGATATGTGAATGTGGATTTTAATAAGTTGGTGGGATATATAACAATTCGTATGTCGAGGTTAATGGAGTTGATATTGAGTAAGATGAACTTGGAGACTGGAGATAACTTTGAATTTCTTAAAACGTTACATCAGTCAATGACAGACTCACAACTGTCATCAGCAACATTCGGTCTTCTCACAGGGTTCACCTTAGGTCTTGTACTTTTATAATCTCATCACAATACTTACATTATACATGTAATCATAGTGTTAAGTAGTAAATACGTGTGTTAAAGATGTGTAAATGACGAGGTATTAGGGGTATGGTATGGTATGATAATGTACTACTATACATATAGTATATAATATATAGTATAATATATAGTATTAAGTATATCACTAAGTATATAGTTAAGTAGCTCCCTCTCCCCTTATATAGTTAAGTATCTCCCCTTAGGGGTATATCTAAGAGTATATAGTTAAAGTAGCTCCCTCTCGGGGTATATAGTTAAGGGTTTAGTGGTAGGATGTCAGGTGTCTGGGTTTAGTTATTAGGTACAGTACTCAAGGTGTTCTAAGTACACATTATAGATATATTAGGTATTAAACATTAGTTGAGAGTATTGTAGTGGATTATTTTAGGTATAGATAGGTCTCCAGAAGTGGGTTGTCAGGGCCAGGTCAAGTACATAGCTATAGCAATAAGCACCAAATATATAAAAAATATCGAATCGTAGTTATATAGATAATAGTTTTAAGAGTATTCTAGCATTATAAATAAGGATTTTTATATTTAGTTTGTAAATTTTAACGAGGGTTCTAAAATTTTTTAGCTCAGAAATCTAATTTTTTAAACTAATTTTCTAATAATTTACTAATAATTTCAACCAGAATTATCTATTTTTAGGGTAATAATTAGAAAATTTCTCTATAGCAGAGAGATAATAGTGGTTAATACCCCGTTATGTACAGCAAAGGATACACAGAGAAGCCAAATTTTCTATACTAATTAACAACTTTTAGAACTAATTAAAAGTAGTTTGATGTCTAAAATGATGTTTGGAATGATTTGGGATTAATTAATTTAATTTTCTCAATAGTCGAAAAATTTTTATTTTTTTCGGAACCCAAATGTCACTTTTGGGTCCGGGCCAAAATGGCCAAAAATCGAAATTTTTAAAAATTCCAAATTTCCACACAAATCAACATATTTAACATTGTTAAGCATCAGAAAATTCATAATTAAAAAAAATTAGCTGTGTACGAAGGGTAACTAGGCCCTAAACTACTAATTTACAAGGCCTAAATAACTCCTAAAAAACTTCTAAATAACCCTAAAATAAGACTAAATAACCCCTAAAATACTTAAAATAACATAAATACTATACAAAACTGAATGTGTAGTGTGATTAATAGTTTAATTTCCGATTTTTAAATTTATTTGTGAGATCGTCAAGTCCTTGCGAGTAGTCTCCAACGTCAATATTCTTCAAATATGTCCCAATGTCACTGGCGTAGTTATACAACGAGTGAATATATTTCTCATGTGGATCCGAACTACTAAAAGTGTCTCTACTAAAACAATTCCTAAACAACTTAAACCCCCCGTCGTTACTCGAATAGAAATTCAAGTCACTACGACCAAACACCTTACGTAGTCTGGAAATAATTAATTTTACCACCAGCGTAAAGAGTTCTAACGATTCGGAAAATGTTATGTGGACATTCTCCAGACAGAACAACCACAGCATTTTTATACCCCAACTGTCCAACACATATAACTTACTCAGCATTTCCAAGGTAACACTGTCATAAGGATCAAGATTCCGAATGCTTAAAATATATACTAAAAAGTAGGGAACATACTGGAGTACCCTGGGCTTCAAAGTAACTAGTGAGTAGAACCCAATTTTCAGCGTGGTAAACAAGATGTAAAAGGCGAGAAATCGGTAAATGAGCATGTAGAGAATGAATAGCATGGGCATCATGAAACGGATGGAGTTCCCGTTATTGCACGGTAACTTACACAGACTCATGAGCACTAGGCTGAAAATACCAAAGATTATCTCACCAAACACTTCATAAAAGCTATACCTACGAATTCTAACACTTATCTCGTCACAAACTCTCTTGAACTCAAGAATTCGAGGGTTATCCAAAGGGTCCACAGGGTTTGTGTTTACAGTGTCTACAAGTAGTTATTACCACAAAGTATATAGTTAAGTAGATCCCTCTAGGGGTATATAGCATTATAGTTATATAGTAAAGTAGCTCCCTCTAGGGATATATAGTTAAGATATAGTACCCCTCGGGATTCACCCGGTAACTACCCCGGACTCAAAATACTAATCTATACTATATTAACTATGTTATTACCTTGACTGCTTACACCTTGTGTATTGAATGAAAATTGATACCACTTTTTACTCAACTCTTTAGTTACCTCAGTATTCTGTGGAAACGCCTTACTGAGTTGTGTAGTGGTGAAGTTATTAAAATAACTTGTGAAATGGTGTAGATTATAACCGCCGAGGATTGGGTTGGAGATTAAAACGATAATTAAAAGCCACAGGAGTAGTTTTCTCCTGGTTTGACCTCGCTCAAAGCTGTCAGACTCTGCGAATTTCTGACCCTCGTCAGAGTCTGAGTATAACTTTAAAAATTCTTTATACAACTTCGTCTTTCCCCTGTCCAACGAGTATATCTCATTCATTCCACTTATTAACTCTGTTTCCACCGGTTCTGCAGGTTCGGGGTTACTCTGCGTAGGTTCTGAGGGTCTCGGATCACCCGTAGGTCCAGTTGATTGATTTGTTGTATTGTGTATGGAGTTTGACATGTCAGAGGAGCTTAATTCGGAATAGTAACCCGTTTCAACATCGTCCATGAGTTTTATTCCAGAATTTCACAAAATTAATAATTTTTAGATCTATTAATTTTTTTTAAAATTTGAATAATTGTTAGATCTAATTGTTAGATCCGGATTAGGATAAAAAATGTCAAAATTGTTAAAAATGTGAAAAATGTTAAAAATTGTTAAAATTGTGAAAAAAGTTGAAAATGATAAAAATAATCAAATTTATGAGTTGATAATGAAAAATAATGAATATTTGTGAGAAAATTGTGTAGTAAAGTGGTTGGAAGAACTTCCGAATTTTGGAAGGTATTAACTGCCAAATATGCATCATGTGCAAATCACCCACTACACAAATAAAGTTTATTTATCTAATAATAAATCGATTTATAAAATAATAATAATAAAATTAAATAATTTTGTAAATTATTTTATTATTTTGATGTGTAAAATTTTCATCAGTTTTCAAAATTGTCTAAACACATTTACAAATTACTAACACATTTACAAATTAACACAGTATTACTAGAGTAATATTGTGGTAATATTTGGAAAATTTGACAAAGTGTAAAAAACTGTAAACTCGCAACTACAAATTTACCAACCATACTACTCACTACTCACTACACATTAGAATGTCCGTAACGAGAGAAGTGGGAAAATTGTGTACATTGGACTCTCTGGGATCCCATGTGATGATTGAGAACGCGCGTTGTCCAGACCACTATGAGTTACCAATTCAATACTACTGTCTCAGTTGTAATGTTCACTGTTTCTGCTCTGAATGTGCCTTAACTACACATTCCCACTGTGACATCATGACTCTTACAGAGGCCTTCACTACGGTAGTGAACACTCAGGTTAACAGGTGGATCTCACAAATTAATACTCGGAGCGAAAACTTACAAATTTCGTTTAAAAAGTTATTAGAAGATAAAAGGGACCAGTGGACACTAAAGCTACAAGATTTAATCAATAACTCAGTGCAGACAAATAATAAACTACAGGAAGATATGGAAGAGATTAGGGCGTCAGTGTCGGAGTGGGTGGAACAGAGTAACAAAAGGTTAACTAGTGAGATCGAGTCCCGAAAATCGGAAATTAATAATTTATTAAAAGAACTGGAAGAAATAACAAAAAAACTAAGAAATGAGCGGAATAATCAAAATAAAACACAATTGCTATACTTTTACAATCAAAATTATAATTATCTCAGGGAAATCATTCTAGGCCATATTCATGGAGTTGATACCTTAAATGGTAGTAATAAGGTTAATGGAGTTAACGGGGTAGATGGAGTTTGGAATGGAGATGTGAAAAAAATAGTATCAGAAATGAAGGAGAGAATGACTGAGAATAATAATTTGTTTAAGGAGATGATGAGTAAATTAACTGAATTACAGCATAATATAAGAAATTGTCATGCTGTTGAAAAATATTAATATGTGGCCACAATATATATAATAATCACCTATTATGCATAAATATAATTATGATAATGTATATAAAACTAAAAAAGACATAAAACCGGAAATTAAACCCGAAAAATACAACAAAGAAGCCTACGAACCTGAAGATTCCAAACCGAGTAAAAATTTTAATTATTTAACAAAATTTTAATTAATTTAACAATTTTTTAATTAATTTATAAATTAATAATTTTTTGTAGATGAGAAGGAGAAACCGAATTTTGAACCTTCAGGACTACTCGCTTCTGAAACCAATAATCGCAACGGAATACAACTTAAAGTATCTTCTACACATTTTTACACAGTTATTTACTTATTTACACACTATAATAAAGTTAATTTTAGTACGTGGTACCGGAGGAGAGTGTATTACCTGATTTAAGTTGGCGTTTATACATTTTCAAATCCAATGATACTGAACCTCCAAGTAAGCCCAATAATTATCCATTTTCCCAACCTATTGTTATTTATTTTTATTTACTAATTAAATTTCATAAATAAGTGGTTGGAGCAGCAGAAATGGAGATTATTTTCCTCTCCATTTGCTAACCCGATCAATTTTGACATTTATTTCCAAATTTACTAATTTTCTAAATAAATAATAATATAATGTGTTAGAGGTGATAAAGTTGGATGAGCGTGAGTATTATTTGATTGGGAAGGATCACAGGATTGTTGATATTAATTTATTCCACCCCTCAATCTCCAAACAACACGCCGTCATACAATTCCGTAACATCAATAATGAAATATTGTATCTCCTACCACTATACTACACCTAGTTATGTAGTACTTAATTACCAGATTACACAGTAGTAATGTGTGGTTAAACGGTGTTGATGTTTAGGCCGTATTTGATAGATTTGAACAGTACAAACGGGACATATATAAATGACATAAAATTAGAATCCTCCAAATATTACGAATTACGGTACCAAACACTATTTATAGTACTATAGTGTTAGTTAAACAGTAGTGAAAATATTGTTAGTGAGAAGGACATAATAAAGTTTGGGTATTCATCGAGGGAATATTTACTACTCAATAATCTCTCCACTTAATATCATAACAATACACATTTACTTTACACATTTACTATACTATATATATTATGCTACAGTAATACTATATCACTTAACTATATACCCCGAGAGGGAGCTATCTTAACTATATACCAGTACTACACTTTATATAAGTATATTAATCATATTTACAAGTTATTTAAACCCTTATACAATCATTTAATCAGAATTTTATATGTATTGGTAAGAATGTGCTAGCCCTACCAACGCCTTACTGACCTTTACCAATCACTCGATATTAACTGTAAACCTTGTAAATTATGACGGAAGTTCAGTATAAAGCTGAATTAGTTAATGGTAAACCTGTGTTATACCATAGAATTACACCTCAAGGTGGATGGGACGACATTACACACACTAGACACAACTTGGATGAACTAGAACTCTACGACTTGAATCTCAAGTTAACTAATGTAAAAGAGTGTGAAACGGAGTTATCTGGTCTTATTTTCAGGATATTTTTGAATTTCATGTGTTACCACTTGAAACTGGGTGACAAGTTATTGTGGACTTATTACGCAGATCCTCATCATGACTTACCAATCCAAATCCTATTCAATCTCAAGAGAAACACTATGAAATTAGTGTTTAATGGTAACAAGACGAAGAATTTGAGTATGGTGGGATATTCTAATGACTGGGTGGAGCCTGGGAAACTACTTACCAGATTCAAGACTAGGAGAACAATAACAGATGGTGAAACTGAAGTAACTATGTTTGGTGAGGAGGATCCGTGTGTAGAATTAGAAAGAAATAATAAAATTGTATGGAAATATGAGGAGGGAGCACAACTCCCAGTGTCATTAATTAAGAAAAATGGTGAACTTATGCTTGTTTTTCCTCCTCCACGTATCTGCGACATTATCCGCTACGCACTCAAAGCATCAAAAATATTCATACTACCACATTAATCTTATCACCAATATAACATACATATTATATATTATATATTATATATATAATAACCAATTAAACCCCTAATTAACCAAATTAACCAGATATTATCTATTTAATAGCTGAAAATGATGGAATAAATCCAATTTAAGTGTTGTAAACTAGGGTAAATACTTATTTTACGGGTGTTGACACCAAATTTGACCTTTTATTCAACTCCTCAAACAACTATTTCACACTAACAAATTCAATAATATTTATACTATTAAGTAGCACTAACATAGTTATATAGTCACAGTATGACACCCTATTTACTATAGTAAAATCGTGTTTATGATAACTAAGTATGTGGTTAATGTCTAAGTATGTGTTTAATGTGTATAAATATGTGATATAATATCGAGTTATAATTTCTGGTCTCGTGAAGTTGTTAAGTGTCCATGATCCTTTGTATCTTTTAAATTTTAATATCTTTGTCTGATTTCGTGAAGTATCGTGATGCAGGAGAATGGTGGGATTTACAAGTTTGTTGATTATTTTCCTGGGAATTGGTGCTCCATTTCTCTGTTTCCATAAAAGTGATTTCTCAAATATCATCCGGTCATATTTCACAGGCTTAATTACATACTTTACAGTCGTAGAATTAACAACTTCAATTCTATAATTATCCTGATCCAGTTCTACAATTTTATCATCCTGTGCATAGAGTTTTAAGTGGTTAGGGAAGTAATGAACTTGCGTAAACGAACTGGAGCCTTCAAATCTGACAAATGAGCCTACATATTTAGTGAATCTAATGTCAACTCTGTCCAATGTGTAGTCGCAGCAAATTGATATAGGATACTCTTTATCATATTGCCAGACTATGTATCCATCATACCAAACCTCAACACATTTAATATTATCTTTTAAAGTGTAAAATCTTTTGTTATCTCCCGGTTTCATAATCTCGTAGTCTCCTTCTTCCAGTTCCATCTTACTATTTTCAGTGTTACTATTTTGAAGTTTGTACATTTTTAACAAGTTAACACTGATTTTAACATCTCTACGAACTCCATTGGGAAATGTTAGTGTCATGTTATTCATGTGTGTGAAGTAAAGACTGGTAGGCAGAAACTCGTGTTCATAATAGTCAAAAACCCAGATTACCTTGTCACCATATGTTATCTTGTATAAAGGCTTAAGAAAGTCAATTCTATAACGATACTTGGTAGATTTAACCTTGTAATCCTCAGGCATGAGTAATTTATTATTGGTATAGAATTTTAAATTATCTTTGTTAGGCCTGAGAAACTGAAATCGTTCTGTATTTGAATTATCGTTGTCATAATACGCGGGATAGACTTCGTAGACTTCATAGCACTTTATGGGATTATCTAATTTTTTAATCACTCTACGGCCTTCAACTATTTTCCCAAACACAAACCCATCATTAGCCTTGAAATGGTGGAAACCTGGACCAGAAACCGTTTTATACTCGTTTGTTGACATTATCGTCGATATGTCTAGAGTTATAACCTTTGGTTCAAATGGCTCCTTCACCATATTTCCATTATTTACATCAGAATTTTCATTATTTATATCAGAATTTTCATTATTTATATCAGAATTTTCATTATTTATATCAGAATTTTCATTATTTATATCAGAATTTTCATTATTTGGTTCAAGTTTCAGGTTAACTAAGATAGTGGAATTATCTCCACGTCTAGATCGTTTGACATTAGGTCTAATACTGTACAGAGGCTCAGTAGTTCCATCGATGAAAGTGATGGTTACATCACCTGAAATCAGGTCAAAATTGAGGGAATTGGGATAGCCGTGGCGAGCGTTATCTCTGGTTCGTTCCCAAATTATGTTCCCAGAATATGAAATACTATGGCAAAACGTATTGAAAACAATTTTAAAATTAGTCTCATCAAGATCATAGTAATAAGGTTCAAATGGATCTGAATCTTCAAGCTTGTTGAGGTCCCTAGAATCTCCTAACTCGGAATGAAAATACTCTTGAAAATCATGAGTATATCCTTCACCAATTTCCAGCTTTGACAAGTTTACTTGAGTGTTGATACGTTCCCATGAGTAGTCTCCACGTTCGTGGAATAGTGTCATATTGGAGTTGGTTGGCACTACCAGGATATATCTCTCATCACCTCTGTACAGCAAGACCCTTGCTGTAGATTTATTTATATTCTTTGTCCCCCAAATTGATGGATCTTTTCCTAATAACCTTCCAAATTCATTTGGAGGAGGTCTCAAATAATCCATGTATGTTAAGACTGAATCTACGGCATCTGAAAAATCATAGATGGATTTGTATCTTTCAAAACATTCAAACCTAACTGTAGACTTTTTTCTAGCCAGATTTATCGTTACAGAATCACATTTTCCAGGAGTAACACAATTGGAATCACTACTAACCTCCGTTGTCACCATCTTATCCAATTCAGTAAAAATATTAATCTAATTAATCTTAACCCTCAATTTTAGTATATTAGATCTACAAACTATAGATCTATTATTAATATAGGAGATCCAAAGGTTCATATGGAAGATCCTATGGTTGAGGATTAGGTAGATCTAGAAGTAATTATGGAGATCAATTTCATACTCTTTAGTAGTTTTAATCGTGTTGTGAACTACAATGTTACATTCATCATAGCTACCTTGTGGTCTATGGAACACTTTCTGGACATCTTAACAATACACATAGTTTATAGTTAATATATCTTGTTAATTGAGTTGGTTAGAGGTAGTTTATTCTTAGCAATTTGTCATTAAAAGGGTTTAAACCATTGTACAAGGTATTAAATTAACACGTAGATACTATACTATACTATTACTATACTATAATAATATATAATAGGATGGTATTATATAAAGTGTGTGTGGAGTTCATTGGTCTGAATTTCTGGGTGTTTGATAATTTCAATACAGTGTTGGAGTAAAAATTCAAATTCTGTAATTTTGTTATTTTCAAAATTGGTATACCAATTATACCAAACTACAATTAACTTAACCTTTTCAACCACTAAATTATTAATTATTTGTCATTTTTATTGAAATTTAATTAGAAATTTTGTGATTTTGGAAATAATTGTCAAAGTTGATCGGGTTAGCAAATGAAGAGGAAAATAATCTCCATTTTTGCTGCTTTAACCACTTATTTACCAAATTTAATTAGTAAAATAAAAATGAAATGTAAATATGTTGCAAATATGGATAATTGGTGCGGATACGTAAATAAGTGTATAACTCCCTGTGTAATCAAATCCACGGTGCCCATCCGACGAACATTCTTGATAGTAAATGTTTGTTGATTGATGACTTAATTAACTCATTTATGTAAATGTTATTATTCACCTTCTCATTTATATATATCACCTCCATACCAACTTCTCCCTTACCCACATTGTTCACATTATTCATCTTATTCACACTATTTCCAGGATTATTCATCTTATTCACACTATTTCCAGGATTATTCACATTATTCACACTATTTCCAGGATTATTCGTAGTATTCATCTTATTCACGGTGTTATTGTGTGTTGTGGTGAAGATATTGATGTGGTTTGTGAGTTTGAGAGTGATTTTGTTTTGTATGTTATCCCACTTGATCATGGGATCGAGGATGAAGTTGTACAGAATTAGCTTTATTATTTCCTTATTCGTCGTTAACATCTCATAGAAACTTAAACTATTATTATAATACAACCCACACACATTCACATTACTCACTCCTACACATTATTATACAATTATTTAATAATTAATAAATTGTGTTAAAAAAATGCAAAAGTTGATCGGGCTACGATTTACTGAGGAAATTTTCCTCCATTTCTGCTGATTCAACCACTTATTTACCAAATTTAATTAGTAAATTAAAAATAAATATCAATAGCTTGGAAATAGAATAGTAACTAAAATAAGTTAACTAACTGTGTGAGCGGGACCAAGCACCGTAACGTACCCAGATTATGTAGTATGATTGGAGTTAATCTGAACGGAACAAGTTCCGGAATTAGTAACTTCAAACCCTTATCAAATAGACAATCGTAGTCTACGTGTACCATATCACCGTTTTTAACGTCGATTAGGATGTTTTCGGTGTGTCTGTCACCCAGTCCTATGATATATCCGAAGATGTTCCAGATACTACAACTTAGGTTAAACTTATTACTCATTTCATATAATTTATTATATTCTATTACTCCCTCCCTTTTCATTATATATCTCATTAAACTGTTGTAATACTCATTTACGGTGCCTGCTCCCACAGTACCAGATGTACCAGCAGAACCTGGAGCAGCACTTTTTACACCCTTCTCAACTACAATCATACTATTTACCGTATTAACAGTATTAGTATTAGGAGCAGCAGAATTGGTAGAATTAGTACCCTGTGAACTGGTACCCTGGGTATTATAAAGCATCTTCAGAATGGTATTGTAGATGTAGTAGGAATTATGATAGTGTTTGGAGTTGACATATTTGATATACAACATGATGAGTTTTTTCATATCGATGTTTCCTCCGGAGATTGGATTTTCTACTTGATTATTATGTTCCACGTCGTTGTAGAGCGTTTTCAGGGTTATTAAATTGGGTAGGAACTGGATCAGGCCTATGATTTCTGAGATTATTACCACGTTGAACACCGGGAGCTTGTACTGGAATTTGTACTCTATTAACTTGTTCACATACTTTATACTGTCCATACTACGCAAATCCTTACGCAAATCTCCCTTCAACTCGTTCTTCAATATGAAACTTCTCTTACCCATGTTCACAGTATTACCAGAGTTCACAGTGTTCTCAGCAGTTTGACAGTGTTTAGGGTCCAAATTTGTGTATTTTGATCCTACCAAAATATTATTTGAGCCCTGTAGATTAGTGATGAATGTGATGATTTTGGGTTTTTGTTTGGATTTGAGGGTGATAATTTGGTCTAGAATGTTAGTAATGTATTCCTTATTCACATTATAATAAATGTTACTAAACAACAATATCTCATAGTTAGGCAATAATATCCCGCAGTCCACCCCTTTACTCATGTCCACCACACCTACAGTACCCCCAGTACTCTGTGAAAGTGTGTGTGAGAAGAACTGTTTGAGATTTTGTAAATACTTTAGTTCATCGTTTTGTTTCGTATTGTTTAGTGACAATTTGTATAATTCGTTGTACAACACATTGTATCTCACGATCACCTCTGATAATCTACTCACAGCAGAAATTTTAACAGTGTTCCCAGTGTTCCCAGTATTGGTAATCTTGGTGTAAATACTGTTGAGAGTATTATTTTTAGAGTATTTAAAGTATGTTATATACCATAACACTACATTAGGATACTTTTGCAGCAGTTTACTCAGTACCGTGATACTAATATTATTTAGTAATTTGTGAACGGTTGACCCGATTAATTGATTAATAACAATGTAATAAAAGAGGATTGGTATTTTATTAATGTAATGATTGAATATTGTGAACATTTGTTTGTAGAAGAAGGTGACCAACTCCTCGGATAATATCACGTTTCGCTCCAACTCCACATTTCCCTCACGACTATATCTTATTATTATATATATTATTCTTATCATTATACTCTCTATTGAGTATTCTTTCGTATCGGTGCTTGCAAACGCAGCATCATCTGCAGCAATATTAGGTTTATTTTCCTCTCTAATTTTCCTAACTGCATCATCTGTAGCATTAGTAGAATAATGTAACAGAGTGAGAAAGTGTATATTAAGAGTATGTAGTAATAGATTGGAGTAATCATATAAGTTAGTTATACCAATTATACCATCCACTCCCATTACACTACGACTATCCTTTACCACACTATTACCACTATTCACACTATTTACAGTATCCTTCACCACACTGGTACTACTGAGTATAGTATTAATTTGTATGAGATTGATGGTGTTATCATCGGTGTTGTGATTGGGATTGAGTGTGATGGTGTGTGAGTTGACAAGTTTATTAATGATAAGTTGGTACAGGTAGTTGGAGTACAAGTAATACAACTTGTAATTACTACTGACACTTAGTAATCTTAAAATATTATTCACTATCACACATTGCAAATTATTATCCAGTCCACAATAATACTTCATTAATAACATTTCTATCTCTATCCCACCAATTTTTACACTGTTTTCCTCAGCAATTTGTACCATATCCACATTATTAACACTATTTACACCATTTACACTATGAATATTATTAACACTATTGAAAGTAGGAATGAGTAGGTTATGATATGTGATGTAGGCTTGTTGTAAAAAAGAGTTAAAGAGTTTAAAGTAGTAAAAATCTCCGGAATTCTGAATTTCATGCGTTAAATTCTCTTTTATAAACTGATACAGCTGATGATCATTTACTTCATTGTAAATTATGTTATTGTACATGCGTAAATTGAATAACCGAAGGATATAATTTACTGCATTTTTTTCATCCCACTTCTTGTACACTTTATATATCTCAATCACATTATCCGATCTCAATTTCTTACTCCTAGTCACCAGACTACACAGTATGTCATCTGTATCAATCTTATTACGAGTATACAAACTGTGTAAATATTGGGTAAGATTGAGTGTGGATAAGTTTTGTATGTATTTAACGTAATTATTCATATTATTCTCACGTATCGATACATATAATAATTTTATACTCTCCGACATACTCATTGTATTACCAACTATAGCAGAAGAATTAGTAGAAGCAGCATTTGCCTCGGTAGTATTAACAGTAGTATCCATAGTGTGTAGTTGCCACAGTGTTAAATCGCCCAACTTACTATCAACTGTGTTCAAATAATTGTAAAGAATATGATTCCCTAGATGTAAATAACATTGTGCGAGAATGTGTAGGTAATCCTGTGATGTCACGGGTTTACAAATGCTGATTGGGTATTTATGTGTAATATCCACGAGATAATCATCATATAACGTATAATTAACAAGGTTAACAGAGGTGATGCTGTTAATTATGTGAATAGTCCTTGTATAGGATTTTATATAGTAAGAACACTTAAACAAACGCTCCACGTTCATACTACTCATTATCACACTGTAAATTCTCATCAACTCTTTATTCACACTTCTTTCCGAGTTTACATTCTTGTTTACTGTGTTTACTTTGTCAACTGTGTGTATAGAATGTATAGAATGTGTAGAATGTGTAGAGTGTGTAGAGTATGGGGTAACTGTGTGTGTGGTGGTGGAGTTGATGTAGTCTAAAAGGTAATAGAGAATTTCTAGTGATAAGTAATCCTTATCCTCATTCTCTATATTATACAATAATATGCCATTCAACTTTTCTACCAAATTATATATCCCTGAAGCAACATCATTTTCCTCAGCAGCAATAGGAGCAGGAACATCAGGAGCAAAAAGATTTTCTACGGGATCAAAAAGATTTTGATAATGATTAGGAGAGTTACATGTGTTACTGAGAATAAAATCATTAAGAATATGTATGATGATGTATTTTAATAGTGAGGGTATGTAAATGAGTGCTAAATCGAGTAATTGGTACAACTTCCTCCTAGGGCATGTGGGACTAATATTCTGAATTAAATATAAAACAAAGTATCGAAAATCAATATTTGACCTGTTAAATATGTTGTTGTAGATTGATTTTTCGATTTTTTTATTCCTGGTGTATTTTATTTCTGTCATGTCTATGCTGTCAATTTTGATATCAAACTCCCTCATCAACTTGTACATTGTATACAATGTTATCTTTATATGCATATTATTCATCAAATATCTCTCCATCACCTCCAAACACATCTCTCTAACATTTTTTTCAGTATTAGCAGCAGCAACTACTGCAACATTTTTTACAGAATTATTTTCCTCTACAGCAGCAGTTACTGCAGCAACAGAAGCAGCAGAATTAGTAATATTTTCCACATTTAGATTGCTGCAGTTGAGTAAATTATGAGTGTAAATGTGAATGATAATATTAATGGTGAGGATAATAATGTCATCAATTTTATATGACAAATTATTCATGTAATATATCAACACATTGTAACAATATTTATACACTTCAGGTACAGAAACAACTTCAACAACATTTTCCTCAGTCACGTTGCTGCTGAGTGATTGTAGAGTCTGTAGAAGGAAATATTTCTTATTATAATAAATGTTATGATCAATAATTTCAGAATTAAACTTGTTTAACAGTTTGGTTACGGTGTTTTTGAGGTAATTTTGAGTACTCCTATCGTACACCTGAGAGTTTATAATTTTCATCATTTTACGCAGATAATATTGAAAAAAGTAACCATACTTTGGATTATATATTAATTTAAATATCTTTACATATATTATCACATTACTCTCATACATACACAATTCTGGTGCTTCTGTTGATGGTTCTTCATTACACACATTCTCCACACTCTTTACGCTATCCACATTCTCCAAACTCTCTACAGTGTTTACACACTTAACAGTGTTAACAGTATTCTGAGTATAAGAGTGTAGTAGAAAGAGAATGAAATTGAGGTTTGTGTTGTGATTGTGGTGCAGTGAGATGAGTAGCTGGAATAATAACCTGTCCACATCAATCACCTCTACCAATCCCGTACCCTCAATCTTATAATACTTTTCAGTCATCATACTATTCATATTATTTATAGTATTAGCAGCAGAATTGATAGTATTATTTTCCACACTCTTGTTAACAGTACCACTACTGATCCTAGTGTTTAGAAAATTAAGTAAAGAGTTGAACGAATTAATATTGTATAGGAATTGAGGATTAACATTTAATTCTAGGCACAAATTCATTAAGCTTACTACGTCACAGTCTAATCCGTTGTGTGTGTTATCACAGGGTAATTGTTGTGACAGTGTTAAGTATGTGAGATAATCTTGAACCGTGAGTATGTCACGGTATAACAAATTAACCTTGAGTTTACCCCTGGGATATGCAAATTTCTGAATATTTGCCATTATGAAAGTTTTATCATATAATAAATATTTAAACTTATCCGTAGCATCTGTTAACTCGTAATTTATACTTTTGAATCGCTCAATTCCAAAGTAATATCCCAATACAAACTCGTCAAACTTAGTCAAGCCAGTCTTATTCTTCAACTTACCACTCTTCTTAGCAACATTTTTTACACTTTTTTCCTCTCCAATTTTCTCCTTAGCAGCAGTTCCAGCAGAATTTACAGATTTATTTTCCTGGGTAATACAACTAGTAACAGTATTGAATGGTAGTATTGGGATAATTGTTATAGCCGATTGTATGTAAAAGTGTAGGTAAAACTGATAAAAGAACTTGTAAAATGTAAACTCGTAGCTTACATTTACAATAAACTTATCCTCATCAATTGAAAGTTTATTGTAAAGTTTATTCAATTTGTTGTATAAATTATTGTAATAAATTACTTTATACATTTTTTCACTTAATATTTTATTATTCCACAGTAATTTACTTATTATTCCCTCCACAGTGTCATCAGTCACGTTATTATACTTTAACAATAACAATTTTAACTTACACAAATCCAATTCTCCCACCACCTTTTCATCTTTTTCATCTTTTTTTATTCTTTTTACGAGTTTATTTCTTATTAAATTGTCATTTGTGGCAGTGTGAGTGGTATTATTGGCGGTAACTGTACCACTCTGTAAGTTTGAGAATAGTGTGGAATTGTGTAGTTTAATGTAATTATTGTAGTAATTATAGACATTATTTTGTGTAAAATTACAGAAATTATCAATTTTCAACATCACACACTACAAGACGATTATCTGTTTTTCAACACATATAATAAAAAACATATTTTTTTACATTATTTTTATAGAATTTATTATTTAATTTTTGTGGAATTGGTTGAGTAATTTGACTTTGATTCCCCATTTTGATTCCAACTACACATTCCACAAATTATTCCATAAATTTAATCAAATTAAATATAATTAAATTAATTAGAATTAAATGAATTGAAATAAAATAAAATAATAAATTGATTGAAAGAATGAATTGAATAATTGATTGAAAGAATGAGATTTTGTGGAGATGAGTTTGATAAATGTGACGAATATAAAGATTGGGAATAATGTTTGTAGTATAAAGTTGCCGTTGATATTTCAAATCGAGTTTGAATGCCTAGAAGATCTCAAACACGACGTCGAATGGAAAGTCATCTACATCACGTCCGATGGCTCCGGATACGTCAATTCTACCTCTAATAGTGAGGGAAACACTGATAATTCTGTGGATAATATGATGGAACAGGAGAAAGAATATTTGGTCAGTAATAACAAGGGTGAGATAATATTGGATGCGGTTTGTCTAGGACCGCTTTATAAAGGTATTCTCGAATTCGAATTCAGAGTCAATCCTCCCAATTTCTCGAGAGTAACCCACTCTAGTTATACTCTGGCTATATATCCCCATTATTTACACATTTTGAACCTATTGACATTTATTTTACAATTTACTATTATTTTTTACCAAATAAGTAGTTACTGCAGCAATATTGGAGATTAATTTCTCTCCATTTGCTAGCCCGATCGACTTTTGCATTTTATTTTTTTAAACCCTAAATTATTAATTAGTTTTCTAATTTTGACGAAATAACTAATATATTTTTAGTTGCGGCCTGAGAGTGTGTTGGGAATGCAGGCGATATTGATAAGTGGGAATTACTGTGACCAGGAATTTATTCGTATTGGTTACTACACTAACAATGTGTACGACGAGGAGAGTCTGGTGGAGAACCCGCCAGACCTACCAATCCTGGACAAGATCGTACGTTGTATCATAGACCAACCCAGAGTTACAAGGTTCCCAATCAAGTGGGATAACGACAACCTCATCGATTTCGAAGGCAATAATCTCAATTACGTTATCAACAGTGATACTGATAGTAATACTACTGAAGATAATGTTGATACCAATACTACAGATACTATGGATGGTAATACTACTGAAGATAATGTTGATACCAATACTACAGATACTGTGGATACCAATACTACAGAGGATACTGTTGAGTATACGGAAGAGGTTAGAAAGAGAAGATATGAGGAGATTTAACACTTGATAATATTTTATACTAATGTACTTATAACATTTTACCATACTTTAAGTACATACTTAGTACTATATACCCTTAAATATATACCCCAAGAGGGAGCTACTTAACTATATACTATTACTATACTACAATATACTATTAATATACATAATATTATAGTGTTAATATATTAGTTTGTTCCATCTCCTGTTGGTTAGTTTGTATTTAACGGTTTTAATCCCGAAATTGAACACTACTAGCCCGTTAGAAAAGGTAAACCCTGACAAATGTTTCTCGTCAGTTTTTCTCCAAATTAAATTATTCTCATATCTCACTTCATCACACTCGCCCTGGGTTATTACGTAGTAATATCCCAAACCTTCCTTCTCATCTCTTAATTGGACTCTATACTCAGGGTAATTCATTAGTATCTTATTTCCCCTGTTATCCTGGGTAAATAACCTGATTGGCGGGATCTTATAACGTTTGTATACCCAGACCCTTGATTTATATTTGTACGTAACAATCTCCGTATCAAATGTGAGATATAATTTACTCTTGGCGTCGCTGTAAATTATGAAATACGGCGATTTATCACGGGAATTCCACAAGAGCGTTTTCTTAAATGATACCTCAGTACATCTGACGCCCTCATTTATACTCAGCAAAAGTATCATAAAACGCGTGTTAATTAGCTCCCACACATAATCTTCTCTGGACATTAGCACTGTTTGACCTTTTTCATCTTGTTTATGCAGCTGGATTGGGGGGATTAAGAACTCTTTTCTGGCCCATTCATCGTCTTTCAGAGTTGAGACAATAAAGTAATTGTCGAATTCAAGAACACAAACCTTGTTTTTGCTGCTGAAGATGATTTTTTTCGGGTAACTCTGCAGTAACCCGCGGGACCAAATTTCCACATCACAATTCTTAACACTGTCGTATTGCGTCACCATAGCACATTTGGCATCAGGTTCCAGTGTGAAAATGCATTTATTCGCGGAATTTACGTATGGATTCCACTTTTCCAAGTGCATCGGGATCACATTTCCAAGCTCGTCCTCAGAGTATAACTTGATAAAATTTGGTAATTTAGTCACCTTGGTCCAGCTTTTGTCATCATTTCTGAGAAGCAGAATTTTGTCCGAATCCAAAGTAATATCTCCACTACTTAAATTATATAATATTATTTTAGCGGATTCCCTGTCATTTAGTGATTTCCACACAGTTCTAACGTTATATTTTACCATGACACAGAAGATTTCAGGGTTAACTCTGTAGAGAATTGACACATCTCCAGAGATACTCAAGACCACATTAAACTTGTCTGGTGTCATTCTTTTCACATATCCAGCATCTGTCTGTTCATAAAGGTTAATTGGAGGTATATTAACTTGCTGCTGTGTCCACTTCTGTTCTATGAATTTGTACAGTATGAACCAAGATTCAAACTGTAAGATTAATATATTGAGAATTTTATAATAGTAAAGTGATTTCGGGTACTGTTGACTCGGGTCATTAAACTTACATTTCCACAGGAAATAACCCAAAACCTTCACGTATTTACAACTGTTTTCACTAAATTGGTACCAGTAACCTTGATTTAAACTGTTAAGTTTATATTTTCTCGTGTTTAACTCGATGTCTTTACAAGGCCTCAGTGGTTCAATCTGGTCACTACCGCTTATACTTCGCCCAAATTTACAGCTTAGTTTTACTTTTTTCGGGCACCTGTCACCTTTTTTACAAGAGTTAAGACGTTTTTTAAGGCTTCTTGTTATTGTGCTGCGGTTAAGATCTTCGGGCGTTACATCGTCGGGATCAGTTGGGACCTTAAGTTTCGGGAAGTTAAGTTTAATTTTCTTTTCATTTAGAAAATGAAGCGTAAAATTATTCCTCAGGATGTTAAAGAGGAGAGTCTCGGGGTAACCAAATTCCATGAAAGATTTGTATTCAAACACGTTCACGTTGAGGTACTCGATTTTCTCACAGAAATCCTCAATAGAAACTTCAATTGTGAGATCCAGCGGGTTTAATTTATACTCTGACGGCTTAAATTCGGTTAATTCCGGGTCAAAAAAGAGAATTTTAGTTATGTCATGTCTTGTGTTAGATATGTTCTCCCAGGGCTCAAATGGGCTCCGCTTCCTCACTAAAACCAACTTCCCCTCGTTAAAAAACGATAAATAACGAGGAAACTCTAATCTACTCAATATTTCACTCATTATTAATACTATTAATCTACACACGCTCACTCATCTCCAGACACATAATCTCAGCTAGCTAATACTCATACCATACCCTCAGATATTCAGACAATAATTTTAAATATTAATTTATACATAATTTATTAATTATTTTACATTAATTTGATGTTAATTTTGTATATTTAAATGTTATTTTAGGGTTTTGGAGTTGTAATTTACGGATTTGGACACCTCTCCAGGGCCCTAAATTTCGCTCAATTACCTCCAATTTAGGGTTAAATTAGTAATTTTTACGCCTTAATTAGTATAAAATTAAGTATAATTATCATTAAATTAGAATAATAAAATTTAGATTAAAAAGTTAAATAAGTTTGAGAATTGAGAGGATTGAGAATTTAATGCGATCGTAGAGGTTTTGGAAGTTGTCAAGTGCGGGTCTGACGTCGATGTAAACTTGTAAATAATTTGCCGACTTAGGGTCATCGTAGTAGTCCAGCACATACCTCACCTCCCTACCACACCTGTCCACGTACCAATCATGCCTATCAAACGGTTTCTCATATCTACACAACAATTAACCTCAATAAGTAGAAAAATGTCAACTCGTTATGCGTAAATTTATTACCCGTGACGGGGTAGTTACCTGGTGAATAATCTGACAAGGTAAGATTTAGGACTTGGATTATTATATTTACCAACAAACCGCCTCAATTTCGGACTCTTACACTCACTAAACAAAAATTAAATTTATTTACAAAATAATTAAACAAATGAATAAAAAGTGAAAAAATGTGGAAAAAGGGTGTAGATTGTTACGATTGATGTAATTTTTCGTATTTGAGTATTTGGTTCCAGGAGAGTTCGTTGACTTCGTTGTGCGCTTTAACGGCCTCTGACATGTAATTACTATTCCCGTCGTCCTTATTCTTCATCAACAACGCATTATAAAACTGCATCGCAGAAGGATACACCCAGTCTAACGCAAAATAACAAGTAATTTACAATGTTAACTACTTAATAATTGTAAAATTAACTAAAAAAAGATAATTTAGACTGAGAAAAAGATAATTTTGGAGAAAATTTGTAACTTTGTAGAAGATTACTTTGATCATGACCGGCTCTTGGAATTGATGATTTTTCGCGTTTTGTATCCAAGTTAACTCCGTTTAAAGGCTCATTTGGCAGGTTTGGCATGTTATTGTCCTCGTTTAAGGGGCAGAAACTGCCCTCGCCGTGCGTGTCCTCATCACTCAACTTAAATAAATTATTCAAAAACATTTTATCTACTCCTTCCCAATAGAATCACACAAAATTTTAAATTATTTTATTATTTCACAAATTTTATCATTTTAATAATTTTAAATATTTTAAATATTTTTGAATTTTAAAATTTTAATTTTTATCGCAATAAATAATTTTTAAAAATTTTTAACAAATTTCAAAATTTTCAACTTTTCACAAATTTTACCATTTTATCCCCCAAATCCCAAAATTAACATCCAAAATACATCGGAAATACATAAAAAACTGTAAACTCCTAACTCCACTCCTAAAACCCTTTAGAAATCTGTAAACTCCGTGAAAAATGGCCCGGAACAGTGAGAAGGCGAATGCGATGTTGAATAAGTGGCTCCGTATAAAGAGCGGTTTGGAGCAGGAGCAGGTACTCCGGCCCCGTCACACGGCTGAGGTCACCAACTTAAAAGAGGCTGAAAAATGGCGTAGTGCCACAATAAAGGAAATAATGTTCAACATTAACAAGATCCAAGACGGTTCACTGGGCGAGTTTGTGGTCCGTGATTTGAATGACGAGATTAATCGTCTGATTGGGATCCGGAAGCACTGGGATGACAGGATCATAGAACTGGGCGGTACAGACTACCGTAGACTTTCGGCTAATTTAGAGTCGAGTTACGGAGCTGAATTGAAAATTGGTGGGAGTGGTTATAAATACTTTGGCGCAGCAAAGAATTTGCCAGGAGTGAGGGAACTGTTTGAACAGCAGCAGAAAGAAGTTGAACAGAGCTTAAAAGATGTATCAAGAGCTGAGTTATACCGTATGATAAGGCCAGACTACTACGGGTTCAATGATGAACGAGATGAAGAATTGTTACTACAAGAATATAACAAAGAACAAGAACTCTTACACAATAATTTGGTATAGTATTTTTTATACTTTTTATGATATTTATGCTAGTTATGGTATGGGTTAGGGTTTAGAGTTGTTTTTAGGCAATAGCAGCAGTTTTGAGTGTTTTGAGAGGGTTTTGGAGACTTGAATCACTGACTCCTAGAGCATTAGCAAGGGATTCAGCAGGTTCTCTAAGAGAAGGATTAGTAGATACTCCAGTGGCTTTGGATAGTGCGTCGGCTTTCCCATGTAGGTCCTTGGCCTTGGACCAAATCTTAGTAGCATCAGTACCATTACCAACTTGACCCTGTCGATTTTTGGCCTTCTTGACGTTGAGGATTGTATCGTAGACTTTCTCAAGATCTTCATAGGCACTTACAACAGCCTTGACCTTCTCATTAACTTAATTTGTTTCGTAACTCCCATCAGTTGTTAGTTGATTGTACTTGGTTCTTACTCCTTCAAATTTATCTATTACATGACCAGAATTAGTATCATCAGGACTATTAGCTAGTGCTTCTACTTTCTCATATAAACTAGTACCACCAGTACCTTTGACTGCATCCCTAAGTCCTTGTGTTTTAGTATTAAGATCATTAAGTGTATTATCACTAGCCAGTGTATCGGCTTTTTTGTTCGTTTAGAAGATAAAAATCAGGATTGGATACTCAAGAACCTCACAGTCCATAGGAACAGACTTACTAGGATCAACAGGATCACTGGTACACAACCTCAGATGCCTATGGAACACACTGGCAACCTGACCAGACACAACAGGTTCAGACACTGGAGCTGCGGCTTTGGTTACAGGTGGCTCTAGAGCTTTGGTAACAGGTTGTTCTACTACCTTGGTTACTGGTTCTACTACCTTAGTTACTGGTGGTACTACAGGTTCTGCAACTAAAGGCACTATTTAAAATTCAGTTTCTTCTTTGTATTTTCATCTTTGTGGACGAAGAAATCATTGGAAACAAGGCCTAATTCAATCAGAGTGATATTCTTAAAATTGTTATCATCACTAGATTTCCAGACATCTTTGTTGTTATGTTTAATATTCTTACACTTGACACCGCTCTTAAGTGTGAACCTATAAGCGAAATCGACTAGGCTAACTGTGTAATCTGGTGTCTTAAGTTCCTTATTTTTGTCGTCATAGAATTTAACTTTAGTAATGTCATGTCTCTTACTGGTTATGTCCTCCCATTTATTTCCCTTATCAGAGCTGTGGAACAGTTTGAATCCATTGTTACTAAGCATTATGGCTACATGTTTCTCATTATTCTCAGTCCTGACTCTTACCAAGGTACCATTCACATTCCCTGTGGAGCTCCAAATTTGAACGGTACCCTGGGTAACTTTACTGAACACTTTACCTGACTTCGGAGCGTACTTATGATACTTATTATCATCACTCTTAGAATAGTCAATCTCATTGGTACTCTGATTCTTGGCAATATCAAGGGTAAGCTGGTTAGTGGTGGCAGTTGTTACAGGTGTTGTAGGTGTCGCAGTTTTAGCAGCAGGTGTTGTAGGTGTTGTAGTTGTCTCGGCTGGAGTAACAGCTGTTACAGGTGTTTGCGTAGCAGGAGTAGTTGTAGTTGTGGGAGTTGCCTTTGGTTGAGCAGCAGGTGTAGTAGATGTTACAGGTGTTGTAGGTGTGGCAGCTGTAGTACCAGTTGTGGTTGCTGGAGTTCCAGGAGTAGCAGTAGTTGTAGTTGTTGCTGGAGTTGTCTTAGGTTGAGCAGAAGGTGTAGTAGTTGCTGGAGTTGTAACTGCTGCAGTTGTTACGGGTGTTACCTTTGGTTGAGTAACAGATGTAGTAGTTGGTTTAAAATCTAGTTTCTTAAATTTATTTTTATCCTCACCGATGAAGAAAGAGTTAGAAACAAAAGCAAGATCGAACATCTTAATTTCTTTATAGGTGTTAGGATCCGTACTTTTCCAAACATCATCCTCTCCATACTTAACTTTCTTACAGGTTTTTTCATCATTGAACGTGAACCTGTAAGAGTAGTCAACTAGAGCAACCGTGTAACTCGAGGACGTGAGTTCCTTGTTTTTGTCATCATAGAATTTCAGCTTCATTACATCATACTTGGTATTAGTGATATCGTCCCACTTCCCAGCGAACTTGTTAAGTAGTACAAATCCACCGTTATCAAGTATGATACCTACGTAATTCTTGTTACCCTCACTAATAAATATAACCTTGGTACCAAACAAATTACTTCTTGACTCCCAAACAACATCATTTTTCTCTGTAATCTTAATGAACAAATGATCACCCTTAGGAGTGAAATTATGAATATTACCACTCTGGCTCTTTGAGTACTCAATCTTATCAGTACCCTCAGTCTTATCAATGTCGAGGTCGATGGACTTATCAGTACGAGCTGACAAAGGTTCTTCAGGCGCAGCTGGAGCGGCAGGTTTGGGAGGTCCTGCTGGCTTAGGAGTCTCTTTAACAACAGGAGTTGTTGTAGGTTGAGTTGTTACAGCAGTTGTTACTTGAGCTGTAGCAGGTTTGATCGTCTCAGTTACCTCCTTAGTTGGTTCAGCTACAGGCTTTGCAGGTTCAGCTACTGGTTTAGCCTCCGTGGGTTTAGTGGGCTCTCCAACTTTAACTGTCTCCTTAACCTCTTCTTTAGTCTTAGCCTCATATTCTATCTTCTTGACTTCACCAGACGGGTTCTTAATGAAGAAACAGTTTGAAGCAAGACCTAGCGAAAATACTGTTATCTGTTGAAACTTTGGATCGTCACCTGATTTCCAGACAACCTCTTGACCCAATTTAACCTTCTTACAATTGACTCCACTTTTGAATGTGTGACTAAATGACATGTCTACAATAGTTACATCGTAGTCTGTCTCCTTCAGCACGGCGTCTCCTTCGCCCAGGAACTTCAGCTTCGCAACATCGTGCCTCTTGGAAGTTATGTCAGTCCAATCTTCATCAGCCTCTTGGAACAACGTGAATGTCCTATTGGTCAATAGGACTACAAGGTAATTAATACCCTTGGATTCCTTAGTCCTAACCAACGTCCCAAACACATTAGCAACTGATTTCCAAATTTCATGCTGGCCTTCTGAAACCTTATTGAACAGATGACCTGCCTTGGGAGTGTATGTGACAACTCCATTATCATCCTTATAGTCATACTCGGTGGTGGTCTGCTTCTTCTCAATATCCAGAGCCACGGATGTGGCCTCAGAGGGCTTGGCAGGGGCTGTAACTGCTGGAGCGGCGACTGTCTTAGCCTCAGTTGGTTTAATAGTGTCTCCAGTTGCAATAATGGAATACGATTTAGTTAAGGCAGAGGTATCACCAAATGCGTATGATGGGCCAATACCACCAGTCCCAAACGCATCATAACTACGTATCACTGATTTCCACTTACTATCTTGGATGGTACACGTATAGTACTCCTTCTCGAAACTTACAACTATTTTACAGTCCTCCTCGTTGTAGCTCATATACCTTGGGTAGGGTTTACCAGTTTCATGTTTCCAAACACAGTTTCCGTCATGTGTAATGACTTCGCATTTAAGATCTTCTAGGAAGTAATCAAAATCGTCAAACTCTTTCTCAACTTTACATGTGAGTTCCCCTGGTTTACTGGAATATAACTTAACAATTGGTGGACCTGCTACAAGAGTTGCTTTAGGGGTCACTATTGCTTCTTTAGCTACAGGAGCTTTCACTGGTTCAGCAACTGGAACTTTAACTACAGGAGTAGCAACAGAAATTGCGGCACTTATTTTTGTGGGAGTTACTTCCTTTGTCTGATCTTTAAGACTTGTGACACTGAACTTGTTTTGACGAAGATCGAGATAGAATCCCTTAGGATAACCAAACTCCGTGTCTTCGGTGTGGCTCCACAGTACCATATCCATATTGGTGATCATCACACACCTGACATCATTTTTGAACTCATAACCATATCTACATTCAAACACAATTGGCTCATAATCTTCCTTAGTCAGTTGATGGTACTTTGATGTTCCTTCTTCCAGGGAGAACAGCCTTACCCCGGAGAAATTATGTTTATTTTGAGTGACGTCTTGCCAAGGCTTATTCTGACCGCTCTTGCTAAGGAGCACAAACTTTCCGCTCTGCAACAGAATTGACAGATGTTTCACATCCTTGCCAGAGCCCATGAGTACTACCTTCAGACCATAGTCATTATCTTTCGCAGACCAGATCCTAAGCTCTTTCTTCACAATCCTAGTGATCGACAAATTTGCCTTGGGATTGAAGTGGCCGAATCCTCTCGTCGATCTATAGTCGAAAAGGTCATTATTCTTATTGGTGTTGATATCAAGAACAAAGCCAGTTTTTGAGATCCAATCACTTCCTACCCTATGGGCGTGTATAACTTTATCATTTTCCAGGAATACGTTAACGTTCCTAATACTTGACTCTACACCATAGACCACCACCTTGCTTGAACATTCACTGTCAGTTTTTGCATCCCAAAAAGTATTACCAGCAATACATCCACTGAGGAAGACATTTTTGAATAGGTATCCAGGCTTTGCAGTAAAAGTCCTCCTTTCACCATCATGGTGAAAGTCAAACCCAATTGTACTAGAGGTCTTACCTAGGTCAAGGGATATTTTATTAGAAGCTTTCTGCCATCCACCTTCTGACTTACAATAATGTTCTATCTGACCGTTAAACAGATATATGGTCACATTTTTGGTACTGGAACAAGTGCCTATACCATCAGTGAAAACCTTAGTGACATAATTAGTACTGTCATTAGTCGTCCAAATAGGTGTTTCATCCTTGAAGACCTTGTTAAACATTGAACTACCCTTGGCAGTGAAAATCTTAACATTTCTATTATGATCCACAGTGTAATCGTAGTCATCAGTACTGACCTTCCCACTGATGTTAAGTGTAACGGGTCGACCAGAAGGAGCTACCTTAGGAGTTGCTACAGCAGTAGCAGCCGATACAGGTGTTGTAGCTGAGGGAGTAACTGCTGGTCCACTTACTTGAGGACCAGTTGTTACAGGTATTGTAGTCTGAGCCATTGTAGGAGCCGCCGTTGGTTGAGCCTTACGAGTGATGATTGCCCCTTTGAAATTTAGATTCTTTTGTGAGCTTTCATTCTTGCAGACGAATAATTTGTTTGAAACAAGACCTAGTTCAAAGTGCTTACATGCCTTGGGATCTTCGCTACTCTTCCAAATCTCATCATCTCCGTACTTAATTTTCTTGCAGTTGACTCCATCTTTAAATGTGACTCTGTATCTGAAGTCAAACACGGTAACTAAATAGTCAGTGGACTTCAACTCAGTGTCATTATCACCATAGAATTTCAGTGCAGTAACATTATGTCTTTCCTTGGTTATGTCAGCCCAGGTTTTGCCCTTATCAGAGCTTTGGAATAGTACAAAATCGCGGTTCCGCAACAATACGACTAAGAGTTCATCCTTCTTCTTTCTAACCTTGGTACCAGGCACATTATCTTTGGACTCCCATATGTCAGTCGTTCCCCGTACAACCTTGTTGAACCAGAGCCCAGACTTAGCAGTGTATTCATGATAATCACCGTCCTTAGTGTAGTTAAATTCTGTTGTGGACTGAGTCTTATCGATGTCAACGGTGACTGGTGTGCCAGAAGGAGTTGACACAGAAGTACCCTCAGCTTGAGCCTGAGGAGGTGTAGTAGCAGACGTTTCAGGAGCCTTAGGAGTAGGCGCAGGTTGAGCTTGAGTTGCAGTCGATCCAGCTGGAGCTGTTGTAGGAGCTTCCTTTGGTTGAGTAGTTGCAGTTGCTTGAGCCTTACGGGGAATGATTTCTCCTTTGTAATTTATATTCTTAAATGTATTTTCATTTTTGAAGACGAAAAAATTGTTAGAAACAAGACCAAGTTGAAACTTCGTTATGTCCTTATACTTGTTATCATCCGTATGTTTCCAAATTACATTGTTGTCATACTTGATACTGAGGCATTTAACTCCAGTGTTGAATTTAAATTCATAAGAATACTCATGGACAATGGATCGAGTATAGTCAGAACTAGCAATCTCTTTATCATTATCAGTTAGGAATTTCAGTTCGGAAACGTTATGTCTCTGACTAGTGATGTCTTTCCAGGTATTGGTATTCTTATCCTTGTTAAATAGTACAAAATCACGATTACCAAGTAGTATGGCAACGAATTCATCCTTATTTTTTCTAACCAATGTTCCAGGTATGCCATCTTTGCACTCCCAGATAACGGTTGCTCCCTGGGTAACCTTAGTAAAGGAATGACCAGACTTCGGCGTATATATATGAAAATTTCCATCCTTTTTGTAATCAATTTCATTATTACTTTCCTTCTTATCAGTGTCAAGACTAACTTGTTTGGTAGAACCACTTGATACAGGAGTTCCGCTGGCTTGACCTATAACAGAACTCGTTACATTAGTTGCAGATGCACTTGATTGTTGTTGCGATGCATTTTTTGCTGGCTGACTATTGGGTTGACTTGGTGTTGCTTGAGATGGCTGAGTTCCTTGAGTTACAATAATACATTGACCTACGATACTAATTATAAAAATTAATCACTTAAAATTAAGTTGTATGTATTGTGTGTGATAAAATTAGAGATATTCTAAATTGTATAAATCTTCTTGTATATAAGTTCTTTGCTTTAATTTATGTAATATCGACTCATCATTCCATGGACCAAACGGCGTCGTACACCAATTCTCATCACTACGTGTACCACCTACAACAAATCCACTTACTAATACAATAACTACGTATAACACAATAATTAAGTGTAATTCTCACTATGTAAATAGTAAACTATGTAAATATTACCTAGGAACTGTGGTAATTGATCTTCATCTACGATTTCGAGTATTTTGGATTTTAAATCAGTTTTAGCTGAGACTACGCTAATTTTAGACAGTGTCTTTTTATCCACCAGGGTTGAAATTATGGCCCAAATGGCTGTAAAAACGGGTGAAGCGTTAACAAATATTAATTTTCCCAGTGTTTCCGGGTAATAGTTTTGGGTTAAACTTGACATTGCTGATAAGAAACAGCGGAACTTTGAATTGATCTGATGCATCTGAAAACCCTTCAAATCCACCAACGTCAATATCTGCTCCACATTCTTACCACTAAATAACGAACACGATGGTAATACCACATGTATCACTATTTCATCATATTCATACCTTAGTATAGTTAACTTATATAATTAAGTACAGTATAGTATAGTTAGGAGTAACTGTGTGACCGTGGGAATAGGTAACTAGGTAATGATGTTACAGTATTCAAAACGTTGTATGTAATAAAAGGTTAGATGTTCATGATTGATTGCGTTGATGAGTTTGGTGATGTCAGATTGTCCCATGCGTTCAATGTTAATTGGTCTCCCAAGCTTATCAATTCCATAAAACGCATGCGGATAATACATCTTCAACGTGTCCCTTATATTAGTCAAGTTCATCTATCCACAAATTATTCACACAAATTTATTATACACAGTGTTATGTACAGTTAACTACGTAAATTACAGTAGAATATTTTATACCTTGAGAACATGTGTTAGGTTAATTTGTTTTCTCCAGGTGAAGTATTTATTTAACATTAAAACTGTTTTATTTAAATCAAATTGTCTAGCCCTCAAAAATCTGTTGCACAAAATAATAATAATATTATAAACGAGTGGAATAAAGTAATTAGTACTTGACGAAGAAGAGATCATCGAAAAGTTCGGTGTTTTCGGCAGTTTCTTCCAGAAATCTCTGTTTTATCTCCTTCAGCATGATCTTCTGATCACTTTCCAACGCATATACAAATCCAATCAGCTCATTCGGTGTCTACAACACTGTTAACACTTACTATACTATTTAACTACTGAATTATCAGTAGTAATTGGTGGAATAAGGAGTAATAGGCTAATGTGGTTGAGAGGATACCAGTTGTGTAGCTGCGTTTTTGTTTTTGGAGTTTCTGAAGCTGAAACTGACCATATTATAATATTAAAATATTATAAATTGAATAATTTATTGTATTATTACAAAAAATATTATTTAACCAATAATCGGGATACACATCAAATACACCATAATACTTCCAATTATACCCTCAATCTCACACAATTAACTAATTATTTATTATTATATTAATTTTATTCTATTTTCTTCCATTACTTATCACAGAGTTGTATATTTTACTTTCTCAACATCTCAACACATTAATACACTAAATTCCATAAATATTTACGCAATATGAATTTATAAAATTATTACTTTATATAAAATATATTTTATAAAAAATTTTATTCCATTCCACTAGACAACTCAAGATTCCACAGGATACTACTAACACTAACTAAATATAGTATATAATATTTAGTCTAGTAAATAATATATATAGTATAGTATATAGTATTAAGTATATAATTGAATAGATGGATATATAGAAAAATTGAGGAATTGAAGGTTGGCGCCTAAACGCCTTATAAAAAAATTGTGCTGTTGGCACTTTACAAGGAAAGCCCATGATTCATTACAGTCGTCTGAGTGCAGTGACCTGCTCCGAATCATGACAGGGTGATTCTTGAGCCACCCCGAGCACCAGCCAGGTAAGTTTAAATCTTAATGCTATACCACACCCACCTACACTCAGCACTCAACCCGGGACCTGACACAATCACCAAATTTCCATCAAAACTTTATTATTCCAAGATCTTCCAATTATTTACATATTTTAAATATTTTTTAAATTAATTTTACCAAATTTTAGAAAGTTTTATTTTTTCCACATTTTTTTCCTCCACCTCAATTGTATCAATACCATAGATATTATATATATAAATATTAATATTAATAATATAATATATTATTTGGTTAAGAGGAAGGAGGAGAACTCTTCGTAAATGGAAGGTTGTAGTTTAACTTTGGCCCAGAGATCAGGTGTGAGATATCCGTAGGTGCTCTTTAAGGCTGCGAAAACAGCTTTGAGAAAATTACCTCTGGTCTTTGTTGAGCCTTTGCTAGTGCTAAAACAGTCCTTGATCCCGGCAAACTGTAGCAATTTCTTAGTTGTAGGTGCGCCTACGATTTGTGTACCTCTTGGTGCTGGGACCAGTCTAACCCTTACTGAACCACACTTTCCAGACACTTTCATCGGCACCGTATGCGGATCTCCAATCATATTTCCCCAATATCCCATCCTGACGGGGACTAGTGATAGTTTAGCAGAGATGATAGCGCCTCTAATAGCTGTAGCAACTTCTTTAGCGCATTTACTTCCCAGACCTACGTGACCGTTACAGTCTCCAACAGCTACAAACGCTTTAAAACGAGTCCTCTGTCCAGCATTAGTTTGCTTCTGTACTGGTACAATTTTCACCACGTCGTCTACGAGCTTATGCTCACTTCTTTCCGGCTGGAAGAAGTAGTCTACAATTTGAAACTCCTTCACTGGGATACTGTGGAGGTAAATCTGCTCCATTGAAGTGATTAAACCTGCGTGGACTAAACGGCCCAACTTAGTCACTGGAACCCAGGACTTAAAATCGTCCTCCGGTGGCTTATTACGATTCGAACGACGACCCCTGCCACGACCAAATCCACTTCCAAATCCACCCCTCTCTACAAACAAATTATTTTTTATTTTATCAAAATATTTTATTCATTATATTTATTATAATTTTGTTAGATTATGTGGGAATTTGATAAAATAATTGGGAAATAAAATAATAATAATATAAATAAATAATTATTGATATTATTATTGATTTTGAAGGTAAAAAATACCTGCCATTGTCTAGAATCTTTAAAAAATTCTTAATACTGGAGAACTCAAAAACTTAACCACTAACAACCTTAAGATAACAATAAAGAGTTGGATAAATTATTAATAAATAATAATTAATATTGGAGAAAGATGGAAAAAGGGTAAAAATGAGAAATATGAATAAATGGAATCTAGGATCATATGGGGTGTAGAAATCACTATATCAAATTACATTTCTCCATTTCATCACCTAATTTCCACACATTCCCCCGTTAACACCTTAACTATCTTAGTTATTTTATGGCAAGTTAACGGTTGAAATTTTAAAAATTTTTAAAAATTCTGAAAACTTTAAAATGTTAAAATATGTTAATGTGAGATGAAATTAATAATTTTAAATGTGATAATAATATTAATTGAGTGTCGAAAAGTGTTTGATATAGAGGACGAATATTTGTCTAGTAACTTGATCAAGGACGAGGAGAATACTTCCATTTTATATCGCCTTACGTTGTCTGATGTTCCTTCATTCACCAACGCCGAAGACTTCAAAGTTGATCTCTTAGCTTCACAATTTATCATCGTATAAAATTATTATTATTATTATTTTTCAGGTTAATGTTAATAATACAAATATACAATGGAGAATTAAGCTAGACAATGTAAGTTTTACACATGTAATTTATGTTTCAGAGGGTACCAAATCATTTAATATTTTACCCAGAGTTCACAGTGTCACTACTATCAGCAAATAAGAAATTATCCACCTGGTAACACATATTTATATTTTCATTTGGTTAGGGAAGTGTTTATAAGAATTCCGAAGGTTTTTAACTTTACTCCGCAACTTCTCAAGACATAACAATTTTACAATGTTTTATCAGATTATTATACTCTATTGATAGTATTTGGTAGTTATTAGTTGAGATTTAAAGAGAGAGCTCAGGAAAGTGTTGATGATTCTCACACACCTGACATCATTCCTAAACTCGTAACCATATCTACATTCAAACACAATCGGATCGTAATCTTCCCTCGTAAGCTCATGATAGTTGGATTTACCCTCCTCCAAGGCAAACATTTTTACCCCTGAGAAGTTATGTTTATTCTTGGTAATGTTTCCCCAGGGTTGACCCTTTCCAGTCTTTTGAAGAAGTACGAATTCGCCACTCTCCAACAGAATTGATATATGTTTCTCTTCCTTGCCAGCACCCATCAAAACTACTTTGAGACCATGATCTTCTGGATCAGCTTTCCATATTTCAAGCGTTTTCTTCACTATTTTTTCGACAGTCAAATTGGCCTTGGGATTGAAGTGACCAAATCCTCTGGTGGATCTGTAGTCAAAGAGGTCATTATCATGATTGATATCTATATTAAGAATCATGGCAGTTTCTGCGACCCACTCGTCGTATTCCTTGTGGAAATGTTCAACCGTATTATTACTGAGAAATATGCTAACATTTCTGATAGTCGACTCTACACCGAAGATTACAACCTTATTAATACTCACGCTGGGATCCTTGGGTTCCCAAAATTCACATTGAAGAATATCACTGATGATGACTCTACTGAAAAAGTAACCAGGTTTTGGCGTGAAAGTCCTCCTCTCACCATCATGGTGAAAATCAAACTCTATGGTACTGGAGGTCTTACTGATATCAAGAGTAACTTTGTGAGAAGTCTTCACCCATCCAGCTCCTGACTTCCCATAGTGTATAATATCACCGTCCATCTGATATATGCTCACGTTTTCTCCTTTTGTATCAGTAAAAACCTTGGAGGCATACTTTGTAGGATCATTGGTTTCCCAAATATCTGTATCACCCTTGACGACCTTGTTAAACATTACATTACCCTTGGCGGTATAAATCTTAATATTCCTGTTATGATCCACAGTGTAATCAAAGTCATCAGTACTGGCCTTCCCATTGAATAATTCATAAGTAATACTCTATACACCAAATCCTATATACCATATTCCCATCTAAGCATTATCCTTACACCTGCAAAATCAACCTATTTAGTAGATAATACTATAGTAAATATTGTTGTAGTAGATTATGGTAGAGTTCTTGTGTGTTGATTTTCGTTTGGTTCAGGTTCAAATGCGTTAAAAACTCTTCAAATTCCTTAAAACTTATCCTGTTCCCAGTCTTAAATATTTGATACAACGCATTACGATCAATCGTCTCATTCATATTCTATCACACAATTAATACAATTAACAATACAATTAAGTTGTACAAATGAGTGAGATTACCTTTAGGAGAGCTGAGAGTTGTTCGTTTTTGTTGGACTGTTCGTTCTTAAACTTGTTAATTAAGTTTTTAACATCTTCCCTAGTAAAATGTGTACCTTCAATTTCCTCTAAACTACAGAATTACTTATGAATAACTCACGTAACGGGAACAAAAAGTGATATAAGTTCATGTGCATCCTCAAGAGTTAAATATTCGTCATTTTTAGAAAGTATACTAAAAGCTTCTTCAAACTAAAGAAAATTTAAGATTAAATTAAATTATTTTAGGCTTACATTAATTTCCGAGGAGCTCATTTTTTACTCTAGTAATATTATACATAAATAAAACAAATTGTGTAGATAAATAATGTAAATAATGGCTAATAAGTTTACACATATTGGGTCAAGTTGGCCGAGTTTAAAATGTAAATTCTAGGATGAGAATTAGATGAAATGGAGCAAATCTAAGTTAGTCAACAGATATAATAATTTTTTAGAATTGGTTTCGCTATTTTTGTAAAGAATTTTTCACTCTAATTTATTTTTTAGGTTTATATATTGATATATTATTCTCTTTTTGGTTCATTTTTAATACTCTTTTCTAAAATGTATTTTCATAGAATTTAACATGGTTTCAGAATAAACTTTAAAGAGCAATGGTACATAATATTTCTTGTGTTATATTTCCCTTTGGTGGCTGTGATAACGTGGACTTATCACGTCTGTATCACCTCAAATCCAGGCTTCATTCCACTAATCACAGGTAATAAAATATCATTTTCAATAATTTAATCAGTGGAAGAAATTGGAGAATTTGAGGAATACTTTGAATTCTGTGAAAAGTGTAACTCCTCAAGACCAATTGGCTCCCACCACTGCAAAACATGTAAAAAATGCATTCTTAAAATGGATCACCACTGTACCACTCAATTAGTCATAATTAGTCATTGGTGTTAACTCCGTAATCTGTTGTCAGGTGTTTGGATAACGAATTGTGTTGGACTATGTAACCAAAAGTATTTTATCCAGTTTCTAGTGGTAACTTTAATAATTTTAAAGCTTAATTTTAGTATTTGGAGCTGATGTGTATTTTTAATCTACTGATAATTCTGGTTAACATTGTGGACCTCGTAGATAAAGATTATCACTTGGATTCTTACATTTTTGAGCGGAATTCTCTATATTTCATCTTTGTAACAATAATTGGATTAATATTTTTTAGGTTAATTTCCTGATCTCGGTGCTATTTCTATTATTTGTGTGTATAATTCTGATTAACCAGATTTGGGCAATAGTGAGGGGAAATTCTAAAATTGACGAATTAAAAAAAATAAAATTCAAAAAATTAACAATGAAGGAAAATTTAAGAGTAATTTTCGGTAACTCATTCACTCAACTGTAGGTTCCCCAACTTTCGGTCAAATTAATATTTTTTTAGATTATTTCCTGTAAAGAATAAAATGTTTAATTATAACGAAGATTTGAAGTTTGAGACCATAATTGACATGATTAGGAACAAACACTTGGAAATCACTACAAAATCAGAAGCCATATGACACCATAATCGGAAGGCCTATGACAACGCAATCAGGAGGTTAATCCTGACACTATAATGTCTGGTTTCATCCAATTTACACTGTATTTAAACTATTATCGATGACGTCTTATACATCCGTTTCAACCGCTACACTAAACTCTGCTAATTCGAACCAAAATCCGAACAATACCATGAATCCTGTTAATACTATGAACCAGGCTAACACTATGAACTTGGTAAATAGTATGAATATGAAGTCGGAGCCAGGCGAATTGGTGTTATTTCTGTGTAAAAACAGTTTTAAACACCTCCATACCATCTTGCTTGAGAATAGATTTAATGAAAAAATTTTAAATCAGATTCTGAACGACGATTTTATTATTAATAACGCATTTTCACGGTTTTTACAGTTTTTTTCCACAAATTCTGCTCAATTGACTAATTCCAACTTGGATGACTCAAACCCGGAAATTGCAATTCTAATCAAGAATAAATTACTCAACGAATTATTGATTAGTGATAAGCTTGGAGGCGCCGTTGGTCAAGTTGAGAAGCTGGAAAATATACTAAAGGTGTACAAATTAACCCTGTTTAACAGGAGTAATTACGTTGAATTTGACCGTAACTTACCCTTGAGCTATGAAAAGGATAAGAGTTTACTCATCTTTGATGATCCGAAACTGATAAGTGAGCTTAAACTTGTGGTCAGGAATGAGATTTTATCATTTTTTGACTGTCTCAACTTTTTGTTCAATTATACCTTGGAACACAATTGCAAGGTTATAAATAACATTATTACCAATTTTGAGGATTTCAGGAGTAAACTTTTTAGTATGTACAATTCGTTACAGGGTTCACAAGTTCGTTTACCAGTCTTATTGAATCTCATTAACTTACATTATGTCGCAAATGTTTACACCAGAGAACACTTTGAATCATACAGAGATACATTTAAAAGTGATCAAAGTTCAAATTCTCAAAATTCCACTGCCAGAGATACATTATTACTGTTCCAGGATACTCTTTTGACATTTTATTGTTTATTTGGCTCATTTTCTAGATCAGACTATAATATCTCACTTCCGCTGTTTGATAAAACTGAAAGTGATGAACACAATAATCGCCAAAATTATGATTATTATAGTACCCGTCGCTCTAATAATATCAATCGTAGTACTGTTTCAGAAGCTTTTGGTGCAGTAGCTAAATACTTTAAATCTGTGAATACCAACATTGTTAATGTTATTTTGCTGAAGGTTTTCCCCAAACTAAACATCAGCAGTTACACTAAAAAGGAACTTTCAGATGCCATTAAAAGTACCATAGACCAAAAATTGTTCTATGGGTTACTTAGAACTAGAGAATCTGGAGCTTACATACCTCTTTATCTACTGAGAAATGACCTTTTTAAAACCACACTCTCACAAGATTCCAGTTTAAATCTGTACATTATTAACTATTTTATGCTACAAACTTATCCAATTTCACTGCTAAATGAGTTGATTAATACAGAACTTAACTCAATACAAATGGGACTAAAGTTTAACGCCTCTCAACATTTGAGCACTTTAGGAGATAAAAGAGTTAATACGGATTTATACAACAGCGTACTACTGCTGTTGAAAAATGATAGAGAATTGTCTTATATCATATCAACGTTGGTATTATCTACTACTGAAAAAATATATATTTCAACTTTAACAAATATCATCGACTTTCTTGTTAATATGTTAATTTTGAACAAGAATTTTTTGAGAAGGCTTGGGAATTTTCCACCTGAGTTCAAGTTTACCATTTCCACCTTTGAACTCAATTCACCTGAACTGCTATTACTCCACATAATCCACAAGTATTATGAAAATTCCACTAATGTTGATTTTATAAATCCCATTTTAAGATTTTTTTACGTTCGATTCCTGACGCTTGAGTCATTAATTTCAAGAATCTGTAACACTTCAGTGGGCCAAGATGGGCAGAAATTAACACATCACGAAGTTACCTTCGCATTCAAGAAAATGTTACATGAAATACTTGTGAACATGAAGTTGGACTCTAGTAACGTCGAGATGTATTTGGCACTGTTAAACCATTTTTACACCAGGTTTTGCACTGGTAAATCCAAAAACAATTCAAGTTGTAAATTTGATAAAATTGACCCTGAAGTACTTACGAGGATGTACAGATTCATCTTAAACAAGGCAAATCTCTCAAACCTACTCACATTCCTCACAATAATTAATAATAATTGTAATGAATTGGCGAGCGATTTCATAATGCTCCTGATCAATAACAGGAATTATGACACCCTAGTTCAGTCACTAAGGTGTAACACCTTGTATAATTATAATACTAACCAGCTGATAGTATACAACTCCTCTTCTAAGAGTAGGAAACTTCTAAATTCATGGGATTCTTCAGATAAGTTTGATGAAGTTGTGAAAAACTGTCCTGTGGAAATTTCATTAAACCTGTTTAAATTAGTTTTAGAGGTCATTTCAAGGGATGAAAAGTTATTATCATTTTACGTGAAAAACTGTTTCAACTCTCTGTTGGTGTCGGGAATGCAGTCTCGTGATCTTCTCAACGTGTTCAAATCACTCAAAGTGCTGTCCATAAACTATTCTCAGTCTTTCAACTCGTTACAACTGTTATACAAACTGTCGTATGATTATAATTATAACAAGAGATTACTACTATCGATGAGCCAGTTTGGAGACTTGAGTAACACGCAGAATTCTTTGTTTGTGAATAAACATTTATTTGATGTGGAACTGTGTAAAACAGAGTTAAAAGGACTTAACAAGGATTTAATGATGTACCTGTTAAATCTAATCGTGGTTAGTGACGGAGACTGTGACATTTCAGTGTACAAACTACTTAAATATTTGGTATACAACTGTTACTTTGGGTATAAATACACCATCATCAATAATAAAATAATAATTTCATTTGACAAGGTTGACAATAACTTATCAGAACTTTCGTCGGAAAACATAAGTTTCACCAACATTGAAGAACTTTGCAATAATATTCTCGTCAAGTTCATTAATGACCAAAATGGCATTACAGTTCCTAAACTTGAAACTCTCTACAGCATATTGTCAATCCTGTCGTCACACCAAGTTGGAACGCAACATGTCAATTTGATATTGAATAAGTTGATAAATTATTGTATTACAAGCTTTGAAGTGACAGTGAATTCAGATATTAACTCGTTACTGTCTGAGGAATTGAGGAAACTTATGATCCAAATTGCCCAATTATTAGTACAAAAGATGTATATATTTGTGATTAATTATTTTGACAAGGTTAATTCAACTGTATCAATTACACAACTGGGCAACTTCATTGTTACCACCAAATCTTCCGACACCTTTCCACACAATCTAACCAATTTACCTAATATACACATGGGCAATTTACACACCACAAATATGATTACCTTACGCAATAATTTACAGAATTTGTCAAGTTCACAATGGAGTGATGTGGAGAAAATATTGAGAAGAATGTTGTTGTTATATTTCGTGTTAACTACCAAGGGTACAGAAACTTCAGAGGATACTTTTACCTTATTTTGCCTGTACAAACTGGTTAAAATGTTAAAGTGTTCTCTAGTGTTAAATATTAACGAATGGAGACTGCTACTCTTGAGACTCTCAATTAATAAATATAAAGATAAAATATACCTCAAATACCTTTTCAAGTTGTATAACATACTCAAGGTGTCTGACACTACAGAAACTACCGGATCAGATGGCAGAGTATTTGAAAGCTGTTCAGTTTTGCAAGTGAATAAGTTGGAGAAGGACGCGATTGATAATTATTACTCACAAGAGTTAAATACGGACATGATCATCTTCCTCTACAATCTCTCAACCAAAGTTAACGATGAGTACTTAAACAACGTTGTTAACCAAATTGTTAACTACGTTAACAAATTATCAAATCTAAGAACTAACAAGGCGACTACGGGTAATTCCGGATCCAATAACACGGGGCCTGTGAATGACTCAGGAACTTCAGAACCCTCTGGGCCAGATAACACTGATAAACTACTGAAGAACACACTAATAATAGTGAGAGAGGTGCGAAACTTGATAAAATATGAGAATTTGAAGCTGTTTTATATATTTTATAACGAATTTGAGCGGTTTGGCGAGTCCTGTTTCAAGGAGATCAACCGTATGGTAAATGAGGTAATTTACTATTTAACCACAAATAACCAGGTGAAGAACAGCAAATATTACATTCACTTTTTTAAATACCTCGTCAGGTTCAAGAATCATAACCAAATCTTAAAAGTGATCAACGGCATTGACCAACTAAATTATTACTTCTATCTCATCTTCTTATACTCACTGGCCAATAGTAATTCGTTTGATTATCTCAAGTTGGTGAGTAATACGGAACGACCAAAGACCAGTGACTTGGACATACTACTGAAGAATGTACTCTGTGACAGAGTCAGGCACATAGTCAACTACACTCGAGAAAGTGTAGTACTCTACAACGAACTGCTGTTAATTATGAACTTTGTAATGTTATGTAACGATGTGGAAAGTGTCGGCCTGGTGGTGGAGGATTTGTACAACTTCATCCTCGGGAAATCGTCTGATAAACTTATTTTCCTTAAAATTGTTAACAACTTCATCAACTTGCTCTTCAGATTCTGGAAAGACATTAAGATCCTTAAAGTGGCTGTAGTCACTCTTATCAACGTTAGTACCATCTGCGCCGGAGCATCCGGTGAAGTTGTTAAAACCATACTAAACACAGGGAATAACTTTACCACCAACAATTTGTACAATAACATTTACAATGGCATTAGTAATGTGAATAATGTGAATAATAATGCGATTAGTAATGGGATTAGTAATGTGAGTGGAATTAGTTTGAGTGATGAGAATAGGAGATTGGATAATATCCGAGAGGACCGTGATTTGGGTACACATTTTAGTGAAATTGTGAGACCAGAAAGCTTAGGCTTGAATTTGTATAATGTGTTCTTTAACTGGACTGAGAAGATTAAATTATCTAATCTAGACATGTTTCTACCTCATTTTGACGCAATGTACTCTGAAAACTCAGAGAACCAGGAACAAGATAAGATCAAACTATTGAAAATCATCAGTGAAAAATTAAAAGTACTCTACACATCAATTAATAATTGATTCCTTAACCCTGATAATATTATTTCTCTCTATTGGGTACTCTTTCTATTCATAATTTATTTAATTTTTTTACTATTTTACTAATTTCATTTCATAATGTTGTATTGTCACGATGATGATGACTTTTTTGATAAGCTTGACCAGTTACTAGGAGCTGTATGTTATGCTATAGTTGCGTATTACATATTCCACCTTATTCCAAAGCCTTCCACTTATATTTACTATATTCTACTCATATTTACCTTATTTTAATTATATTTTTGATTATCTACTCATTTTATTTGCGTTAATAAAAATTTTAGGAGAACAGTGTGCCGTTGATTCAGATTGTGAAGTTGATCAACGTAGACATTAACGAGATTCTAGTCAATTACATCACAAATAAGAAAAAGTTCATCTACTCCTACTTCGATTTATCCGTCTACCAATGTACAAAATTTAATCCATTAAATTATTTAAATTCTATAAAAATTATTTAAATTCTATACAAATTATTTAAATTGGTTAAATTAGTTGGAAAAATGTTTTAGTTGATAATAATGACATTTTATTAACGTATGAGTGGAATGAGTTTAAGAGTAGGCTGGTGAAGTCGGTGGAGGATAAGGACATAATTAAGACTTTGTTATCCAGTGACCTGGTCAAGTTTACTAAATTACTACTGGACAACGTTAACTTTAACGTTGTCTACATCTTTGATAATTTCAACGATATTATCCAGAATAAACTCCTAATTAACATTTTAAAGCTTCACGAATACGTCTACGATGGGATAAACACCTCTGTAAACACGTCCAACAAGTTAATTGTTATGCTGGTAGGGAAGTATGAGATACCGATAAATTACCAGTATAACATCCCAATAATAAAATTATATTACAAGTCGCCAAATAAATCATTCCTGACTAATTATATTCATCAATACTATAATAAAAGAATAAGTCTAAGTTTTATCAAGTACATTGTCAGCATACTATACAACTACTACAACAATGACATACACTCACTTCTACTCTATACCAAGTATTTTTTACTCTCCTAGTTATATATATTATTTTTTACTCTATTTCCCTAGTTATATTAATTATTTTTTACTATATTTCTCAGATATATAAATTATATTATTGTGTAGTATATTGTATAATATTTATAATGCGATACCGAATACGTCGAATGTGAGGAATAGCAAGACGCTTGGAATAAAGTTGAATAGTAGCCAGGACCTCTACAACTCAATTGATAAATTCATCCACAATGTTATTATCAATTACAAGACCAGATTTGTCAATCATATTACATCGGGTTATACATACAACACATCCACTGGTAGTAACATCACTTCTACCACTTGTTCTACAACCTGTTCCAGCACTAACAATTCTGACAATCCAACTCCAAAGAACATATCAAAGGACACACCAAAGAACATATCAAAGGATACGCCAAAAGACTTGAAGAATAGTTTAAATAAAGTTAATCCCGAGGAGGCTCAAATACCTTCTAATCTATTGGATAAATCGAAGTTAGAACAGAAATTCGCAGGAATTAGTACACATTCGGAAAATTCAACTGGGAAAAATGATTTGAATTTGTTGTGTAAGATAATATTAATTTCAAGTTATGTGTCGTCGATATATAACATTAACGTGGTGAGTCAGTATAATAAAAGGTACAAACAAGTGACTAGCGTCAACAGTGTGTCAAGTAACAGCACTAGTAACACTTTTAACCTCAAGTATCTCATGGCAATACTACAACTCATTCTCATCCTACTCGACATTAAAATCAAAATCACAAACCAATTCATCTACTACAACGTACGACATAGTTTATTTATGGTTTATTCATGGCTTATTTATCCTTTATTCACCGTTTATTTAGTTGGTTAGTCACAATATTACAGTAAATTTCACCTTGTTTGTAGTTGTTTTGGTTGATTGAGGAGGGGTACATTTATATAATAAATAATAATAATAACATAAGAATGGAAAAAGGTAATTTGTACACACCGAATTAACACAATTATTTCTAGGGAAAAGCGGATTAATATTTAATAATTTAATAAATGAAAATGAAAGCACGGGAAATGGCAACAAGGACGAGAGTGATTTAATACTGTTGAATGGGAATTTGAAGTTGTATTTGAATGTTAGTTTTACACATTTTTATCCGCTTCAGGTCTCAAACGAGTTCATATTCCAACTCTTCAAACAAGTTAATTTCGATCCGAAACTACTCAATTTATAATTTCCCTACCCTATATCACACATTATTATATGTTATTATCTTGTTATAATTTTGTATAATATATTTGTTGTATGATGTTGATTAATAGATTATTAATATTTAAGCGTATAAAACAGTTGAATGGAAGGAATTTTACTACATTTGACGTGTTTAAGAAATTACAAGATTCTAACTCTGAAACTAAAGTGGATGAAGAAACTAGAAAACCTTCCTTAAAAGTATTTAAATACATTGATTTTATTATTTCTAGGTGATAAAATTAGTGGATGAGATACTTAACTTAACCCTAATTGAGGTGGCAGATTTGTGTAACCTCTGCCAAGATAAACTTTCCACCAATAATGTTAATAATAGACTCCCGTTTCCACACCCAAACTCTTTTTTTCAGTGTATCTTTAGAATATTACAATTTTAGACAAAAAATTTTTAGATAATGGATTTGCTGGTAACATGAATTTTACACCTCCTCCAACTCCCACCAATACTACCGATTCCACTGATAGTACTCCAAAGAATACTAATGTTAGTACTAAGGAAGAACCTGTGAAGGAAAAGGTGCCGGTGAAAAGGACAATAAAATTAGTTGGATTTGACAAGGAGAAGAAGATCGATGTAATAAAAACAATAAGAACAATATTAAATATTTCCCTAAGAGAATCCAAAGAACTGATAGAATCTTACCCAAAAGTTATTAAAAAAAGTATGTTCTCACTACTATACCTTAGATACCATACATATTTAGTTATATATACCTAATTATGCACATTAATTATATGTGTATTTTAGATGTGAGTGAGGAGGAATTGGAGAAGTTGACCAAGTTAATAAAGGATTCTGGTGGTCATGTAGAAGTCGAATAATTTTTAATCCACAATTTTATTTTCTATCGGAATATTACAAATTCTACAAATTTATTCATGTTGTGTAAATTTTATAACTTTTATAATTTATAATTTATTAATTTATTATGATTCTGGAGGATAATTATGTTATTTCTTTAGAACTGGTTGAAAAATTGAACAAATATTTTAATTCCTATTATAAACACCTGTTTTCTAAAATTACTCCAATTTCACTCCAGTTTAACTCCTCTTCCTCCCATTTCACAATCGAAGAACTTACCAACTCACCTGTAAAAGATCCTTTAGATGAAGTGAAGACACTAAGTGATGCAGATAACACTGTAAAATTGAACAGTCTATTATGTGTATACAAAAATGATAAAAATGTACGTAAAAACTTGTTAATATTTCCAATACACTGCAGTAACAAGGTTATTACCGACGATGTCATAAATACACTCCAACTAACTACTTTAGATACTGATTCCAAGGATGATATTGGCGAAATTTGTAGAAAATTTGGATATTTGAACGAGTTACAGAATTCTCTTGATTTCAAGAACACTTTATTCATCTCAGTTTTTTATGAAAATAATAAATTCACTCTTTATGAACTTAATTTTAACTCCATTCTTAACTTCATATAACCTAATTTTCTGTAATTCCGTGAAGGATTGGGTAAAAATTATATTATACGATAACTATTCGGAAAGATGATATGTGAGAATTGTGATGAGGAGATTGGAGATGCTGTGACTTGTCCAATCTGTGGTGTGATTCAGAACATTACTGAAACTCAAGTTGACGTTTTCTCAGGTTTCTATTCAAAATCACAGAAAATCTCACAACCTGCACCTCTGCAAGTTGATACCATACCAATCAGTTCACAAATTGGTTTAACCACAGACACTGCTGATACTTTAGACACTAAGATAAAAGTGAGAATTTGTGAGTTACAAGAATTATTAAAGAATATAACTAAAATATTAGTAATTAAATACAACGTAACGTATAGAGTTGAAGTTTACGCTAAAAATCTCTGGAAATCTTTTCTAACAAGGTTTATCACTAATCTCAATTCCTGTCAGGATGTCAATGTCAATTCACCACATAATTCTGGAAAACCTCTTGATGAACCAGTGAATGTAAAATCTCTGGATGAACGTTTGGTAGTTGAAATAATATGTAAAAGTTTAAATAAGTATCGATATCCCATAAGTATTAATGAGTTATATAAGCTTATTATATATAACAGGCTACCGTATATTAATTTTAAGAAGAACCCAAACTCGCAATCTAACAGATTAGATTACTTGTTAGAAGACTCCAGTGGATTAAACGACAGTAAAGTGGATATATTGTGTAGAAAAATAATGAAATATTTAAGATTACCAAGTATTTGTTTAATAGTGTTGGATAAGTTAGTTGGCTGTGTTTTAGAAGCTGAGTTTAATTTAAGTGATGAAATACTCTCCTGTGCACTGGTTCTCATTGTATGTCGTCTACTGTGGCCAATTTTTCATATTCAACCCCCAGCACATAATACAGCCACCAAATCAACTGTAGACAATACATCTTCTAAATCAGCTGTAGAAAGAGTTAATATACAAAATGTTAAAGACGATGTTATAAATGAGTCGGATAATAGAATTTTAAAATACGTACTGGAGAAGTACAGAGAGAAGGATATGAACTCGTTTATGTCATCAATTTTGTACAGATACACAAGTAATTATTATCTCCAATTTAAACTCTCAAGTCTTAAACATCTGTTCAAGTCACATAATACCACACTTAATTTATTAGGATTCAAGCTTCCAAATACTTCCTCTGAGAACGCTATTGCCGAGGATAGTGACGATGGAGTGGATGAATTGATTCACAAGTTGAAAAGAGGATTAATGAGTAATAATGAAATTTATTATGTAATAACGAGTTTGTTTAGAAATTATCCCAATTATTCCGGATTCTCACTTGAAAAATTATTAGAATTTACTCACTTTACTTTTACTAATCATGACCAGAAACGGCAAACGTTCAAATCCTTAAAAAAAATTCTCAATACCAACCAATACAATATTTATAACAGTATTAATCTGTCCACACTATTGAACAAGGATAACAGCGAAATGAGTCAAAATACTGTCAATTCAGGTGTGAAGACAAATTTGTATGAATTTGAACTGAATAGGATAAATAACTTAATGGGACACATGGATACAGTAACTGAAATCGGATACACTCTCCCAAACAAACCATATAAACTTAAAAATAAATCCTACAGTATGTTATTACACTAGTTTATGTATATAGTTATTTACATGGTTATGGTATAATAGTGTTGTAGGTGGGTTGCCTGTAATATATATTTTAACTTTGAAGGTGGTGAGTAATTACGCTGGAGTTTCCCAGTACAAAGTTCATGAGAATGTAGTCTCAATTGAACAGTTTCTAATCGATAAATTTAACTAATTTCAACTTACACATTAGATAATCTGTTTTAAACTTATCATTGAACGAAAATGCATGTAAAGATACCGATAAACCACCTAAACATAAAGCAGCTGTGGAGAGACTTAATGCTTTTAATAATGAGCATGACCATATTAAGCCTCTCACGATTTAGATCTATTAATTATAACCCTAATCAACAATTCTTAGATCTTTTCCAAATCACAATACAGCATTTAACTATCAATTTAAACAATTAATTCAATTTTTTATGGAGAATCAGATAGATTTATTATGTTTGGAAACCCCTGAGGAGGCTTGCTTGTCAGAACTCCTGGAATCTTCCAAGAGAGACTTGGCTGACAAGATGGTTACATTCGCATACTCAAAATTAATATTTTCAGATCATTACACGATAAAACTGAAGAATATGAAGAAGAAATACGACGAAATGAGTAACACTTCAAAGACTATTAAGCATTTACTCATGATTGACCCTTTGGAGAACATTTTAAAAGAGGATCTTGAATATTTCGTAATTTCTCTGGTCTTACTCATAATTTACCACAATTACTTGAAAGAGGCTAGGAGATTATTAAATTATGACATAATGCGCGGCGCAAGGCGTGAGATATTTAAAAGATACGGCTTCAACTTCACCCTATACCTTGAGGATCTTGAAACTTTCATAATTGAACGTTATTTTCTGCTAGAAAAAAGAGTAAAAAGCGCAATTTCAAACGGAGTAAAACACATTAACATCAACAATACAAAAATACCACTCGAATAACACATTTTAAACCACTGACAATTAACTATACACTTATGTACATGTATGGCGTATAGTATATTTATAGCAGTATGAGTTCACAGTGTATGTATATAGGAGTAGTATATCCTAGTACTAGGAGTATATACACGGTATCATAGTGAGGATAAAATGTTTATGAGATTAGGTAACAATGAGTTTAATGTATTGTGGCGGTTTGAGTATTTTGGTGAGGTACTTGATGACGTAGATTGGGAGCCAGCCGAGCATTGAGATTGCGAGCACTTTCCAGAAGAAAGACTTTCTGGCGATAAACTCCATATCAAAGTTATTCCTGAAAACCAGCAGTGAGTAAAAGTACACGATGCAAGTGCAGACGAGTCCGATGATGGTTAACCTGTGCCAGTGATGCAGTTCAGACACCAAATTGAGTATTTCCAGCAGAAACAGTGATGTACAGCCAATTGAGATGAGCGATACAAGTGAGTTTTCAAAGAGAATTATGGCTCCTATCATGAGAATTGCGCCTTGGAATATGCTTATCCAAATCCAAATCAGAAATGTTTTAATGTTAAGTTCTCGTCCCTTCTTCAGCTCCACATAGAGTTCTGGGAACAACATCACATCCTCCTCACAGATCTCCTCGTCAAGCACCAGGCAGAATATTGGGATCATGTTGTAGTAGCTCGTGAATCCCACTAGTAGCCAGCCCTGGAAGAAAGCGATTGGCATGAAGTAGTAAATTGTGCTGAAAATCGCCTGCATGACACTAATGATAACGCCACGGTGAATTAGGAAATTTGACATTGTGCTGCTACGCTTGTAACTGTTTCGTCCGTGCCAAAGTAGCAATCGCTTAATATGAGAGAATTCTACCAGTGAGTAGTCGGACGAAAGTGAGGCTTGGAGCCCTTCTTTACCCACTATTCCAATTCCTACATTTGCTTCTGAAATCATCGGAACATCGTTATCTCCATCTCCTATACTACACACGATCTTGTTCTCACTCTTGAGCAACTTTACAATGTCTGCCTTCATCTGCGGTGTACAACGGCAGAACAGGACGTTGTTAGCCAGCAACAGCGACTTCACAAACAGTCTCCTCAGAGTCTTGAAAGTTGTGTTATACTCTGCATTGTCTCCCAGGAAACAGTTGTTGACTGCGATGTTGATCACGAAGGAGTCTAGTATCAACAGCGTCTTGTTAACTGGGCCCATGATGAACGTATTGAGCTCGTATGTTATCACCTGGACCACCGAGTTAAGGTATACGTTATACAGCCCGATTGCATCGAAATCATCATTCTCGTCAGTGTTAAAATTGCTTATGAACTCAATCATCTCCGGAATCGGAGGTCCACTCCCAACCACCAACGGCGCTCCTAACATATTTATTATGTCATAGTTAAGTAGCAAATTAACTATATTTAACACTAAATTAACTAAAATTGACTAAAAAAAAGTATAGTTAACACTGAATTAAACTAAAATTAACTAAAATTAACTAAAATTAACTAAAATTAACTAAAATTAACTATAGTTAACACTAAATTAACTAAAATTAACTATAGTTAAATGTGGTTGTTGGTTACCTCCAGATTCAGGTGTGAGTTGTTTGAGTTTGTCTACTGAGATTTGAAAAATTGAATTATTTTTTTGGATCATTCCGCATGAGATTGCGACGCACTTGGCGGTATCGATTTTGTCACCGGTGAGCATCCAGATTTTAATGCCAGCGTTCTTGAGGCTCTCTAGAGTACTCCCAACGTTACGTTGGAGTTTATCACGTACGCCGGTTAGACCCACAAGAAGCATTCCGTGTTCTAGAGTTCCTGTGACCTTCCTGATCTTCTTCACTCTGTCATACAGACTCAAATTAGCCTCGTTATACTTTTGGACAAAGTTATCGTACTCTGAGTCTGAGATAGCTCTGTATGCAAATACAAGAGTTCTCAGTCCCATGCGTGCTAGGTTGTCACATTCCTCTGAGAGCCAGACACTACCACGGGGAAGTAGCATTGGAATCACAACCACCTCTGCACCCTTGAGAAAGAAATGTTTTCGCCCACACTCGTCCTCCACTATGATCCCCATTCGCTTAGTCTCACTGCTGAATGGGATCATGAACAGAATCCTCAGGTTCAAAGGAATCCCATTCACCATTAAAATCATTTTATAGTCATCTCTCTCCACCAGCTTCACGTTACACAGATTTGCAAACTTTACCAACGCTATCTCATCTGGTGAACTTCCCTGAAAATCCATATCACTCTCCAACACTTCCTCCATCACACTGTCCATTATACTATCAACTAGGCTATCAGCGATACTATCGAGCTTCGGTGTGTTATCTGATCCCGTGTTACTATCCATATTATGAAGTTGATCTGATGGATTTATTTGTAAATTAACCAAATTTTCACTATTATTTGGTTGATCAACTGGATCAGAGGCAGTTTCTGATTCTGAAATCGGCCTTACATTATGACACACTGCCAGTGATAACAATGACAAGTATAACCGATTCTCCAAATTATCATTCAACTTATTATTATTTATAATTACAAGTTCCGAACCTTCACACAACACACTATTTACTGTGTTACCACTGGAAGAACTCACAGAGTTACCGCTACTTGCATATGTATTGGGTATATTTGTGATTTTATCTTTAATAATGTTAACATCTTCATTAGTGTAGTAACCCCTTGTGATGTACAGTTTCTCTAGTGAGATCACATTTTGCGTGAGTGTTCCGGTTTTGTCAGTGAGTAGATAGTTGATACGGCCCAGTTCCTCAGGGATCATTGTAGTTCTGGGCATTGTTTGCGGTATCTTGTTATCCAACACAATAGCTCTGTTGTACACGTACTTTGCGATTTCCAGGCTAATTCTAAGTGATAGGGGTACAACTGTGGAAAACAACAACAAGTACTTAAGAAAAGTAACGTACCACATGGACATGAAACCATTGGGACAAAGCATCATCACACACATTACTAACATGATCAAGATCAGGACAATGAACAAACGGTTCAACTCCTTCTCAAACAACCCGTACTTCATCTTAGCACGCTTTGAGTTTAGACATGCCCTGGCATCTTTCCCTATGTATATCGTTAACCCGTGAATTGTCCCACTGGCTACTATCGAGTTCATCCACACTATGTTATCCACATTTAATGATTCCACTATTCTCTTACTCTCCAACTTACTCTCCACATCTATTGACGTTTTCTTTCTAAATGATTTACTCCTCGATTTATCCACCTTGGTATCCACCACAGTATCCAGCTTGGTATCCAATTTAGTATCCACCTTAGTATCCACCACAGTATCCAATTTAGTATCCACATTGGTGTTATCTGAATTATTTAGTTCAGGGGTACTATCAACGGTATTCTTTGTACCGGGGTCTGGTTTAGAATTTGTTTCCGAATTCACGGAATTTTCATCATCAAGTTGATTACTTTGGTCAACTGAGTTTGTAGTGTGGTAGAAACAGATTTTACCGGTGAAGTTGTAGAAATCATCTTTGGGTTCTTCAACCGTTGCTACTGAGTAGAGGCTTAAAATCTCCTTCACCGTGCTCATGGCTTGAGTTGTCGCTACTGCTCGCTTTAGTTTCCAGTCAGTCTCCCCATCAAGCTGGTCAGTTCTGACAAATGAGGCACCGTTGGGATCACTCGTCTTGAGCAATAGCAGGTCTGCTGGGACCCTCTGACCCTGTTTTAAAGTTATCAGCTGTCCCAACTTCAACCTCTCGGCACTCACGTCAACATAGTCATCCTTCTGGTACACTGAAAACTTCTGAGTGTTATGTTCCCTGTCACGCACATGCCTCTTATAGTCCTCAATGCCCTCCTTCAACATGCAAACGGCAACCACAAGACTCAGTGGGAACAAGTGAACTATCGGAGACTCCACACGTAAAATCGGTACCAACTGCGTTAAACACATCGACAAATAAAACAAGTTTATAAACACCCTACAACATTATATGCTACCCGATAGGGGTATAATATGCTTAACTATTATCAATACTAAGTTCATTTAAATAGCAGAAAACTATGTAGTCAGAAGCGTATAGTAAGATCTGTATATCAGTACCTGAACTGTGAATATAGAACCAGTGGAACAAATGTGAAGAAGTTGTACTTCGAATTAACCAGTCCATTGTACACTAAAAATTATTATATTATAATTTAAAGATACGGAAAAGTTTGGGTAGTGTACCGCCTTTATTTGATATACAGCGAATAGATTTGTAAGGCCGTCTGTTAAAACGCGTATGAAAGTAAAAAGTTATGCGATCCCTCAGCGTAGCCGGACGCTCCAAATTATACAAAAACCACTCATTATCGTTTATTTTCTCCTCTAATCCTTTCATATCATCTTACTATTCATCATACTTATTTTAATTATGCTAATACTTGTCATATCAATACTGATACTAGAGATATTAGCCACCAGATCAATCATATTACAGTTATCAACAGCCTAAGGTGTTAAAAATGAAAACTTAGTAAAACTATTAAAATTATTTAAATTTATTAAAAAGATTTAAACGGGGAAAAGTTGACTCAATGTCAAACTTGAAAACTTATGATAATTTACAGAGAATTAAACTAATTTACACGGATTATTAAATTTTAATTAAAAATACTATGAATGATTTGAAAAATGTAAGAAAAAATAATTTAACAGAATTCGGATAAAATATAAGAATCACGAATATCACACCACAGGTATATATTTTGTTAAATTTATTAATTTTTTACACATTTGCACAATTTTTGCACAATTATCTATAAAATTAGTTTATTTAACATTATATAAGTTATTTGCGTAAAATTACTGAAACTAAACGAATTAATCAGATAATGGAATCTTATGGGATAAATCACTATAGTACTAAAAAAAATATAAATCAATTAATAAACCTGTAAAATAATTTATTCCCAATTTTGTTATTAATTATATTAAATTTACATTATAAATGACTTGATTTGTATTATATTTGTGCCTTTAAATGGCAAATTGTTTCATTTCATAAATGACACACCTTTTACCATGTTTTATTACTCTTTTGTACTATACTTTAAATAACAGCGTTGACAGCTTTATTGTTAGTAAATTTTACAAATTTCACGATTTTAATAAAATTTTATCAAATTCTGGAAACTATGGAGATCACTTGGAACCATTTGGAAACACTGTACATTCAGTAACTTCTCTAAAATTAACTGAAAATGATGTGAATCCACTGAATTTAGTGGCCGATGATGGAGATTTATCAAATTCCTCTACTGGAGTAGAAGTGTTGGATGGTGACTCTGAGAAGGAGAGCCTGGAATATTTGAAATTGAACGATTATATGTGCAGTAGTTTCTTAAAATATGCCTTGAGTATAATTTTGGGCCGTGCTTTACCAGATTCAAGGGATGGTCTTAAAGTTGTTCATCGTAGGATTATATGGGCCATGCACGTATCACCAACTCTTTATACCATTAACTATATAATGCTAACTATAGTTATAATATTATATAGAGTTAGATCCCCCTATAGGACAGTAGATAACTTCTTTGAAAAAATTTTAGATGTTGAAACTGGATCCGAATGGTCAGTATCGTAAATGTGCTAAAGTGGTTGGAGATGTCTTGGGTAATTACCACCCTCACAGTGACAAGAGCGTGTACGACGCGCTATGCAGACTCTCTCAGGACTTCATCATGAAAGTGCCACTAATCGATGGTCACGGGAATTTTGGTTCAAATAATGATCCTCCAGCCGCTATGCGTTATACCGAATGCAGATTAACCAATTTTTCGTATATTTCTACTTAGTTATTTCATCTACACAGTAAAAATTGGTTATAGTGAATAATAATGTATTAGTAAGATGATAATGCTGAATGATATAAATTTCAATACTATTGATTATATACCAAATTTCGACAATACCAATGTAATTTTACACACCATTTATCTATCTAACTAGATAACTATTCTGAGTAAATTATATATGACAGATTAATTGTGATGTAGATTGAGCCGATGGTGTTGCCTTGCAGATTACCTAATATACTAATTAATGGTTCTTCTGGTATTGCTGTTGGACTGGCAACTAATATTCCTCCACACAATCCCACCGAAGTCATCAACGCAACCATACAATTCATCAAGTAAATTCTATACTTCAACACAATTCATAGGTCACATCTCAATACTACTACTGAAACTACTGCTGAAACTCGTTCTGATACTACTGTTGATGGTCTCAAGGATGATAAGAATGTTGAAATTGTTAATGAGGTTATGGGACCTGATTTCCCAACTGGAGGAGTCATAAGGACGACAAGAGAAGCTATGAGGAAAATATATGAGAGCGGTAAAGGGACAGTGTTAATACAGTCAAAATTTGTATTTGAAGAGAAGTTTAGGTATTATTGGACTAAATTCGTACCATTTACTGAATTTAGTCCCGCTGAGACACCAGTCCCCTAGTTACACAGTTATCCCTATTTGTCATAAAATATTTTAGAGATGTGATAAATGTGTATAATAATTTCAAGGATATAAAGTTTAAACATAATTCTAGAATTTCAATTGTCATTAACCAAATCCCCTACAACACACGAATCGTACTACTCTTCCTATATAGTTTACCTAATTACGTCTAGTCAAAATTTATATACCTTGTTAAACAGTAGTAACGATTGTCTTAGAACGACATAATAGAGAACATAAACCGTAATATAAAGAATAATAATATAATTGGTGTGAATGATGTGAAAGATGAGAGTGACCGTAACGGGACTCGAATCGTGGTGGAGTTGAAGCGGAACATATCTTCAGTGATTGAGATTCAGGAGATCATGGCTAAACTGCAGAGACTCACAGAGTATAATTACAAGTGCAACTTCATCACACTTGACCAAGATAAACCAATACGCTTCAACCTCTATACTATCCTGAAGATTTGGCTCGACTTTAGGCTTAAAGTTCTCAAAAGGAAATACAAGCACTTGTTACTCAAATTGAAAAAGAACCTAGATATTATCAATGCTTACATCATCATTTATCTCAATATCAACACCATTATCAACTCTTTCCAAAATCACCAGAAAGGTATACTATACTAACTACCAAGGGTTCATTATTTACACTTATTCATTGTTATACAATGTTAAAATAAGTAATAAATACTTTTTACTCTAATTTACATTGAGCTATAGGAGTGTATAAAGTATTGAAGGAAGAGTTTAAGTTGAATGATGACCAGATGAAGAGTGTGATGCGTCTAACGTTGAGGCAGTTGAATCAGCTAAATATCGATAATTTGAAGGAAAAGTCTGGAGAATACACGAAGCAAATTGAGTTTTATGAGAATGTCCTAAACAACGACACTAATCTGTACAATGAAATTATCTCAGACCTGACTGAGTTGAAGGATCATTTCAAAAATATCAAGAGAAATACATTAATTATCTATACCGACGAGGGTTCTAATTTTGAAACTACTGTCGAAGGGGTTGAAGGGCCTGAGGGTACTAGTGAAGATAAAGTTGATCCTTCAGTGGTAGAATCTGACGATAACATTATCATCTACAACAGTCTTGGTAGAATTAGTAAAATCAAATTAGACCAAAAATTCTACAAATCCAACAAAAATAAATCAATACGCATTTCTAATCCTATCCACTCCCATTCCACCACTCCCGATACGAGCATAGAATCCTCAACTCCTGATTCAAATAAGAATAATCGTGCTAAGAAGGGTGAGACTAAAATTGATGAGGCTGCGGCGTTGGAAGTGGGTTATTGCAGTAATAATAACAGTAATAAGATAATAATAATACTGAAAAACGGCAGAATAATGCATGTGAATAGCAGTAAACTGAAACTCTGTAAGAAAGGCTATGATATGTTCAAGTATTTGGGTATTAAAAATGACGAAATGATTGAATATATTACATCAATAGGAAAACATCTTGGAGGTATTCCGTTACGGTCCTTGTACTCCCTCCCGGGGGTTTAGTTCCTTAGTTATCTAGTACTTATTTAGTTCCTGATGATTTACTTATTTATTCCTCCATTGGACTTACTAATACTCATTTACTTAGCTATATACTTTATAATTAGTAGTTAATTCCCCTATCTTAATATGTAAAATGTGTACAGATATAATAATGGTTGGATATGGTAATGGTATAATGACTATTTGCAATACCAATAGGCTGAATTTGAAACTATCAAAGACTAAGCTGAACCTTAAACTTAACCTTAAAAATAAAGAAATCAAGTTCTTTTTCAATTATAACCTTAATCACATTTCACAAAACCCATTTCTTTTCATTTGTATCTTCGTTACGCGGCTTGTGCATCCCTCCGGGGGCACTTCCTTAGTTATTCATTCCCCTGGGGACCTACTCTTGCTTTATTTAGTTAAAATTACTATTAATTACAATACCCATAGATACCTTGATGTAAAAAATGTGTTTAGGTACTAAAAGAGGATATTGTATAAAAATAAGTTTAAGGAGTATAATGGAGAAGTTCGATAAGAAAAAGAATGTGAAGCTGATAAGATTACACAAAGGCGACGAGGTTGTTTCTTCATGCCTTGCAAATGACCAACAACACATACTCATCTTAACCTCCAAGGGTAAACACCAGCGCCATAACCTTTATGTAGGCAAATATAAACTAATTAATATCAATGATATCAAGTTACAAAAAATTAAAGGAAAAGGGTATAACATACTGAGGAATTCACAGAAATCAATTAAAAAGAGCGGAGGCGACAATTCATCAAATTTGGATGAGGCGGTATCTTGTACAAATGTGGATAAAATAAAAGAAAAGAAGAATATATTACTGATAAGTAAGGGTGGTATCCTGTGTAAGAAATCACTGTACTTAAAGCCAGGCCTAAGGCATCACAAGACTAAGAAACTGTGGAATAATATACCAAGCAATGACCAGTTAACATATTCTAAGCTTTTATAATCTCCTCATATTATTTTATATTCACACTACCATACCACTTAAGTATATATAATATATGTATCTATTAATGTATCTATACATATTGTATATTAGGTATGGTATGGGTATATGGTATAATAAAACTTGTTTATAGTATAATTAAGAATAAATTGAGGCTAAAGTTAATAAAAATACCTTAAAATAACCAATAATTGTGAATAAAGTGGGCGAAAACTGGAATGAAAAATGTAGCTGGTAGAATGCATCTGTATGGGAATTTAAACTTGGTGCTTTTTAAAGATGCTTTTTATAACTTATTAAATACTTCGTTATTTTTTACAAATATCATATTTAATTAAATTATTTCACAGTAATTAATTAACAATTATGGATTTTCAGAACTTGGAGAGTAACTCTGAGGCCAAGATGACCAAAAGAAATGTCCTGATTAGTTACTCATTTTGGTTTCTTCTAGGTGTTCTGATAACTTTCTGTAAATTAATCAAAACACACTTAGCCAGAGCATTATCAGCAATGCTCCAACTTCAAATGTCTGAGAGTGAGTCATTCTTCACAGACTTACTTATTTGTATAGAAATTTTCTACGTTCTAGGCCATCTAATAGCTTATTTGTTCTTTCCAGTAAGCATATTTTGGCTCAAATTGATACTATTATTTTTGTTTGGAAATATCTTTCTGACTGTTTCGCCTCTATTTGTCTTGGTTTCCGGATTCACCTCCGTCCCAAACAATTGTTTGAAATACATGTTTTTAAATGGAATAAGCGGTTGTTCCTTTTGCATAGGAGCCTTAAAGATCATTGGAATGTCTCTTGTTACTGATAGATTTATAGCTGGAAAGCCGTTGACCAAGATTGTGTTAATGCTCTCAGGCCATAGGGCTGGGTCTTTTTGGGGGTCTTTAATTGGTCCGTTTGCAAATTTTGCTCCTGAACCCTCTTATATGGACAAGTTCAAATACAATACCAATAAAATAGTTGGCTATAAATTGGGGTTAGGACTTCCAATTTTAATAACAACCGGTTGCTTGATATATTTTTTTACTAACCCCAAGGACAAAGAACACATTGCTTGGATGAAGTCTAAAGTGGTCAATCAGCTGAAAAAATTCGTCAGAGTTTTAAAGTTAACAATAACGCAATATCCATATGTTATTCTAATGATTGTAATTCAGTTTTTATCGGGATTTTCAGGGGCTTTCTTAGGTACTTTATTATCAACCCACTCACTTCTAAGCACTATATATACGTTTATACATTTATCTATATTGCAATTTATATAGTTATCTATATTGCAATATATACAGTTATCTATATCTCAATTTATACCAAAATTTAGTAATAATTATAGTATTCTATTAGTTATTAGTGTAGTTAGAGGTGATGTAAAATGTTTTAGTTGCACACGCTTTGTCTAATGAAGTTGAGATTTCGGTTTTGGGGAAATTCGTTATGTTCTTGATCTTACGGGATGTTTCAGGCCTCATTGGCACGTGGTTTCCATACGTTTTCCCAGAAAATAAAACAATCAGCAACCACACAGCCAATAACCTTTTGGTAACCAATTATAATACGGAAGGTGGTAAAACTGTAATTGACCTGAGTATAAGTGACTCAACTGTTAATGGAAGTGGTAATTGTAAAACTATATCACGTAAATTGAAAACGCGTCTTTTAATTATTTGGATATTAGCGGCGATATATGCTCTGGTGATTCTGGGTATGATTCTCGACGTTACTGTTCCTTCAAAGCCATTCAATTGTTTTTTCCTCACGATTGCTTCTGGAATCGTGATCACTGTCTTGTTCTCCCTTTTTAGATCCGCTTGCACATCAATTATTTACACTCACCTGTGCGCCATAGAAGTCAACGATGGTCTGATTGACGACGACGACGTTTTTCTCGAACTGGATGACGTAAACCTTGTAAAAAGTTTCCTGGTTGGCTTCTTCTGTTTGATTGAGCTCATTCCCCAATTGATTTACATCCCAATAGACCGTATTTTGAGACCATTAATTATTCAGTATACCAGAAACCTTGCCAGCCCATCCACATAATATATTATTTTCTGTATATTCACTAATTATGATCAAATCAACACTAGTTAAGATAAGTAGTGAGTAAATTGAGATAAGACATTCAGGTGTACGGGTAGAAATTTTTATAATTCGGGACGTAATATTTGTTGAGCATTTTATGGTTGCGATTGTCCGGCTTAGGTCTGTTTTTGATCTTGATGATTATGATTAGCAGGATTATTATTATCAAAAACAGTATGGCTTTCAGGTCCAGTTGGTTAATCAGTTTATTTATCAGTGAGCCTATGATCTCCACTGAGATTGAGGAGACGTCCTCATACACCAACGAGTCCTTCTTCATGCACAGCTCCCACTCCTTGCACTTGCTTTCCATTGCTGGGATCTTTATCACATTACATTTGTTCTTGTTATACTCATTAAAACATATCTAAACACATTTTTATTGAGTTATCTAGCGTAGTCTAAAGAATCTGACTAGTATACATACTACTATGGCAATAGGATATTATATAGTTAATGTAAGTAATGAAGGGAAAGAAGTACCTGTGATTTATTGTGTACAACGGCCTTATTATTATTAATATGATTAATAATATCTTTCCTTAAAATGATAAAAATGACAATTAAAATATAAATTAAGATGAAAGTTACGATTATGTTCAGTATCGTTTTCAGCCAACTGTTTATACTCTCAGTAATAAACTTGCTCTTCTTGGTACTTTCATTGTTATCCCAGACGAAATCATTAGTGTAGCCATCACTTAAAACAGGATTACACCGTAGATATTTACTAACATACGGATTTATGGAATTATAATTATCCAGTCTAAAGTTATAGGGGTTGTTTTTATTACAATTCTGACAACTGAGTTTATGGAATTTATGGGAGTTGTTGGAGAAGCGTGTATTATTGGTATGTGCAGATATTGTGGAGGATTGCGATGACAAATCTGGAATTTTTGGACGAAATAATTGTATTTCATTTTTTTTACCCCTTTTCAAATCCTTCAAGTTTTTAACATAATGTGCTTTTGGTGTTGTTTTCGCACTACTCATCAACCAACCACTTTTTTTCTCATCCTTATTCTCAACTGTGTTGTCCTCCTCAACTACATTAAACGTTTCATCACCTTCAAAAGTGTTCTCCATACTAACTGTGTTATGAGTGTTGGCAGGGTCAGTAGCATTGGTGAGGTCAGTGTAAGAAACAGTATCTGGACTTGGTTTCTCTAACTTAACAAAAATATTATAACCTGTTAACAAAACATCATCATCCACATCACCACCTACTGCGTTAATGTCGTCAATCTTAATATCTGTGTTCATATAATCAGGTGTGCCATTCGTGTTATTTGTATTATCTGTGGTTATATTATCAGATGTATTTTTGATGTTGGAGTGGGAGGTAGGTGGTAAAAAGGAATTGGAATTTGAGATTTTGAGTGATTTGAGCTCATCGTTTAAATTAAGCTCTTCCAACATTACTCGTGAATAAATTTAGCAAAATTTATTTCTTATCCTCCAAACTAAAATACGATCATTATTATTATAATAATTTATCCAGTAAAAGAATAATTACTGGTGTTTGTCAGGTTAACACATAACCGACACTACCTCTACTATTATCACTAAATAATATTAATAGATAATTTTAGTGAGTGCCAGTTGTAAAAAAATGATGGATGATGAGAGTTATGGAATTATTGACAAGGACAGTTATTACAAGGATCCACCCAGGGTGGAAGACCTCTCTGAACTCGTTAATAACACTTTGGAATCCGTTAAACCTAGACTTCCAGTACCATTCCACTCCTTTACACTACTATAATTAGCTATATATTACTTTTAATAGATCTAACTACTATAATATTGATTTTATTTCCATTTTAACCCAGTTATTACACGGTAGTAACATTTTCTTGTAGAAAAATTACGATGAAGAGGTTTTGAAGGAATTATTACTGGAGTTAATGTTGGTTGAGAAGAAATGCCGGCAGAAATTTGACGGGGAGTCTAATTCTTTAATTTGTAACTTTATCTTGACTCTTTTGTACGATTTTAATGATTTTAATAACATGTTCTACTACTTGGTGTTACTATGCAAGAAGCGTGGGCAGTTGAAGACCACGATTGTTTCCATGGTTGACTTGGCTGAGCGCTGGCTTGACTCCATTCCAAGCCTTGAGGTTCGTCTCGAGCTCTTTAACACTCTCGACAAGATTACTCTTGGGAAGATTTACCTTGAAAAGCAGCGTGCTCAGATTATTTTTAAGCTTGCCAAGCTTAAGGAAGACGAGGGAAATATTAAAGAATCAGCTTCCATATTACAGAATATTGAGGTACCTCATTATTTACAGGCAATTCCACTCTTCGGGGACTCGGTCTTCAGTTATTTACTTATATATATACAATACCTCTATCATGTTGATATTTGTGGTTTGTGTAAAATTGTAATAGGTTGAGACGTATGGTAGTTTGAATAAGTTGGAAAAGATAAGATATATATTAGAGCAGATGCGAGTGAATTTGCTTAACGGTGACTATATTCGTTTCTTTATGACTAGTAAGAAGATAACCGAGTCTGCTTTGGACGATTATGTTCCCGAGAAGCTCCAGTTCTATGACTTCATGATACAGTATTACCACCACGATTTCGATATAGAAAACGTCACCAAATCACTCTACACCATCTACTCCACCAAGAAAAAACTATTTCTAGACTCTACCAATTCAACTGATGATTCACCCAGTAACATAGACCAACAATACTATCAAGATTATTTAACCGTAAGTTCTATACACTACTATTTTTATAGTATTTAATTAATCATATTTAACATTTATATATATTTGACATTTATTCATAGGTGTTGGAGAAATTATTGTTATATTTGATATTATTATCATTGAACGAAGAGAATATAGAATACATGAAGAAGGTGAATGAGGATGAGAAAAAGTTCATAAAACAGTTGTTGACTGTTTCTCCTTTTTTCCAGCAATTTCTCAACAACTTCCTCATCCCTCATCAGCTTGACGATGCACTGGTTGAAAAGATCAACAGTATGTTGGACGAGCGATGTAGTAAATTGTTATATGACCGGATAATTCAACACAACGTTAAAATAGTTTCAAAATACTATAACAAAATAACCCTCGAGCGTTTATCAACACTATTAAACATTAATTCAGACGTAAATCCCTACTACTCAATTACACTAGTTACACACTCTATACATCTTTTACCTAGTAAATCAGTTATCTACCACTAATATTACTATTTTTAGTTACTTCCGGTTATATAATTTGTTATATTTGGTTGTAGAAATTGGAGAATGAAATTAGTAACATGGTGGAGATGGGAATAATTGATAGTAAAATCAACCGTATAACGGGAATTGTTAAATTTCAAAAGAAACTACAAACTGAAATTATACTCAACAACTGGGTCAACAATATTACAAAGTACCAAACAAATTATATATTTACTCACACATTCCTTATTTACCTACATATTCTTCATCCAATGACGTTGTTTAATAGTATACTTAGTGTTAAGGTATGTAAAATGTTGTAGGTTGATGGAATTGGTTGACCAGTGCTCTAGATTAGTTCAGAAGGAGAAGATGATCCACGAGGCTAGATCAAAACAAATCCAACTTGATACACAATTTTCATCCTGATTTTTTTCCGCCACTTTTACCATTTTCACCCCAAATTTAATATTCCTCCCGATTTTTATTATCCTTTACTGAATATTATTTTTTGTTGAGATTGTGTCGAAATTAGTTATTTCTAGTAGAACATGTGTATCGTGGTTCCCCATGGAATCTTAAGTACTCGATAAAAAACAACTCACTAAAAATAATATATTTATAGTAGTAGTATCAATAAGTTTATAAGATAATTTGAAAAATGCCGAAAAATAAAGGTTTGGAACTTTAATTCATTGAAATAATTGCTCAGGCAAAGGAGGAAAGAACCGGAGACGCGGTAAAAATGACAATGAAGGCGAAAAAAGAGAATTAGTCTTCAAAATGGAAGATCAAGGTATTTTTATACTTTTTACATTATTTGTACCTTAATTATTTCTATCTTACAGCATTAAGCCTATTTTAATAATTGATTTTTAGAATATGCTCAAGTTTTACGTATGCTCGGTAATGGCAGACTTGAAGCCTACTGTTTTGACGGCACTAAACGTCTTTGCCATATTAGGTATCATTACTACACTAATTCTACCATTCACCTAATATCTTTAACTAGTATTAGTTTTACACTATTACGCTAATAAATTAGTTATACATATGGTTAACAATAATTTAAAAAATGGATTAGAGGAAAGATGAGGAAGCGAGTTTGGGTAAATGCCGGCGATATTATTTTGGTATCGCTTAGAGATTTCCAGGACAGCAAGGCTGACGTGATCGCAAAGTACACTGCTGAGGAGGCTCGTACTCTGAAGGCTTACGGCGAGTTGCCTGAAGCGACCAAAATCAACGAAACTGACGTGTACGACGACGAGGCCGACAACTGCATTGACTTCCAGGACGTATCGTCTGAATCAGAACCTGAGGATGAGTCACAAGAGGAGTCGGATTTCGATATCGATGATTTATAACCATTTTACTCCCACCTCCACCACTCAATTATATAATATACTATAGTCACTATACGCAATTTAGTGAAACAAATAGTAAAAAGTTTTCCAGAACACAATATAGAGATAAATAAATATTTTTCTGAGCAAATTAAATATCTTGGAGTTTACTTTTAAGTTTTAGCGATTTATTCTTTAAAATCTCAACTGCTTTCTACACATAAAATTAAGAATAATTAAAAAAACAATTAAAACCTGTGAAACACTTTAGAGAATGTAAAAATATGTAGAAAATTTAAAAATATGTAGAGAGTGTAAAACGAAGTGCTAAGGAAGGGATAAATAACTAAGGGAGTAGGTAAGTTGTGGCAGGAATTGCCCGCACGCAACGGAGTGTTACCAGTAATAAGTTATAACTTGAAACAGAGCCGGAACTTTCAATAGAAACTAAATCAACTATTAAATAGTAAAAAAGTACAAATAATGTGATTGGTCAGCTTTGAAATAATTATCTTCTTCGGGTATAACTCCAAACAACGACGACAACTAGTACAATTCAGTGGATTCTCAATATTAACTTCTCCTATGACATTTTATACATCATAGATATTAGTATTATATACATAAATGAGGGAATAGATAAGAAGCTAACAAGAATTGATTGAGCACAACGTACCTTTAGAAAATGAAAAAACATTCATTGGACAAATCTTCGGTAACATTTTCTTTTCATTGGCAGTTAACTTATGCTCAGTTGAAAATTCTAATCAAACATCAACACAATATATACTAGTAGTTGTACATAACCATGAGTATATAACTGGATGATTGTTAAGGAACCAATTTTTGGCATGAATTTGTAGACAGCGGTTGAGACTGGAGACCATTTAGAGTGTACTTTACCAATCCCCTTCTCAAGGTACATATTCAAATCTATCTCCTGTAACACATTACACATCCAATAATGTTATCTTTATAAAGGTATTTAGGTATTTATTATGGTCGAAATTTCTTTTTGGAAATAAATACAGAATATAATAGAAAGAATCAAAGCTGTGAAATAACTATAAAACTAGTATGGCTGGAGTGGAAAATTGTTTAGAGGTTTGTAGTACCTGCCCTGGAGCCAATTTAGTAATTAAAATATCATCATAAACAGGTTTCGGAGGATTATCCTTAAACATCAACTCCTGATTATTAGATAATGGAACCCATTCCAAATCATTACTATATACTAAAACATTTTACATCACCTAGTATTATAGACTATGCTATATGGGATAGAGGTAACTATAATTAACGGAATTACTGGAAAGATAATCGGATTGATCGAACTTATTATATTTAACCTTGAGCTTAAAGCAAACACTATTTTTATCATTTATCTCCTCACAATCTGTAAAACAAATGACTAGTCTTGAAGTTACTCTTAAAATTAAAAAGGTCTGGATCAATTGCAAAGGGAATTAAACCAAGTCTATGAGCCAGTAATTCGTCCTGGATTACTCCAGTATTCTGGTATATCTACACACACATAATTACTAGACAAACTTATAATGGTATATAATAAATAACTATTAACTAATTAGTGTATTTGCTATCATTCCATAATATAAAGATAAGTAATATGCGGAAGAGGGCTCAGAAGTATCGGAAGTGGTATGTACCTGTACAGTTTCAACGGCCAGAGTGGGAACTTCTGAAATAAGAATCCTTCTTAAGGCGTTTGCCAAGGAAACGTCTAGACCGACGATTTCAACGACCGAAAATTCAGGCGTTTTCTTGAGAAACTTAACCTGCAAATTCTTCACCTTCTCAAGGATCGGGATATTGTTATCATCAGACTCCTCATAACATGGTTTGATCCCGGAAGGCTCCAAAAAAACTCGATTAGGCATCGGAATCACTTTAATCACAATATGTTACAAATCCCTATTATTTACGTTTGGAAATTAGTGTAATAAACCTTATAACATATAATGTGTTAAAAATAAGTAAAAATAAGGCAAACAGGGAATTTGGAAATTTTATTCACCGTCAATTCCCAGATCGGGTTTACACAATTCTTATTTTCATAAACATTATTTTAAAATTATTGTTTTCATTAATGCCATATAAAGATTATTATTTCACTGATTCATTCATCAGATTAATATTATTTTGTGTAAATTTATTTAACAACATATCTAATTAATGGACCTCCATCTAACTAAAAGGTCTAGTATAATCTAAGGGTGTAATATACATTGTGGAATAATATTAAAAAAGTTAAAAGAACATCATTTCCCTCGTTTTACGATTAATGCCTATTCACCAAAGATTTTCGTGTCGTATAAGAAATCCAGGAATGGAGGAGCATATTCAGGTTTCATGTCGAAAAAGAGGCAAACACTAGCAAATGCAAAGAATATAAAGAATATTATCCAAATCATAAGGATTCTGCAGGAGAAACATTCTTGTCCAGCTCTAAATGAGAAAATGAGTCCTGTGATGAAGATAAGGCCACAGAGACTGAAGAATATTATCCACAAGAGTCTCACAAGTGTCATCACCATTTTGCTTGTTACGTTTAATTTGAGATTTTTAAAAGTTGATTTAAAGTTTTATTGAGGTTTTTGAAAGTTAACTGTTGTCGAGTATGATTCTCTAGTTTTGGAAAAATAATCCTTTACTTATCCTTTTTACTTGAAAAAAAAGTTTTTTTAAATTATGAAAGTTATTATGCAATCTTTAATTATATATTTTAGCAAATACTTCAGATCTAGCAACCTGTATCTACGGGTACTTTTGTGTACTTGTATCTATACGGGGCGATAAGTGACCAAATCCTCAAAACTAATCCCCAAAACACTTATATATTGATTAATATTTTAAGAATTCCAATTAGTCATATTCCTTTCATTATTCCTTCTCCTATGCCCTATCATGAGATTCCATTACTGCTGCTGAGCCACATTGTTTCTTTAAAAGCAGTCAGCCAGATCAACATCTGTTATTAATTTTGCTTTTAATAAAAAATTGTTTTTTTCCTTTTCCTTCTCCCCCTTTTACTCACACACTTGATATTACACATTTTACAACTCATTTTATTTAACACCATTGATATTATATTATTTATTAATTGTTTGTTTATAATTTATTCCTGGTTTAATATCGCTGTAAATCTTGTTATGTGATTGAACCTTGTATTATAACCTTACAACTTCCTTCCATCACCTTCTACTATTTATCATTTGTATTATACATGTTATTATATTATATTTCGATTTATTATATTATGTTATTTTTTAAAAACTATTAAGAATCAGTTTTTAATTTTTTTATGATTTATTTTTCGATTAAATTTCCAATTTTGGGTACTTTCCCTCTTAAATTATATTTATTTTAGCTCTAATTCATCTATCAAATTACTCATCACTTACCCTTATTATGCTATTAATTAAGATTAATTAAGTTTTTATTACTAGTGATTTAAGCTTGATCAGAGTGTAATACTAGATGAATATGGGTGAAAGAGTTTGGGAAGATCCAGACGATGCTGAAGCTCCTGGTTTGGAGGAGCCTAGATGGGTACAGAAGAGGCGTTTGATCTTGAAGGAGGGTGGTTCAGAAGCTTATTTATCTGTTTCTGGACCACTCACTAGGGTTAAACCAAGTGCCTTTAAAACCGGTTCGAGGTTTAAAATTACTCCAGTAAAACCCTCTAAAGATTCATTCAAGTTTAGGTACTCACTAGATTATGTAGATATCCCTCCTCACTTAATTATCTATATATTACTGGAAAGAGTCGTTCAATATATATTATTTCTAATTATTTATACTTTAATAGTATTAATTATGATTATAGTGGCGAGGTCAGTTCAATTGGATTTGATGAGGATTTCCGGTTTATGTCAGTTTTATGCCACAAGGAGAAGGGGTTACAGCTCTACACAGTAGGAGGCAGGGAAAGGTTTAAGCTGAAGTCGAAGAAAACGCTTTTCTTCGATGATTTTTTAATACGAGATTTTGCTTTCAAGGATAATAATATTTTACTGATAGGGAAAAATAAGAAATTACTCAAATATGATGTAAAAAGCGGGTAAACACAATTTCTACATTTTGTAGTTTAGGACAGAATATATTTAATGTAATGGTTCCTCGAACTGAGATTGCCTATAAACAAATCGTCACCTCAAAACATACAAACTATTATGCAATCCCATGTGTTAACACAGGGTACATTTATTTATTTATATTTAACATTTAGAACCATATTGGTGTGTGATTTCAAGGACAATTTACTGGTCCACAACTTTAAAATGAATTCCGAATGCGCCGTAAGTTTAACTCTACCAACCATCAACTATAGGGACTGGGATTCATCGACGATGTTCTAATTTCATGTGATTTAGACTCAAATGTAATTCATTACACAATAGTTACCTATTTAACCAGTTACCTACATATATCAGTATGAATCATACTGTGTAGATATACGAGTTTGATGTAAGAGGTGGAAAATGTAGAAGAAAGTTTAAAGACCCAAATTCTGTACATGTCACAGCATTTTCAACTTTTAACTCAAATCGCAATTCTTATTTCGCAACTGGGACAAAATCAGGCTACGTTAACTTATACCGTACAAACTCAGATAAACCCTTTAAAGTATTACTTTCCCAACCTTTACAACTAGTCATCAGTTACACATGATTACACAGATATTAATAGTTTGATATTGGTAAAGAATAGAATAGTAGTTGTATACCCCATTGTAAAGGAAGAATTGTAGGTTCTGGATAATTTAACAACTGAAATAACGAGTTTGAAGTTGAGTGAGGAATTCGGACTGTTTTCGTCGGTCCACAAGAAAAATTCAGTGCGTTTGGTGTACAATGACAACTACAACGTGGTGGCAAACTGGCCCAATAGCACGTCAAACCTGGGCCGCATCACAGCACTTGAATACTTTCAACCTCTAGATACCATAGTTCTGGGAACTAGAGCCGGTCGAATTCACTTTCATACCATTAAAAAATAATCTATACTGTTTCATTACAAAAACTAGTTAAACAGACATTGTGTAAACTTATCCTCGATTGAATATTATTATTTTCTAAAACATTTGTTTTAAACTTGAAATACTGAGCGGAAAACCCAGAATATTGTAACCAAAATAAATTTGGGAGAATAACAAGGTAATTTAGAAGAATTCGTTATTTATAAAATTAAACAAATGTTGGAGATAAATATAATAAAAAAAGTTAGGTAAAAATATTCAATAATTAGTCAAATCATTATACTTCCAATATAATTAAAGAACTTGACAAAAACAAGCAATTTAGAGAACGAAAAGACGTATTGAGAAGTTGATGTTGTGATCAGCTATTTTGGTTAAAAAAGAGATAAAATTATTAAAAAAATAAATGAAAAAACTTAAATCAGACTAATGTGTAAAGTGGAAGTGGTGTAATCGGTTGAACGAAAGTTATTTGTTGGTAAGATTACTCATTACCCCCTTAGACAGAGCTCACTGCAATTAAAATTAGTTTTCTATATTTAATAAAGGGATTTGTCCAGGAATTTCAATGTCATGACAGTTTGGTGTCCTGCTGTGTAAATTGTTTTACTTATAAAGGACCTACAAAAAACATTCAGGTGAGGAAACTTAAAGAATCACATAATTTGGAAAACTTGGAGCAAAATTTGGAGGTTAATATAAAGTTTGGTACTTCTAGGCTGGCCCAGCGTTGTCGAGATAAATATCCCCACAGGTGTAGTAGTCAGAAATAATGAACTGAGCCTGGATGGCGTTTTTGAGAAAGCTACTCCTGTTTCTGGCGTTCGCCAGCTATGTTCAGGGCTCAGAGGTCGAGCTGGACCTGTCGAGCGCGTCTACGGACAATTTTGATGTGGTAACTTTTGAGGCTGGGCCGGCCTCTGTGACACGTTTTACACCCAAGCTGGGCGTATACGTGAATAGAGTCACCGACTCACCGGACAGCGTATGGTCCCCTTTGTCGAAAGATTTCTCCATGAAATCCTTCGAAATCCACCAAAGGTCGGGCCACAACTCCATAGGCCACCTCGCGCTCCTGGAAAAAAGCACTCCATCCCCTTCAGACTCCAAGAAGGAGGAAACTTTAAACCAAAATACGACTGAATCTTTACCTGAAAAGGTTGTCTTTAGTAATTTGTATTTCACGAAGAGAGACAAGGGCTGGTACCCCCTGACGAAGTACCACTTTGATGTATTAAAGGACGAGATGGAGTCCTTAGAATCAACTCTAGACCTACATAATTTCTCAGATTCCTTATTCTCTGTCTCTCATCTTGATGACAGAGTGACACGTGAGCTTCTCCTTGCTCGCCGTCTTTCTCGTGTAACTCGCGTGAACCATAACGGGGATCTGGTCTGGAGTTCTGGAGGAACTGAGCTCTTCAAGAGCGCAGCTCTCTCCTACAATACTATGAACAAACTTGTGTTGGTCAAAATGACCTTGACCACACCAAACATGACCTACAACCCTCTTGATGAAAAGTCTACCAGATACTACGTTGACAGGACTCTTTACTTCTATAGGAATAAGTCGTTTGCCTGGGAAACAGTAAACCCGACATTCTACGAGGAACAAATCGATAGATTGAGGAATGAGTTCGCCGAATTTTCCAGGCGTTTCCCAAAGCTTACTCTAGACCTCCTTCACTTGGTGAACGGGTCTGTCTCCGAAACTCCTATATACTACAACTTTAAATTCGAGAAGAAGGAGTACAGGGGTATGAATGTGATGATGCTTAGCCCTTTGGGAGATGCTCTCTTGACGGTTGTAAAGTCAGGGGACTCTCTTCTTTGGGTTTCAGAAAATAAGAAATCGCATTGTAGAGACGTACGCCTTTACCGCCTGAGCGGAGGCTCTACAATCGTGGACCTCTGCCTGGCCTCCAGCAGCTCCGACGCATGCCAGTATAAGTTTTTTGGGTTCGAAGGTGGTGAATGGCGCGCACTCTCGCCCGAGAATTACAAACATTTGTTGAACAACGACGAGATCTCAGTTGTTCTAGACCTCGCCATCTCAGATTTGGATTTCTGCACAAAGTCCATCTTCAAGGTCGATGGTGTCCCAGTGACAAACTTTACTGCTCTTGATGGCTACTACTTTGACAAGGTTAAGGAACTTGAGTTTGAACTGTGGAACTCAACTCGGTTCCTAAAGTGTAAAAAAGTGTTCCATGTCAATTTAAACAGTTTTAACTTCATTTCTTTACTCATTGAAGATCCATTAAGCAACACTTCCCATTTGTTGTATTATCAAAAAATGTCACTCGCTCCCTTTGATACCAATAATGAACTTGTCTGGGTCCCTATATCCCAGGCAGTTCATTCTTCATTGATGTACTCTGCATTGATGAAGATATCGTTTGACTTTGACTTGGCTGAGTTTATAACTTACGTTAGATCAGAGCATCCTTTTCCCTTTGATCTCAACTCCTTCCCCAAGACTAAGCTTGATGCAAAGTACAAAAATTATACTTTGAGCTTATTCAGGCACAAAGACGTACCAATGGTCCGAATTTATCCAGTATTCGCATCTCATCTGGCTAACTTTCGAGAGGGTTCTAACGTGATCTGGTCCTCAAAGCTTAACTACAAACTTTTTTTCTTGGAGTTTAACTATGCGGAGCAGCCCAGCATGGCGATGTTAATGTTCTCAGACGAGGCTGACGTGGTAAGGGTTTCTTATTATTCCCGAGTAAGGGGCAGGTGGAATAAAGTCACCGTAGACGAGGCGCAGGACTATTTCAGCGCAATATCCACCGTCCAGGACCACAAGTACTTCACACTTGATGTTGGGAAACTGGCTCCTTCTAACAAGTTCACATATAACGTCGAGCATCTTGATTCCCCTCCAACAGCCTTTGTGGAGCCATCCTATGGTTACAAGGTTGGCAAGCTAGTCGACGGCAGTGAAACCATATGGTCTTCAGCCTCAGTTCCCACTGAAAACTCCACGGCTTACGGCAAAGTAGATGGCACTAAACAAACTAGGGGTTATGAGACTCTTGTATACGCCTCAATCTTACCCTACAATGATCCAAAATTCTCAATCGTAGTCACAATGTCACAATCTACACACATCTACCTCAATCACTACCATAAAGTCCCTGACGGGTCTTGGAAAGGTGTTAGTACAGAAGAATACTTTCGGGAGTTGGATAAATATTCTGAAGAGTATTATCAGGGAGAGGAGATTGTTGATTTGTCGGATGTTTTCAAGGGCGAGAAGAGAGTTTACTACGAATTTGTCGACTCAAGTTATTTTGGTTTGGACCACTACGGTGTTCTCAAATTCACTGATAAGGTGGAAAATTTATCCCTGTACGTTAACGGTGAACCCCTATACAAGTTCCCTAGAGTCCACTACCTCAAGGAAGTTATTTTCTTTCCCTCTAACGCACCAAAGGTCATATCACTTGAGTACCAATTCGGGTTTTTAGAGTCCAACTTTCTTTACTTCTGCGACTCGCGCTTGATTGATGTCGATCCTTTCGTTAAGGTAACAACTAACTATGTTGAGGTTAATGAGTCGGTCTACAGCAATCAATTCGAGAAGCTCCTAATGTTAAAAAATTACACAACTCTGGATCTGTCCACCTACTACAAAATGGTCAAGGACTTTGAAGAAACTAACTCAGACGAACGTGATTTAGTTTCTTACATCCACGAAAAACTATCTAACCCAACCAACAACTTAACTAAAGGTGATTCCCCTTTAAAACATTCTGTGTACAATTATTTGGGAGTTAATTTCGTGGTCGCTGAGGTGAATTCTGATTATCTTCTTAAGGGTGTTATCGATGGACCTCAGATTATAACAGGTCTTAACTTTTATCCTTCTACAAAGCTTTATTTCACTCTTAATAACGACTATTACTTGAGCATCTATTACACTGATGGCCACTCGCGTGAGTTGAAAACGCTTAACTATGAGAAGTGGAACCACTCCTGGTCCTATCTGAAGACTTCGTTCCGCCGCGGACTTCAGGCTCTGGTGGACTTCGCTTCAAAACCTGTTTCGGTTGACATGTTTCACCTTAGAGATGGACACGGCTTCAATATTACTACATCTCAGTTCAGCCCCGACTATTTGGTCAATACCCTAACGCCTAAGCCGGGATATGAAATAAAGCGTTTGTATTACAACTCTATTCTAATATACGACACTGATAACGGAATTTCCAAACAAATTGGCCTCAAAAACGCTCTCGAGAACGTGATTAAAGTTACATTCGTCCCACGCCTTAGGCCCACACTCCTATATATCACCTCAAATACAAACTCATCAATCCTTAATAAATACTACAAGATCACCAATGCAGTTAACCCCAACTCACCCAACCTATCCAAAATATCACTAATAAAGAGTATCAACGTTTTCGACTACAACTCATTGCTGGATACCGTGAAGGGGGTGAAAGAGTTTCTAGTGGACATAACCGACCTGCACACCACTGAAGACTACAGGGTTTCAAATCATACAGTCTCCACTAAAGCTTATGCAATTTTAACCCCAAATAAAGACAGAAATCTGGTACTGTTAACTCAGGGTAAGACAACTATCTGGGAGGCACAAGATGAGCTCGTCAACTACCTCATACTATATCCCCAAAATAGTCCCTTACTAGCACTTATATACTATAGTAATCCCGATGGTGATGGTGTACACCGTTATAGATATATGTCTAGTATGAATAAATGGGTGAAGACTACCGAGGAATACGCCTTGGATACCCTGAAGTTGAATAAGGACAAATTGATGCCCTTTACCCTTGACTTGTCAACTTTGTTGAATAAGACCGTAAAGAATAAGGATTTTATGATGAACCAATACATAAATCTGTATAGGAGGAAGATTTACGGACTACTCTTTACCATAGTCAAGCCCTCATTCTCAACCTACATTACGGCCGTTAAACACGATGATAAGGTCCTATTCGACATCAACGCAGACCAATCTGGTGTTTCAGACCAGTCCGATAGGGTGTTGAGTGTGGTTTATGCCTTTAAGGATGACCCTAGGATCTTGGCTTTGAACTTTGTGAGGAACTTTGTACCTTCTCAGGCATACTTTAGGAAAAATGATGAGGGAGATTGGGAAGAGATTTCAAGCTCAGAGTACGGCAAGTTCCTTTTCTTGCTTAAACGTTTCACCATGAACCCGGTTGTGCTTGACCTCGATAGTCCTAACCCCAACTTCTTCACCATTTTTACTGACCGCTCCAACAAGAACATCACAATGACAAGGATAACTCCAAAAGACAGTTACAAGATTTGGAAAGTTGTAAGATCTAATTCCTCTAACCTTTTCGACCCTTTCAAGGAAGTCAAATTGTCTGATTTGCATAGGAGATCAGTTCAGTCAATTGAAGAAGTTTTCTCAATACAGAACACGTCTGTGTTATATGTGGAATACACTGACGGAGATCCCTCTCTTTTGAGGCTCTACTACAACACTGACATGTTGTTCCAGGTCCGAAAGGCATATTTTGTTCTAGAGGATGGCTTTTACAAGTCCACAACTGAGGAGAATTTCAACCACCTTTTGTCCCTGGCCAAGAGCGCAGGCACTCAGGTTACCTACAACCTCGACCCCTACTACAGGCACGGATCCCCTAGTTACAGAAAGGACAGCTATGAAGAGAAGGTTGTAACAGTTTACAACGACAAGTTTGATCTCGTTTACCCGAACTACGAGTTTAACATCTCACCTGTGATGTTCAAGGAGACCAAGGTTTGGGAGGCTCGCCCGCATTACCAGACCCTATCAATTGCCTCTTATCCCTCAAAGAACCCCAATCAAATGATGGTACATTACAAGGACCTATTAAAAAATGTCGTTTACTCTCAGTATTACAAGTTGACAGTCGGATCCGGGCCTTCGGACGAGGTTGTCTGGAAACCCTCTACACTATATAGCAATCCTGTTTTCGACAGGAACGTTAGGAGCTTAGACTTTGATTTGACTGATACCAGGGTTCACTCGACTTTGACTGTATTTTCTTTCGAGCGCGAGGGCCTCTACACCACTGTAGTTCTTCCCAACAATGATACACTTGTGGGCTCAATTTCCATTGACAAACGAAAGATTTGGACTCCAAATTACGACGAATCAACTTCTGTTTCTGAGAAGCTTGTGAAGTTTTACTTTACACCCTCTGTTGATCCCAAGATTTTGGTCGTGTACTACAGAGATTTCAAGGGTTACGTGAGGCTGAAGGACTTTAAAAGAGAATTGTCAAGTTTTGAGTGGAAAGAGAGTTACTCAAAGTTTATGTCCTATTACCTGGATATGCTTGACTCTTCTTTCCCACTAAACCTTCAGTCCTATGACAAGTCTAAATTCATCTTCTCAACCTATTCCAAATACGGATTCAAAATCGTTTCCCTATATCCACTCCTCTCAACCAACATCACCAAAATCTTCTCCAAACCACTTGACCCCAACAGTGACGTGGTTTCTGATGTGGCTGACTCTGAATTGATTTGGAGGAGTGAGGCTCTTGAAAATTGTTTTTCGCTGCATTTTGCACCTCCAGAAGACCCTAAGGTTTTGTTGGTATATTATTCTGAAAAGTCTGTTTCTAAGTCCAGTTTATACTACAAAGACAGTCTTAACGGCTGGATTCTTGATAATGAAAACACTCACCGCCAGTTTATAAATCGTTTACTTGACTTCCAAAATGCATTTGTGTACCACCTCGAAGACTCAAATTTGTCTTTGCCCAGCGAGTTTTACACCTATGAATACACTGACGTTTTCGGTGTCAGGTTTGGAGTCTGCACTCCAAAGCCCGGTAAGAACCTTGTCGCAGTCACCGACAAATCAATGTACGTCTACGAGATCAAAACAGGTGAGCGAATTCTCGACGTCCTCTCAGCCCAGCCGAACAATCCAGATCACCTCATAATCATATTGGATACTAACGTGAAAGAGAGTGATCACCAAACTCCACTCATCACATACAAGTACCTGAAGAAGGTTCGTTCTTGGGTCGAAGTTGGAGAAAATGAGTTTTTGGATTCACTAATGGGTAGCATGTCAACGGCCTTCTCTCCAAGACGTTTAACCACAAAGGACTTGCACAATCGAGTTCTGGCCCAGTTATCTGTTGGAACTTCTTACGGCACCTTCATGGACAGCACAAAGGAACTTTCACCACCATCAGACTACGAGCATTTCACCCTCGACCTCGCCAACTATAAGGAAAACAACAGGTTCACGGTTAAGAACTACGTTGAATCAACGGTACCCAGGACAGTCCTGCGGCTGAAACGCGGATACCTCCTCACCCAACTAATCCACGCGGATCAGTCGATTTGGACCAATGGACCCAATGAATCGTCTCCCTCTGGCAATGAAAGATTTGTAACCCATGTGTACTTTGCCCCTACTGAGGATCCGAAGGTTTTGACCCTATTTTTCAGGGACTCTGGCAGCGGCGTTTTCTCTCGCAGGTTTGTTAAAAACGATGTTTGGACCGAATTTGAGAGCTTGTCCCATGACCTTACAAACGACTCAACCCTCTTTACCAAGCTTAACAAATTTGTGCTCGACATTCACTTCGACTCGGTCCGCTACTCGTCAACCATCTTTAAGAAGGAGTTGCTATACGAGGACACCACTTACTTCATGAAGATATCTCCCAGGGATAATGTTGACGTAGTCAAGTTGGTATATAAGGACTCGCACCTTTGGGACAAGGGCGAATTTGACAATCTAAAGTCTGTACTTGTTTACCCAATCAACTGCCCCAAGTTTGCGAAGATTCTCCTTAGCACCGGCAACGGCCTTCACTTCTTCTACTTCTCAAGAGTTAACGAGTTCTGGTCATGTACAAGCGAGCAAGAGTTTAAGTCTTCGCTTAAGAAATACTTTTCCCACTCATCCGAAGACTTCGAGTCTGTTGACCTCTCCAACACCAAAAACTACCACAACCAGACCCAAAAGCTCAATGTGCACTACGCGAACCTGCATAAGCTTTCGTTCAAGTCCGTCTCCCCACGCTGGGACTACAAGATCTCAAAGGTGGTGTTCGGTTCACCCCAGCCCGCTGGGGACTCCGACCTCAATGATTTTGACTTTGGACCCTTCAACTTCAATACTAACACAAAAACAGTAGATAAGGATCCAACAAATTCTGACCTGACAGTTCTGTTTGAACCCACTTCTAACGAGGATATAAGATTGGTCTCATTTTCTCCCGAACATGATCCAAAGTTTGTTTCAATCACTTACACAAGTACTTTCAACATGATCATACCTCCAACCGCCCTACCAAAGTTAATAGACTCTCCACATTCACCTAACCAATCACCAGAACCTGTCTCAGGTCCAACTCCACCATCATCTGTATCGTTCTCAGGTGATTATGCATATTTAGCTGGTGTTCCAGGTTATGAGCCCAATTACGACGGGAGGGATATGTCTTCTCCATTTTACCTTTCGGTGAATACAAATCACTATTACTTGGACGGTGGTGTTTGGTCGATAACCGACGATGCCACTTTCAAGTCTATGTGCCTGAAGTGGGCCGACGATCATTTCGAGAGGAAGCAACCGTTTGACCTTGACGTCGACAACCTCGAACTTAACAAGGAAAAGTATGATATGACTACTGAGGACTTGGCCGGAGTTCACTTTACGAAGTTTCAGCCAAAATCAGGCTTCGAGTTCTCCCGCCTACTCCAGTACGAGAAGGTTGTATACCGACAGTTTACATTCCCGATACTCAGCTTTTCAGTGTTCCCCCTAGACAAACCCAGATTCTTCAAAATCTCACACAGAATGAGCCCGTCACTGATCAATAACTACTTCTTCGTCAGCTTCTACCCCTATGGACTCTCTCAACGCGATTATCCCTCCTTCAAAAAGGCTCTATTTGACTATCTAAACTCCCCAGAATACACAAAACCGTCTGGATCAACTAAAGTTGATATATGTAAAACTGAGTTAACTAAAACTGACTTGCCTAAAGATGATTTACACCACTCAACACTAGTTCTCCATGGAAAGAATCCCGATAACTTATTGTACTTTGTGGATTATAACAAAGATTCTACAAGTGGGTACAGTTTAGACTATGACACTGATTCTAAGGAGTTCAAGGACGTAATGAGGACTTATTCGGGCAATTTGTACTTATTAGACTATTATTTGGTTGCGCCCACAAACGGACATGAGTTCACGAGGCTGTATGATAAGGGTAATTTGGTGTTTGAGTTGGGAGAGAATAGAGTTTTGAAGGCGTTATTAATATCCCCTAGGACTAATCCCACTTACATACTCGCTCACTACACGTGCGAGCAGCGCTTCAACTTCTTTCAACTATACCAGAAGCAAGACAAGTGGGTCACCACTTCCTCCACAGTCAAGTACAAAATGAAGAACATTATCAAGTATCACCTCTTCGCCTTCTTCGATTTCGATCAACCCGAGCCACACTCACTCAAAGAACCAAAAGTTTCCCTAACCAAATCGCCCATGTTATCATTGCCCAGTACCGTTGGACCGTCTAATCCTCAGTTATCAACTTCGCCATTTGATAAGATGGAGACTTACCCATCATTCTTTTCACTTAAACCGGTACCTGCAGGTGCAGGAAAGTTTATGCTACACGGTCACACTAAGATGTCAGATCTAGAAGAAAAGCTTGAATTTAAGTACGATTTGTTGAAGAATGTGGCTCTTCCACAAGATTCTAATAACTTCCAAACTGGCTTATCTGCCTTAGGATTCAAGTTTTACACTGAGGACGAAAAACACTATAGGCTAGTTTTCGTGGACGAGCCAGAGCACAACATTACAAAGTTGAGCGTGAACGACGAAGTTTTACTAGACTTGACAAAGGGTACACCCTATAACACTAGCGTTAAAGAGTTTTCTTACGACCTTGAATCTGGTGCGTTTACTGGCCAAAATTTCGAGGTTCGGTGTGATACAATCGATGACAAGGAGTACGTGGTTGTGAAGGTGACTCAGGGAACACTTTCCAAGGTTCTTGAGGGCAGTTTGGAGGTCTGGGACCCCAAAGGGAAGTTGGTTGAAAAGTTTGCCTACTACCCTTCAACTGATCCAGATCTTTTCTTAGTCTCGTATAAGGTCGAACTCGAAAACGGTGAGTCCGTTTCCAAAAACGAATATCTACACAAAGTTTCAGACAAGTGGGTGGAAGTTGACCAGGAAAGCCAACTCCAACTTTGCACTAATTTGAGCTCACAGCTTTTTGTCTCAAGCACCCAAACCAACCCTAGACTACTTAAGGGAGTATTGCTAATGCCCGCAAAGGACCCAGTAAAACTTCATGTTTGGTTCACCGAGAATAACTTTGACAAGTACGTGTCATTCTCAAGATCTTTGGGAAAGTGGACTCACACCACCCTCGTCTTTAACGACCTAGTTTCGGTTAAGCTCAAGTTTGTTACTGCACAACTGAGGTCTGATAATGTCGTTTTCACAGGCACCCCAGTTCCTAGCCTAGCTGAGGACCGCAGCTCATCTAAGTCTAAGAAGATTCTTTTCGAGAGTGTCTCAGTGAATAAACATTTCTTCGTGGACCAACCCGAGAAAGATCACTACTTCTACTTACCCCTCGATAACTTCAAGCTATCAAATGTTTCATACGGTAAACATTGCTTCTTCAAAAACGCTGACCCCCAAACCGACGCAGCAAACACAAAGAAGGTTCTTGGAGTCTATTTGACTGTGGAAAACAACAAGACAAACTTTTACGGGAAGGTTAGTAGGTTAACCGTTTTGTTCGAGGATTTGATGGCCAATGTTCACAGCCATGCCTGGGTTAGAGATCCCACAAATAAATGGTCCAGAGTCTCACTCACCGACAAGGAGGTTTCTGCCCTTAAAGACCTCCTGAAGGAAACTAAGTCAAACCTTTCCAAAAGGGGCAAACTTGACACCACTGTCAAGTTCTTCTCCAACTTCCTTTCACAAACAGAAAAGGAACAAGGTGCCAGGACAGGCCTAAAGTTATCTGGAAGAGTTTTGGTTCCAGACACATCTCCCGTATTCTTCAACTATGACCTGCTCACTGATGAAATGGACATATATGTCTCCTCTCACAAAACCCTATTTTACTCATCTGTGAAAGATGACACTTTTAACAGCTTCAAGCTCCTGGTGGTTAAGGAGGGGTACGAGGCAACGGTTCTTAAAACCTCTGACCGCGTCCTCTACAGCGCCTCAACCGATGAAAAACGCAGGAACAAAGTTTATGGTGATAGGATTGTGGCTGTGTACATGACACCAGCCACTAAACCGGACTCATTATGCTTGTACCTATCCGACAGATTAGGAGTCAAAAAGTTAGTGTCTTTCCGCAAACAATTAGACCAATCTAAGGGATCTGATGAGTGGTTTGAATCTCCTTTGTCCTCGAGCTATGCGAACCTTCTCAAGTTTAAGTTTGACCAGGCCGTTTCTCACAGCACATCCTTGAGGCTCGAGTGTTACGATTATACTACAGGATTCTTCTTTGGGGACAATATGATTCCTAATAAACAATTAACTCGTTCAGAGTACTTCGTTAGCACTGATTCTGAGGTTAGGAACACACCTTTCAGGGGCTTTTACTCAATATTTAATGAGAGCGATGATTCCACAATACTTATACCCTTAAACAATAATAAGCTCTCCCACATTAAGTGTGGCACCGAAACACTATTCTCACTCTCGTCTCAATTCCACACTGTAAGAGCTCTCATGATAACCCCAAAACTCAATCCAGACACCGTAATTGTCTACTACAACGACGATGAAAATAATGATTATTACACAAGCTTTACCAAACTAGTTCCTAGAACACCAGCTGCACCACCCAACCCAACTAGTTCAGTCGAGTCAACTGCTCAGAAGCTGTTTGTCAACCCCAACAAGCTCTGGCAGGAAAGGCAACTGATGTTCTTTTCAAGCCTTGGAACTATAAAGAAGATACACTCAACTCTGGAGACGTTTGCGACAAATAACCCTGCTCTGGTAAGTTCCACCCCTACAGGAATGAATGATTCCAGCAAGTACAATTTGACCTTAACTCTGACAGGTGTGTACACACCCGAAGACGGACCGGCCAAGGAGTTTGTTTTCTTCTATGATCCCAATCACAAGGGAAGTGCCTACGTCTTTGACGACGAGCGCGTTGTGGAGCACAAAAACGTATTTGATTTAGTTTTCAAAAACTCTCAGTATATGAGTTATCTCTACGTCAAGTCTAATCCTTCTTACGCAGTCAAGTCTCTAATGATGGATTCCCAGGTCCTCATGGATTTTGAAGGAAGTTCTGAGTTCGACTCACTAACTCTCACTTCGCCCCTAAATCCAAGCGTACTGCTTCTAACAACCATGGACTCCAGCTCCTCAATGCACTACTACTTTGCTAAGAAGGACGACAAATGGCAGACAATGGGCCTGGATATGGCGAAGTACCTGAAAATGAAGGTTATGCTACATAACGCGTCAGAAGAAATGAAATTGTTGGACTCATATGTGAAGCCTGAATCAGATGTGAAACGTTCAAGTCCAGTGACAATGCGCAAATTTGACTTTAATTTGTCCACCCATGAATCTTTCAGTGAAGAATACACTCTCAAAAAAGGTTCGCTTAGTGGTTACGAGTTTATGGTGGGAAGAACCAGACAAAACACAAATGTTGGCAAGATATTGGACTCGAACTTGTTGGTGTGGAACAACTTTGACAATGCCAGAGTCGTTAGGTTCGGCTTCTCCCCGCCAAAGGACCCAAGCTTGTTGTGCGTTGGATACATCCTTGATGACAAGGAGGTCTTTGACTTCTTCCACAAAACCGGCGGTGAATGGCATGAGTACTACACCATGAAGAATGTTCCAAGTCTTTTGACCCACATTTCCGGCCTTAACCTCTCAAGTTTTGTCCTTGATCTCTCTGCAGTTGATAAGGACTCAGAACACTTCAAGCTAAGGACGCACTACTACAACGGCGTTTCGATTGTTTCTGGCTTTGTTTCACCCCATTCTACACTCACTTCAGTGGTTGACAATGGTCAAGATGTGTTGTCAAAGTCAAAGCTGGTTGGTATTAAGGTCCATACATTTGTGTATTCCCAATCCGAAAATCCAACCTACTTTGGGTTTTACTTCACCGACAAAAACAAGAAACAATATGAGCTGTATCACAAACAGGAACACACTTGGGTTCCATACTTCGGAATGAATGAAGACGGCAGACTCTTGTTAAAAGAGCTGCTACATGAAAAGGATACCTTTGACCAGCTTAACCCAGAGAACCAGTTGTTTAACCCTGATAACGAGTTCTATTACAACATAAGTGATTCGAACAATCTTAGTAACAAACACTATGACGTTGAAAGGCAAACTACCAAACCTTTCGACTACGTGTTAGTTACAGTTCACAAAAACCAAAGGCTTATGAAGGTCCTTGACAATAACCTTACTGTATGGACACCCAAGGAGACCGTGACTCAAGTCTTGAGTTTCATGTACTACCCACCTGATAATCCAATCTACTTTTCAATTGCCTCCCGCACTTCAAGTGCCAGGGAAGTCCAATTCGAGTACTATTACAAGTCAGAGAACAAATGGACTCCATACACTGATCCAATGAACATTCCACAAATTCTCAAACTTCCACTATACTCTGCTACAGAGTCACCTTCCACTACTTCACCTCCTAAACTAGTGTTTGATTTAAGTCTCGACTTTTCTGCTGACTTTTACAAGTGCCTCTATGACTACAACCTGACCCTGTACAAAGATTTACTCTTTGAGACTTTTGTGCCAAAGTCTGGAGTTGAAGTGACTAAGGTAACGGACTCCTTCAATGTTATTTACCACAAGTTGTCGGAGGAGAAGATTACCAGAATATCATTTTACCCCAACAATGAGCCAAAACTTTTACTTGTTGATGTGAAAAATTCACATTCCCATGGCACTCAAAAGCCATTGACGAGAAAGTTTGTTCTGAACAATTCTTGGGTTGTGAACGACGAAGAGTTTGACAAACGCGTGTTATCGTACTCGAAGTCCGAACAAAAAGCTGTATCAGTGGATCTGAGTCAGTTGACAAAGGGAAACACTACTTTCGAAGATTTCTTGGTGGTGAGGGAGAGTTTGAACAGCGCTTTTGAAACTTTGGTGGTAACCCCAATCTTAGGTAAGAAAATAGTTTCAATTTTTGATGGCCCTCAACCTGTTTGGTTATCTCGTGAAGAAGCCCGTCTTGATTCCTGCTACTTCTTCCCAGTTGACGCACCTGAGCTTCTCTCAGTTCTCTCCACAGACCTTGATATTAGATATTATTCCAAGCTGAATGATAAGTGGTCTGAAGTTTCGTCTGTCGCTTTTGAATACCTCTCCTCCTTTTACTCTGGAACTTCAAACACTATTGAGCTGACCCACCTTTCCAAGTTCGAACCCGTTTTACCACTCGAAGACAGTTATATTAACCTCTATGATGGCTTTAAATTACCATCGAAGGAGATCAAAACAAGGTATGACTTTTTGAAAACTGGACTAATCAAGTACGATTCAATACTATTTGGCATGGCCTCTATTAAATCTGATGAATCTGAATCTGACAAATCCCCTAGTTCAACCACTCCTCACGTTCTGGCTATTACTTACTCCGGAGAGCCATTATTTAAGCTTAATAATGATCAAAAGTTTTTAGATTTAATCTTTTACCCCTTGGATAAGCCTTCAATGTTCACTGTCACATTCCTCCAGGGCGATGATACTCTCCATAAGTTCTTCTTGAGAAGCGCATCTGAGAAACACGAGTGGTACGAAGTCGACGACCAACACTTTGACAATCTATTTTCACTATTGTCCTCTCACAAGCTTTTCAACCCTGGACCATCCGACACACTTAAACAGTTTGCTTTTGATCTTCGTTCCCGAAAGAGTGGGGATGGGTTTACTCTAACAAAGCTTTCAGCGAACTATAATTACTACTCAATGTACGTGTTGGAGACCCACAGACTCTCAGTCGTTAAGGACAAAGACCTTTCGGTTTACGAAGTGCCAGAAACCGACTTTGTCTATAATCTCTACTATAACCTTGATCCTAAAGACACCCACCTCACACTCTCATACATCTCAAGCTCGCCAGACTTCCCGCCCGACTCGTTGGGTTACCTATACTTTGAAAAGAAGAATGGCGAATGGAACAACTCCTATTCATTCACAAGGAAATTATTAGATCATGATCAATTATTAAGTTCAACCCAGCCTTCAACACCACCAACCCCAGCCATACCATTGAACACCAACGAGTTCGTTTATGATATGAGTAAGGACAAGGACAGTACTGTGAACTTTGAGTTGAGAGTTGAGACTATCCGGGGAGTAAAGTTGGCCACTGTTTTACCAAGAGCACATAAAAAGCTTGTACACTTGGTTGATTCTCAGGTTATGGTTTGGTCTTCTGGACCAGACGACAAATGCTACAGGGTTCTTTACGCACCATTTGACGAACCTAAGGCCACAGCAGTTGTTTACTCTGCAAGCGGACAACAGACTGTAAAGTACTTTATGAAAAGTCCAGATGGAAGTTGGAACGAAACCTCACCCGACGATTTCACGAGGGTTCTCATACCAGAAGTCGTTAGCAAAAAAGTAGCAACAAAGGTTTCTCTCGATTTTTCAAACCTCGCAACCAAGGTCTTGCGCCCGTTACAAAAAGAAATCCTGAAATCCCTCAGAAATTTGATGAGCAAGCCAGGGTCAAAGTTCGTTGAGGAACATCTAATGTCGTTTATGTTTTATCCAGTTCCCAAAGAGCTTGTGGTCACAGATCTTTACGACGGTGACGATCTGGTGTATTCTTCACACATTGAAAATGTCAACGCCCTACAGTTTTACGCTACTAAAAATGACCTATACCTCAGAGTCACCACTGACTTCTTAGACCACAAAACTTCGCACTACTTTTACACCACACTCAAACTTGAAAACCAACAACAAAATCTACCGAAACAACCAACCGATACCCTTCCATCTCCTACAACTAATAGCCTTCAGACCAAATCCAACACCGAACCTGTCGGTTGTGACAAGTTTACATTTGACTTGTCAGCTTCCAACAAGACTAACAAGTATTTCACCCTTCAACACCTCACATACCTTGGGCACGAACAGGTTTACGTCAAGGTTCACTCTGACTACTTGTTGTCTCGTGTTGTCGATGGCGAGACTGTTGTTTGGGAACAAAAGGGTCATGTATACTTGGTCAACTTTGGCTACATGCCTGAGAAGAATCCATCACACTTATGTCTGGGTCTATACTGTTCTAAGGGTCACAAACTTTGGTACACCTTTTACTACAAGAAAGGTGGAAAGTGGCATTTGTACACCCACGACGATAAGGTTCCAGACGCATTGTTGAAACTATCGGAGTCTCTTGATAGCAAGACATTCTTCGCGTTTGACTTGTCATCCCACTCCATGTCCACCGATGACTATGAAATAAAGGAATATGAACACCTCGGCCAGAAATATAGAATTGTTAACCTTCACAACCTCAGAGTTCTGTTTGACATTAGGGATGACAAAGAAATTATTTGGCGCTTTAAAAACAAAAAATTCGCTTTAGTATTTAGCTACTTACCACCCGAAAATCCCAATCACCTAGTAGTGACCTGCTTCACACAAAACAATCTCGTTCACGAAACCTTTGAGAAAATTGATGGCAAGTGGATTCTTACGGATGATGACACGACTCTTCGTCCCCAATTTTCATCTCAACTCATACAATCCAACTTGCAATACACCACATCACCCTCCGCACCTGTCCGTTGTGAGAAGTTTACATTTGACTTGACCGTCCATCACGAAAGCAACGATGCATTCGACCTAGTTCGTTTAACATACCTTGGACATAGACAGGTTTACGTTAAGGTTCACTACGACCACGTTTTGACTACTCTTTTTGACGGCAAGACTGTGGTGTGGGAACAGAAGGGAACTGTTTTCCTAAATAACTTTGGCTACTTGCCTGAGAAGAATCCGTCACACTTGTGTTTAGGTTTGCATTGCACCAAGTCTCACAATCTCAGGCACACCTTCTATTACAAGAAAAATGGAAGCTGGCACCTGTACAGTGATGATAAAGATGTACCCAAGGAGCTTCTGGAGTTATCAAACAATTTAGTCTCGCACTTTGACTTTGACATGTTGTCTTACAGCGTTTTCAGTTCCAACTACGAGCTTAAGGTTTTGTACATTTTGGACCAGGCCGTTGTCTGGGTTAAAGTCCATCCAGGTTCATTCCTGGACTCAGTCGTCGATGGCAATTTGTCTGTGTGGGTCAACGACGGAAAGAAACAAGTTGTTCTATTCTCTTTCTATAGTCCAGAAAAACCTCAATACTTTGTTATTATGTACGTGGATGATCTTGGCACTATGCATACCGATTACTATTTCAAAGACAATGGACGTTGGGTACCTCTAACATCTAGTGAAGATAAAGTACTTGAGAATGCTTTATTACAAAACTCTGAAGACTTCTCAAATCTACCACCTCCTTCAGATAATAGCCTTCCTACCACATCCACCAGTCTAACTGTCGGATGTGAGAAGTTTACATATGATTTGAGTGTCCACCACGAAAGTAGTGACGCATTCGACCTATTCCATTTAACTCAACTTGGGCACGAACAGGTTTACGTCAAGGTTCACTCTGACTACGTTCTTACTACTCTCTTTGACGGCAAGACTGTTGTATGGGAACAAAAGGGTCATGTATACTTGGCCAACTTTGGCTACTTGCCTGAGAATAAACCGTCACACTTGTGTCTAGGTCTATACTGTTCTAAGGGTCACAAACTTTGGTACACCTTTTACTACAAGAGGGATGGAAAGTGGCAGTTATACCGCCACGATGATAGGGTTCCAGATCAACTCTTGGAGTTGTCAAAGACTTTATTACTCGACCATGTTTCTTCCTTCTTGGACAAACGCCCTCACTCCCAGAACGAAAAGCTAACCCCAGTTTTGGTTCGCGGTGAATGGCAAAAGATCGATAAAGAAGAGTTTTACAACAACTTCTTACACGTATCAGTTCTTAGGGAATATGCCACTTTTGATCTCAAGTTACTTCCAGACGTTGGGCAATACGAGACTAAGGAAGGCTTTGAGTTCGGACACCCAATACGTATATCTAACCCAATGCCAGACATACACGTGGGACTAATATTAGATGGAAACGAACCAGTTTGGAAGAGCAATTCAGTGAATGAACACGTAAAATCTATTTTAACAGTTCATGAAAATGAATACAAGCATCTTTTCAGTTCTACCGTGAGGCTGATTCAACTATACATTAAAGATAGAGATACGATTTCAGTCAAGTACTTTAAGAGGTCACAAGATGATAAATGGTCTGAGATCATAGAAAAAGATTACGTTAGTCTCTACGATAATATATGCAAGGATTTCAGATCCCGCAAAGAATTTCAATCCGTTGATTCCGAATCTGACAAGGTTGACAGTGATGCAGAGACTGCTGCTTCATCTACTCATCTCTGTCCATCACCTGAAGATTTGTTGGTCACTCTGTCTTATGCTGACAAAGAATCAGGTTCAGAAACTACTTCTCAGTTAAAATTAAACAATTGCGATAAAAATTTCTTTGTGTATACAGTTGACGAATTACAGACTGTGTACGTACCTATTTTAAAGGATTCAGTTAAAAAGTTGAGACTTGACGATTTCTCGTTTTACGAGCAAGATAAAGTTTCCCGCAAGCTTATGGCGTTTTTCACTAAGCTCAACACCGACGGCACACTCCAAAGAGTTTTACTCTTTTTCAGGGACGCTTATCAACCAGTTTATAACGCATTTGTCCTTGACCAAGGAAGTTGGGTTTCTTTCTCCCTGCTTCCTGATGAGGAGTCCTACCTATGGGATCTCGTTTTAAAGGCAACTGGAAAAACGTTATTTCCCGTGAACTAAGTCTAATCACATTTGAAAATAGTTGATATAATCAACTTTATAGAAATGTCACATTATATGTATCGATTTGTCGAATTTTATCAGAGTAAAAATAACTCTAGCAACGAGCAGTTAGAAAACATATCTGCATCCTATTTTAAGTTTTATTCGCTTTTTAATTTTAAATTCAAAATCTCGCTGTTGTGTGGATTCAACATCTGAGAAATAATTTAATTAAAAATTTACTATACACCTATATATTTCTATGGTACTTAATTTTTGTGTTGTGTCGGTACCCTTTATTGCAAAATTTCATAAATTCTAATTTACCAACAGTTTAATTTTAAAAAGAAGATTTATAAAATTAATATATTAGTAAAAAAATATACATAAAAGAACATATTCCGTTTTAAATGGTTAGAATCAAATTAGAATGGGTACCATACCCATGAAGTTCTGGCGCTAAAACGCCCACAAAGTCCCTAAAATCCTCTAAAATTTCATTTAAAACAAAAATAATGCTTAGCGGGGGCTTTTACAGGTTGAAAAAAGTTATAGCCAATAACAGGCAGAACTCGAAGAAGATGTTAACCATGTTCATTGTTGGCTTAACTGTTTTACAACCGTATCGTACAGCTTGCTCAGGCTCAAGATTTGCAATAAGGCGTTTTGGTGTTCCTGTTAACCTATCTTCAATTTATGTGTCAAAGTTTCACACTTCTATGCATACCTGGAACATAATTGGCATTACTTTTGTAAATATATACATGTGGTCTTTTGGATCCACTCACTTCGAGTTAAACGTAATCTTATCAGTTTTTACCAACTTTATGGTTTTTCTTTTAAATATTTGCCACTTACTTTCCTATATAATAAAACGTCGCGGAGGTATGTTGACCCTCTATTATTGGACTTCAATATTGTGCTCCATTGCATACGGTATTAACAGAACTTTCGCGGCTTGTATTGGAGTTGAATTTTTGGCCTTTTTTGTCTGTGGACTTCAATTCGCAGGAATTCAAATAGTATTGTTTCAAGCTATTTTTTTAGCTATTACCAAACCAATCACTAACTTCGACGTCGATTATTGGTTAATTCCATCTGAAATTTTTATTACAACAATCATTTCAGCTATTTCATTTTTTCTGTGGACCACATCATTTGCCAAAACACAAGTGTGTAAAATATTTAGTTTTTCCAAAAGGCGTCAAATTGATCAGGGATCTGAAATTGGAATCAATGATTTTGGTGTCGCCAAAATGAACTCTACTACAGTAAACTTAGGAGATAAAACAGATGATTTAAAAACTTCGAAAATTACGAGTTTTCAATTTAAACAAAATGCAGATAGTAATTCAAATTCATTTGAAGAAAGTGACAAAAATGAATCAAATTCATCTAGTGTGACATTTACTGAACCTTCTAATTTACAGATTAATTCAAAAGAATTTGTAAATGCTAAAAAACTCTCTAAAATTTCCACAATATTTAAATCCATAATAAGGGCGAAATCTCCTATTTTAATGAGTGGTTTCGGAGCTTCCCTTGTCTTTGGATTTTACCCCTCAGTAGCTCCTTATAAACTTACAACACTGGAAATTGCTCATATAATTGATTTAACCGTTTTAGTATCTGGTGCAGTCTCTGCAACTATTATATCTCTCCTCTGCTTACTTGGCCTTGGTCCAAATAAAAAGTGGAAAGGTAATGATTATTTTTGGAATTATTTTCATTATCTCATAATTCCATACCTTTTAATCATTATTTGTTTTCTCATTTCAATGCACTACCCAAATTCTGGGTTTTCCAAGGCTGTTCGAAGCCCTATAATTCTAGCCTTTTTGACTGATAGTATTGTAGCCTTATATTCCTTATTAAAGTCAATAGGATTTGCAGGAGTGGGTCTTCAGGAAGATAGGAAAAATGGTACAGTTTCCAGTTTGAATACTATGTTTTCCTATAGTCTAGTGTTTGTAAGTATCTTTTGGGGTTCTGGCTACATCAAGATCTATAATAAGTATGAACAAGACCTTAAAAATTGGCCTACTAAAGATACGACTGGATTTTTTTGGATAAAATCTATATTTTTCTGGTTTTGGAAATCATTTGAAGGCGGTTCTTCTAATTTTAAAAACATGCTAACTACAGATCTAATGAGAGATATAAATTCAGTTGTCGAACCTTGAACCAGAAAACATATCCGGTTATGATTGTTTTTAATTTTTAATTTGTATAAAATACTATATTTTAACTACCAACTTATTTAATTTTTGTTCCAACTTTAAAATTTTTTATAAAATGATAGATAGACACACTTAAAAATTAAGGATAAATATCATGTCAAATGAAAGATCTACACCAAAAATAAAAATTTATCTATTGTTGCATTCTGGATAATGACAAAATTAGCAATTTTAACCTTTTTATTCAAATACCCAGGCAATTGAATAAGTTAGAAAGAGGGTTAGAAATATTTTTTGGCTGGTTCAAAATTATTCTAAAGAAGGTAAAATTTCAAATTTACAGTATATTCTAATCTTAAGTAATTGCGTGTGTAATATTAATTTCAAGATCTTGTAGTGAAATGGTTGTAAATTTAATTATTTAACATAGAGTTAAAATATCTTCCCCGAGGTTGCAGGAAGGATTGAGAAGCATACGCAATTGATCAGTTCTGCCTGATTATAGGTAAATTGTCATATATATGCGCTGTATTTCCCCACACTTCAATACACATTTTGTTTTATTATAATCATGTGATGAATTTCAAGATGAATAAAATCCAGTTACCGGTACTCTTATTCTTTTGTGCCAATTTATTAGTGAGTTGCGGCGATGCTTCTCATGATAATAACAGGCCAACAAAGGAGATTACCTTCTCTTTTGATTTGTATAATTTGCAAACCTCTAAAAACTACAATTTGTCGTATCGTATGAAAAACTTTTTAAGCATAGGGGCAATGGTTCCACACAGAAACCGACGTCTGACAAAATTGTTTTATAAAGATGAAACTATAATAACCTTTGTACCAGATGAAAGGGTTAATCTCGTAACATTTATTCCTAGACTCAGGCCTACAATGTGTTCCGTGACATACGTCAAGGACGGTGTTATTTCTGTTAAAAGGTTTCTTAAGACTGAAAAATGGAATCAAGTGACAAACGAAAACTATAAATTTAGGGCGCTAGAAATGGCGAAGGAAACACCTCTAGAAATATTCGATATATCTAACATAGAGTTTGACAAGATTCATCTAGACGAAGAGACTAAGGGAGACTTAACCTTTTATTCCTTTACCCCCAAAGGTGATATTCGCATTAAAATTATAGCAGATGGGACCAATGTCATATGGCATTCTGATGACGACACATATGTTACTGGAGGTCATTTTTCACTTCAAACTCAACCAAAGATGATGAGCTTTATGACGATGAACAAAGGCTTTATGGATTTAAAGTTTTATTCGGCATATGAAGACACGTATAATGAGATAACTCTTCCAGAGTACCAATTCGTTATGAAGCACTTCGCATACTCTACCAGGACCGACATAACTCTTAATCTTGATATGCACGAAAGTAATATATTTAAGGTCTCTAGTTCCGTTGAACAGGGTGTGTCATTTATTGATACATTCCTAAGGGATCCTGCCAAGAAAGTCGAGAGGATTGTCGCCAAAGAACATACACTATGGTATAGAGACCAGACACAAAACTTTATAAAAGCTTCTTACACAGTTTCTTCTGATCCTAGGCTGTATAAATTGGTCTTATGCGATACTAGGGAGCCAGATAAAAAATATTACCATCTATACTTCATGTATAAAACAGACAAAATGTTCAAATTGCCAGAAAGGGAGTACAATAAAGAAATAAAGAAAATAGTTTATCCCAGGGAATCTTTTGGAGAGTTTGACATACAGAATTTCGTTGAGAGTCCGACAGCGGATCCTTACCCTTCGGTCGCTTACTTCCCTCCTTTCGAGAAACCTTTGAAAATAGTAAAATGCGAAAATCAGCTACTATGGGTATCCCCTGGTAAAGATACTGTAAAGAGTCTTTTTTACTTCAGGAATGAGGATAAGCATCTGGTTCAATTGACTTGTAGAGATGACTCGAGTATAACAAGGACTCACCACTTTCAAGATGCAAAATCCTATTTTAAAGGTAAGACTGATGATAAATCGTGGGTGTGGATATCAACTCCTGAGTTTTACAGATCAATAGGTCTTAAGCAACTCATAAAGACTCACACACACTTAGATCTAGGTGTAAAGGTTGACCCTGGAGCTTATGAACACAAAATTGGTAGAGTTGGCAATGTTATGGTCCAAACTTTTGTACCATATAGCGCCTTCGAAATCACTTCAGTAATCGACTGCGCTAGGGTGTTGTGGACCAATGAAATAAAGGAGAGACTCGCTGCTCTTGCACTTTACGGGGATTACGGCGAATTTGACAGAAAAACCAAAGAGGATTCTAAAAATCTGGTTGAATTTTCACAGGAAGCCAATCCATTCAAAAATTCATTATCTAAAGGTTATAAATTGGCAGAGCTTTTCATAAAAGGACCCCAAAAAGTCGAAAGGCAATTTTTGACCCTAGAAAATGATGTTTGGGTCCAAGTAAAAGAGGAGGAGTTTGTAAAGATATATGAAGGACTGGAAAACCCAGATAACTAAATGTTTAAGGGAACAGAACTTTAGTTTCCACAAACACCCTGTAAATAATTTATACATTAATCTTATAGAAGTGTATGATTAACTAATTAAGAATTTTTGAAGAAATTATAATATTGAATAAACCTTCTATATTTTTGAATTTATAAAAAACAATTTTATTAATTTCAAACCCAATTTACCATTTTTTCATCATGTGTAATTTGAATATATATTTATTAAATAAATAACCTTTTAATTTTTATTTGTCCCGCCTTGTACATTATTTTTTAAATTATAAACCCAAATATATTTTTAAAATACTCTATGGATAGACTTTTCCATCCACAGTCTCAACTTCTCGATCTTCTTTCGCAAAACACACCAAAGAATGACAAAGATTCACCTGTAAGAAATTAAATCACTGTTTTTTATTATAATTTTACAACATCAGAATTAAAATTGATATTTTTTAGAGGTTTCACAATCTTGATAAGGTCCCAGATGACCCATTCAAAACCAAATTAAGACTCGATCAATCAGAAAATCACACCTTAGGTGTTGTTTGTTTACCAGATAATGCACAAGGACTGAAATTTGCATCATTCAATCCAGTTGTGAGCTATTACTATTACACCTCTATTTATTTTTCTATTATTTAATTATATACCGTTTCATCTTTTATTTTACATAAAAAATCTTATTTACTTATTGATTTAACTGTATTTTTACAGAATCCTTCTTCTACATTTGATGATGAGAGTATTATTTGGAAATCTTCACTGATTGATAATACTTTGAGTCGACAATTTAGGTCTAAAAAATGCCAAGTTGACACCGACTGTTATTTTATGGTTGTAGAACACAAGGTAAAATATTTTAAATTTACAATTTTCAAATTTTATGCTCAATAATTTCCATAACTGATTGTTTCTTTTTAGGTGGATAACACATTTTTGGTTTCTCCTGTATCGAATTATTTTATTTTTGATTCATATGTCCCACCCAAATCAAATGAACCTCAACCCAGCAAAGCTGTAAGTTTATTTCTTACCACCAATTCATACACACACTAATCATATCTTCAGGATAACGTCCAAGAGAGGCTTAACAAAATGACTAGAGCTTCTGATGAAGATAGACCTAAACCTGATGATAAACAATTACCTAAAAAAAGGTAGTTAATTAGTTTTAGAAATATTTTAGAAAATTGTCCAATGTCGACAAAACCAACTTGGGCTGGGATTATGAAAATGAGGAGCTAAGTGACGATGAAAACGTATACATGACTAATCGCACTAATTATGCTGAAGAGGATCCCTTTTATGACAAAAGCTTAACGTCATACGGAGAGGTATAAATTCCAGTTACAAAAATACTTTTAGAGTCTGAAGAGTATGTTAATACTACAAAAGGAACAGGAAGTGGACGAGGAGCTAAAGGAATACTCAGATGATGAGGACAGCTCCTCTCAGGTTTCAGTTTCATCCAAAGTTAGAGCTGAACCTGCCAAAAGTACTCAACCTAAAGAACTAACCTTTGAAGATAAAGTACTCTTATTCCTCAAAGATAATAACAATAAAGTTACAGTTAAGGTAACTTTATATAGTATTATTAATTTAATTTTTAGTCTATTTTGGAACATTTTAATATCAAGGAAAAAAACGAAAATTTTAGAAAATTACAGGTAATTTATTTTATTTCCAATTCATAATTTAGAATGTTATTCAAACCAAATGCTCAATGACCTCTGAGCAGAAGGACGGCAAAATGGTTAAATTTATATCACTAAAACCTAAATAACATAATAAAAAACTACACAATACATGTTTTCCCATTTCAATTCTTGTTACACATTTACACAACATCACCTTTAATTCTTATGAATTATTTTTGAGTATTTCTAAAAAATTTCCAAATTTTTTTAAAATTTTTATAATTAAATTTTAACTTTTGGCAATATATTTTTAATCCATACTTGTGTTTAATATGGCTGCCAGGAACCCTGGGCCTGTCATTCTTGATCCTCCAGTTGGATTCCCTCCCTTTAAGAACTGGGTTCAGAGAGACCATATATCCCGTAGACTTTTCAGGGAGTCTGAAGTGAACACCAGGGTGTACAAGTATGTTTATAAAAATTTTGGACTAAAAGGCCACATTCCAATCGATAATAAGGTTGGATTATACAGGATAAGGTTAAGGTGTATAGGAGGCGGTTATGGAAGGGGCATTTTCAGGTTTACTAGGATGTCAAAATTAGCATTTCTACAAGTTGCACGAGAAGGATGGCTTAAAAAGTTCGGTTACAGGCCAGACCTTTTCAGGTAATTAATACCCCGAACTTTAGAGAGCTTAAATGGATTAAAAGATTTGAAAGTAATTATTGTTAACTAAGTAACGGATAAGAATTTGATTAAACATTAAGAAGATGGTTAAAAAGGCTGGAATTCTTCTTAAAATGCGAAGCCGATACTTTATCTCCGGATAAAAATGGCGTTTTGAGGGAAACAACTTCATACCTTGCGTTCATTCTTATGCAATAAGTTTTCAAATCCTCAAATTCCTTGTGCAAACTCATAATGTCCTCCAAATCTAATATAATGTAAGAGTATTTCAACAATACTTTCTGTATATAATTAATAAATACCTTGACACGGTAGACTGAAAAGAACAGTCAAATTAGAGAAGATACACCCTTCAAACCAGTTAATTGTACTAAAAAAATCAGTTAAAGATTTAACTTACTTGTAATGTGAATATTGATACAATTTTGCGGCAAGTGTTAGTCTTATTCCTTGGAGAAAAAACCTGAGATCCCTAAGAGTGTTCTCTAGTGTGGAGTAGCCAAAGTTTTCACACTCGGTCTTAACCTGTGATTTTTTTCTAAGAAATGAATACCAGGAGAATGGGAAGGGTTCTGAGTTCAAAACAACCTCTCGTGTATAATGAGAAATCAAAGGATGGAACCAGATTAGGTACATTACGGCATACCTCAAGTGCGTGTAAATGTACGAGGGAATTACAACTTCACTTTTAAGGTAAAGAACGTCACGGTTGATACTCAAGGGTGGAGTATCATATAATGAGAATTCACTTTCAAGTTCAGTAGAGTTTATGTTATTTTTCAAGTTTAATAAGGTTACAAAGTAGGAAACTAACTCTTCGTTTCTCACTACTCCATAATCTGATTCTGACTCATTATCTTCATAGTTAATTTTCACTGAGATATCACTAGAAGTATCTGAATTAGTATTCTCAAACTCCCCGGGTATCCTTTGTATATACTTAACCTTGTTAACTAGTGCTGCTGGAAGAACTCCATCATAAAACCTGTCATATAAACAAGGCTTAAAAATAATTTTAACTTTTCCGAGTTTTCGCAAAAGGCATAAAACTAACACGTGTGGCTCTAAAACTACCTCTACTTCTCTACAAGTATTCACACTAAACATCCCAACGTCCGGAAAGGTTTCGTTACCCTCAAGGTCAGGAAGCCACTGCTGGTGATAGAAGACCACAACTCTTTCATCCATTCCAGGGACGGATTTAATATAATTTACAAATCTACAGCTATTTTACAAAACTAGGACGTATAAACCAATGCTCCTTCAATAATTGATTTTCCACATCCAGCCACAGGTAACTCGGGATTTCTAAAACACAATATGATTAATTCGTCATATATGATACATATTTATGGTGATGAAAACTAACATTTCAATTAGAGAGTTTAAAGTACTGCAAGAGTTACATTCCACTCTTTTGAACCTTCTACCGGCCCAACCACATCCTTCAAAATATTATAGAAAAATAAAAAATTTCATTAAGAAAATTAATATTTAAAATAACAACAAACCTATTTGTGGATTCGAACAGTTACAATCCTGAAAAAATAAATGATTAAAAATAATAAATACTTGGCACGCTAAACTGACACTAGTTAGTGCTTGATTATAGTTTTGGACGAACCCATTCACACAACCGCTTTGAGTGGGTTTACAGCAAAGTTTGCAAATATTTTCCGGGCAAAAATGCGATTTAGAGAACTTTAAAACGAAAAATGATAAACACAGAAAGACCATTTTAATTCTTTTAATATTGAATAAAACGTCCATTATTACATAGAAACATTGGCCATATATGTTAATATAAATAAATCCCAGCAAAACCAATTAAAAACTTTATAGGCTCACAGTTACTATATTCCATAAATATTTCAACACATTAGAGCTGTTGTTTAGAAGTCAAGGCAATTAATAATTTAAATGGGATTAAACGATACACATAAGTATACAAATATATAAATACAAGGATTAAATATAAGGTGCACAATTATTGATAAATAAATAATGAAAAAATTGAAAAATAAACGAGTGTGTGTGGTAGTAAAAAAATTTAGATAATGTTAGACAAAGAGAATTTATAATAGTAATTCAAATTTTAAAGGAGGAAAACTCGGAACTCAGGCCTCATTTGTTAATAAGTAATAATCTTTTGGTATAAAATAACATTGGGTAAGGATTAACACACTTTGAGGATTTCGAGGAAAAATTTCGAATAAATTTGGAACTCCATAGTTTTATTGTCATAACATAGTCAGAATTAAAAAATATTAGAAGTGTTTACGGAAGTTTAGTTTTAAAAAACCTTAGAATCTCGGCCCGATGGTTCCCCACAAGCTACAGAAAACATTTTCACTAAATATGTTAATTTTTATCAGTATATAAACCAAAAATCATCATTTGAATACACTTTGTTTTAGTGTATCAGGAATCTTCTCCAAATTCAGTATACATATTGTATAATATAGTAGTAGAGACTGATACTTATTAGTATAAAAAATTAAACGCAGCGTGAATAAAATATCAACCACAAGCATTTTAAAATGAAGTCGTTAAGGCGTTTGTATTCTATTTTTAATTCCTCTCGATGTTCACTTGAATTATCGAACAAGTTGTCTACAATCTCAGGAATTACAACAATGTTGGATTCCTTGAGAATCGGGTCCCGCAGAGGCATTTTTACCTCCACAGGAAGGTTCGCTAAGGTTCAAGGGGACGTGGTTGGAATTGACTTGGGTACCACAAACTCCTGTGTCGCAATCATGGAAGGCTCAACCCCGAAGGTTATTGAGAACGCTGAAGGTGCTAGGACAACTCCATCTATTGTAGCATTCACAGACGATGGTCAGAGACTTGTAGGTGTGGTAGCGAAACGCCAAGCTGTGACTAACCCAGAAAACACGGTTTTTGCCACTAAGCGTTTCATCGGCCGTAAGTTTGACGACCCTGAAACTAAGAAGGAACAACAGACTCTCCCCTACAAGATAGTTAGATCATCCAACAACGACGCGTGGATAGAAGCCCAAGGCAAACAATACTCCCCCAGCCAAATCGGAGCGTATATTTTAGCAAAGATGAAGGAGACCGCGGAGTCGTACTTGGGTAGAACAGTTTCAAAAGCTGTTATCACAGTTCCAGCGTATTTCAACGACTCTCAGAGACAAGCTACAAAAGACGCCGGTAAGATTGCAGGCTTGGAAGTATTGCGTATAATTAACGAGCCCACAGCTGCTGCGCTGGCCTTTGGAATGGATAAGAATGACGGAAAGACAATTGCAGTGTACGACTTGGGAGGTGGTACGTTTGATGTGAGTATTTTGGAGATTTTGGGCGGTGTGTTTGAAGTTAAGGCCACAAACGGTAACACTTCACTAGGTGGTGAAGACTTTGACCAGAGGATCCTGAATTTCTTGGTTGACGAGTTCAAGAAGACCAACGGAATTGACCTTAAGAAGGACAAACTGGCCCTTCAGAGACTCAGGGAATCCTCAGAATCAGCCAAAATTGAACTTTCAACCAAGACCCAAACTGAGATTAACTTGCCCTTTATCACAGCTGACCAGTCAGGCCCAAAACACCTCTTGATAAAGTTGAGTCGCTCGAAGTTAGAGCAGTTGACAAGTGAGTTGCTCGAGGGCACTGTGGACCCATGCAAGAAGTGCTTAAAGGACGCAGGCGTTAATGCAAGTGAGTTGAACGACGTGATCCTGGTGGGAGGAATGACAAGGATGCCGAAGGTGACTGAAGTGGTGAAGAACATCTTCGGAAAGGAGCCGAGCAAGGCAGTTAACCCAGATGAAGCAGTCGCCATGGGAGCTGCGATCCAGGCAGGAGTACTAAAAGGTGAGATCAAAGACCTTTTACTACTGGACGTGTGTCCATTATCTCTCGGTATTGAGACTTTGGGAGGTGTGTTTACGAGGCTTATTAACAGGAACACCACCATACCTACAAAGAAGTCACAGATCTTCTCAACTGCAGCTGATAACCAAACTCAAGTGGGTATTAAGGTATACCAAGGTGAACGTGGAATGGCAGCTGACAACCAACTTCTGGGCCAATTTGACCTTGTTGGTATCCCACCAGCACCGAGGGGTGTTCCTCAAATTGAAGTTACCTTCGACGTTGACGCCAACGGCATTATGAACATCTCTGCAGTTGACAAGTCCACGGGAAAGAGGCAGGAGATCACAATTCAAAGCTCAGGCGGTTTATCAGAAGAGGAAGTTGAGAAGATGGTCAAGGAGGCCTCAAACTACAAGGAGCAGGATGACAGGAGGAAAGAGCTTGTGGATGTTAGAAACGAGTCAGAATCTCTACTTTACAGCGTTGAAAAGCAACTCACTGACTTCAAGGACAAGGTATCTCAGGCAGAACTCGACCAGCTCAAGACCCTATCAACTTCACTTAAGGAGGTGCTCACCACTGACGATGTTAGCGCCATCAAGGATAAACACAAACAACTCCAGGAACTCTCTTGGAAGGTCTCTCAGGCAGCTTATTCGAAGTCAAACACTGGCTCCACCTCCGCCAATGCCTCTGAAAACGCCAACACCTCTAATGAGGAAAACGATACACATAACAAGTAATCTAGTTACCAACTAATTTTATACGTTTATGCTATACATATGTATAATAAGTAAAATTTAACATATTAGTATATCAGTTTTATAGGGTCCAATTGTAACTTCATTAGTTAAATTATAAATGTTTAGCCCATTTAAAACATTCTTTACCTCAAAATGGAGTTTACTCATTCCACTACTGCTGTTAGTGCTGTCTTCATTCTCTTGATTTCTCTTGAGAACATAGTTGCCAACCATATCGTCAAGAAGTAATACCCTCTCCTTATTCTTTATAGGCTTGTGTTTACTAAAAAGAGTGTAGGAATCACTGAGCCTATCAAATGGAGTTGATAGGAACTGGATAATAGGGTCGTAATTTGATAAAAATCCGTTAATTTCAAGTAAATTAGCGTAACTTAAGTGATCTAACAGATGCTTACAGTTATAAAAAAATTTACACATCCTTCTAGTTAGCCTTAACAACTCGTCTCCACTCAAAAATTCAGTATCTAAGTTAATTGAAGGTTTAATTGTGGGTTCAGAAGTAGAACTGATGTTGGAACTAGGGGAGTTATTTTTTTTATCTATTACTTGAAACAGGGACAAATTACGAATTACACCGTTATAATGATTAAAAATTTGAGTTGAGGATAAATTTATGAATTTCAAGAGCGTTTCAGAGTTCTTTAAGTAGCTCAGGTAAATTGAACAAATGTTAATGAGATTTCTGGTGTCAATGAGTTGAATATTGTTAGTGAACTCCAGTAAAATCTTCTCGTTATCGAGAAAATCTAAACAATTTAAGTAAGGATAGCAGGAATAAGGAGTTAGAATCTCGAAAAATTTGATAAATTCTAAGGAATTTCTGGCACTAAATCTACTACCGATACTGGATAACAGAAACTTAAAGTAATCTCCAGAACTTATGGTTGAGTAATCACAGTAATCCACCAAAGTTTTGAAGATAATTAGCAATTCACGAATCTTATAGTTTCTCTGGGATTTATTGGAGATTAGTGTGTTAATTATGGTGGAGGTATATTCATTGTAACTGACCTTGTTGCATAAATTGAAGTACCTTAAAACGTTGTAAATGTTATTTTCAAGTACCTTAATATTAGCTGGATCAGTTATAAAGTTATAAACCAAATGTGTAAAATCCCCGTGAACTATTTCAAAGTCGCATAGCAGACCCAATATCTCAAGCTTGTTAGAAATTTCATGAAAATTATAACAAATTTTGTCAACAACTGTCATTATTAATTCATAATTATCCACAACGTTACCAGGTTCAGGCGTTGTTTGGTATATTAGTAAATATTTCAGCAAATAGTACAAGTTGTTATTATTGGTATAAAAGAGAATATTATCCTCAATTAATTTAACGAATTTGTAATTAACGTTAAAATTTAGTAAAAATTTACAGGAATCCAGCATTTTAACATCATTTCCTATTAAATCGTCAACCTTCTGATTAATGTAAGCCAGTGATTGTTCCGGATTCTTACCGAAATATTTATTGTACATGTAACCCTTTTTAAACTCTAAAGTGTTTTTATTCTTTACATAGTTTAGGTTTTTCGAATTTAGCCTCAGGAGTTTGTTTAAAATGGAATTGGACTTCAAACTAGAGTTGAACACATTGAGCCTCATTTTATAATTAATACATATCAATACACCCTAGAATATTATTGCAGTCAGAGATTACTTGAGCGATTAGACTTTAAAAAGTTGGTTAGTATGATATTAGCGGCGTCTATGCGTTGTATTAAATAGGGAGAACCTTGAAATGAACCTGAGGGCGAGTTGATGGTTTTGAGCCGTTTGTGTGCCTCCTGGATTTGTTTAAGCTTTAAGTTATCGTAAGAGTTAAATCCCAGAATCTTAGCGGCTTCCTCCTTACTCATTACCTTACTTATTCCCCCGGTAAAAACGCCGCCACCGTTACTCAAGGACTGCCTGTACGCGTTGTATGTAGCCTTAATAACGCTCCCGCTAACGACAAATATAAATTGCGTTATTACTCGACCAAGTGGTCTTATGGGTACCATTTAAGAATTACCCTTTACTTTAGCCCAGTTATAGTTCCAGTTTATTATTCAAATGGATAATCTGAGTGATTTCTTAAAATTTCATTTTATTTTTAAAAGATCTCAACACTGTATCAAGTTAAAAGAGAAGCATAGGTAAAACAATTGCAAGTGAAAGGACAAACAACAAATACAAACCCTTAAAAAAGGAAGATATATATTTTTTCAAAGGATTAAGGCTACTTTTCATGATATAATCCTGATTAACACAATTTGGATAAATAAAGAAAAATGATCAAATATAATACAAAATTACGATATAAAAACTATAAAAAAGGTAAAATCAACTTTATATTGGAAAATTAAATGCTCTAAATGATAATTTAATATGATAGTGTGACTGACTGGCACCACTAAGAATCTTAGAATTAATCATTAGTTTATACTTTTAATGTGTATAAATAATAAATTCACTCATCTGTTTTATTTATATTATTGAATCCACATTAAGTTGAGCTAATAAATTCTATATTATAGTATTTTTCATCCAGTGTATTAAAATCTTCCTCGAATCTTGTAAAATAATTAATTATAAATAAAAAGATGAGTGACACAAATATTGAGCAGTGGAAAATAAAGCGGTTGATCCAAAAATTGGAATCTGCAAAAGGGTTTGTTTCTAAAATTTACTTAACCAAATTTATACCTTAATAATTCAATCCATAATTTTAACTTTAATTATCTTATAGAAACGGGACTAGTATGATCAGTTTAATTATCAGACCTAAGGATGATGTGAACAGGATTAGTAAGATGTTATCAGATGAGTACGGCACAGCCTCAAATATTAAATCTCGAGTTAATCGCTTATCGGTGTTATCAGCAATCACATCCACAATGCAACGTAATATTCATACTTCTAAATATAAAATTTTAGGTCTAAAGCTCTATAGAAATACACCACCTAACGGACTCGTTGTTTACTGTGGGACAGTGATAACAGATGACGGTAAAGAGAAGAAAGTCTCAATAGACTTCGAACCCTTTAAACCCATTAACACATCGCTGTATCTCTGTGACAATAAATTCCACGTTGAGGTATACTTTATGAAGTTATATTTTCTTAGAGTTTAAACGAACTTCTGGAAAGTGACGATAAATTCGGCTTTATTGTTATGGACGGTAACGGTGCACTGTACGGTACCATACAAGGCTCAACCAAAGAGGTGTGAACCAACACATTTACCTTTATATTAACATTTTCACAGGTTCTTCACAGTTTTACGGTAGATTTACCGAAAAAGCATGGAAGAGGGGGTCAATCTGCACTCCGTTTTGCTCGTCTAAGAATGGAGAAAAGACACAACTATATCAGAAAAGTCGCTGAAACTGCAGTCAACATGTTCATAACAAACGACAAAGTTAATGTGACTGGACTAATTTTAGCAGGTAACCAATTTATTCTAAAATTTATTCTAAAATTTTATTTAAAATTTCATTAGGCAACGCTGATTTTAAAAACGACTTGGCCAACAGTGACATTTTTGACCAAAGGCTATCCTCAAAGGTTTTGAAGATAGTTGACGTCTGTTACGGCGGCGAAAACGGCTTTCAACAAGCAATTGAGTTATCATCGGAGTGTTTATCGAATGTTAAATTCATACACGAGAAGAAACTAATCAAGAGGTTTTTCGACGAGATTGCCCACGACACAGGTACTTTTTAACAAAACATTTATTATTCAATTTTACTATTTAATTTTATTATTTAACTTTATTATTCAATTTCATTATTCAAGATTATTTAACACTATTTAACTTCATTATTTAACCAATGTTCAGGCAAATATGTCTATGGTGTTTATGACACTGTTAATGCTCTGGAAAATGGAATGATTGAGGTCCTAATTATTTACGAACAGCTGGAGATAATGAGGGTCCTCGTCAAGAACCCCTCAACAAACACAGAGTCTGTACTGTTACTCAACCACGAGCAGGAGCGAGATGAAGCGAACTTTAAGGACAACAACGTTGATTTGGAGGTTTTGGATAAAATACCCCTGATTGAGTGGATTATCAATAACTACCACAATTACGGCTCAACACTAGACTTTGTAACTAACAAGTCTCAGGAGGGGTCTCAATTTCAAAGTGGCTTTGGTGGAATTGGCGGCATCCTTAGATACAAACTAGAAGCTGGTTATGAAACCAACGATGAAAACGAAGATGACGATGACGATAGTTTTATGTAAACTTAATATTTCCCTTAAATTTACACATATTAAAACACTCCATATATACATACCTATGTGTATACAAACTATTCTCTTTAATGTATGTACTATGGTGTACTAATTTATGTTCACGTATATATATTATTCTAGCCCTTTAACAGTGTATGTATACTTATATATGTACACACTATCATTTACTCATGTATGTACAATTTTGTATATACTTATGTACTCATGTATGCACACAAATTGTATCACATTGAGAACAATTGGTGATATAAGAAGTTCAGGAGGTCATACTAAATGAATTATTAACTTTAAATCTTACCAGTGAAGTGGGTTGATTTAAGTTCAGCTTGCCCAGAAAGGACTTGTGGTACTCACTGGTCTCGTGGAACACTTCCCTAAACAATCCCTTAAATTTAAAATCCTTACTTTATGGAGTCCAGAGACAAAGTTGTGTTTTTGATGCTGTTTAGTTGTAAATAATAGAGATCACTCGTCAGTGTCAAAGTGTTTTCCTTAGAAATCAAGGTTTCCATTTTCTTTATCAGGCTGAACACCCTGTCGTTTTTCATTATAATTCTGTATATACAGCCACTACTGCTAACTCCAAACTAAAAAATTCATCAAGATATTAGCTTACCAATACGTTCTTCTGGTTAGTACTCAGTAGTTGGGTTATATTATTATTAAATTTCGTCCCACTTACTAGCATCAATTTCTAAAAAAAATTTAGCACGGGAAATAACGTCGGGTATAAAGTGGAATTGATGTAACTACATGTAGGATTTACATCTTTATTGGTATTGTACAGATTGTAGTGTATGAACTGAAGCAAGTGCTGGTTATTATCTGTGGCCATAAAGGTCAAGTTATCTTCAATCAGTGGTGCACAACTTAAAATGGGCAAATTTATCTTCGGGTCAGTGCTCGATATCTTTATGATATTCTTGTTATCATTATTCTTATTATATATGTACCTAAGATAAATTTAACATTTTTATAGCATTTTTATACTTTTTAGATAAGTAAACTAAATAATGAATACATGAACAGCGACAATCCCTTCAAAACATCGCCAATTAACAGGAAGTTGTTGAAAATTGAAACGGCTGATATTGTAGTGTATAAATCGTTAAAGGCACCCTTGATTATATTTTTACCCTTTAACTCGTGTATGTATATGTTACTTCCAACTGAGTGGATTATCAGGTTATTCTCGTCGTGGCTGAGACTGGGAACAGTTGAGTTATTATTAATATTAGTACCATTATTTGTTACACTAGAGTCAACTCCATAATTTTCTGCGTTGTCTAATTTTCTTTTTAAACCCTTCTCCTCCACTCCACTTTCCTCAGCTGCGCTTGAGTCTTCTTCTTCCTGCTCCTCCAGGATCTGAAGATTAATTTCCTTATTCTTTATTAAGTCGTTAATTATACTAGTTTTGTTGTTTAGCGTCGATATGAACGTGATTGGGTACAGGAATGTCCTCTTTAGGTATAACTTCATAGGGCTAACGTTCTTAAATAAATCCCCAACAACATCAGTTATAGTAACACTGTCCGCACTGTATACTGTGCTGTAGTTGGCATCACCAGTATTTTTCGTGGACATGTAGTCCAGTACTATCAAATTACTTTTCGATTCCACATACTCGCCTAGGTTTGTACATGTGCCTGCCAACAGGTATTCGTGGGTTTTTATAAGTCCGAAATTCAACGACAACACCTTCTCAAAACTCTCCAGCTTATAGTAACTTATTATCTTCAAGTCGTTATTACTTATGAATAATATTATTATGTAATCTTCAGGCACTAGTGCATCAGGATCAAAGCCCTCACTGATTTTAACTGCGTTACCAAATTCTGAAGATCCATTTTGTGTACTTTTCAAGTGCTGGTAGTATTGAATGAACAACTTCAACTGTTTATTAATAAAGTTTTTCTTATCCCTAACAATGTTATCATTGTTTTTGTGGAAGTTTTGAAGTCTGTTCCTCACATTTAGCATATTATACAGATTATTCAGAACATTTTCTCCCACATTCACTACTATGCTTATTAGTCTGCCTAATTCTCCATCTGAATAATCCATCACGCCTGTATATGAGTTCATTGTTCCATTAATAAATCTCGACTTTCCGTTAAGTGTTGTAAATCTCCTCACAGTATTGTTTTTATACACATAGTAATAATTTGATACTGTCAACAGGTTCATGTTATTGATCTTATCACTTTTTACTACTTTATACATATAGTTGTCCACCACCCCCTCATCACCATCAACAGAGTTAGTATTAGTGTCAGTAGTATCAATTACCAAATCAACTTCCTTACTCTTAACACCCTTTTCAGTATTCGTTTCTGAGTTAAATAGGTGAATATTGAAGTCATTGAAATTTAGATTATTATAATTTCTCTTAAAATAATGCTCTATTTGAGTATCTCTGGTGTTGTACAGGTACAATTTATTGTTATCATAACAAAACAAATAATTGTTTGTCACCAAATATCTCACACTATAGTCATCACTCCCATCATCTGATGTCAAATTCGTCGGATTAATTAGTGATAACTTATGAAGGTAAAGTCTGTTGTAATTTGACGTTAAAAACAAAAGTGAGCTCCTCTTGTAGAATTCTCTAAATCTATCTCTGTACATATTATTTACCACTTCGGCATTGGGTACACTTCTCCCATTCATATCTTTATTTACTTCTGAGCCATCACAAACACTTAACGTTGTGTCTGAATCCACTTCTAACAGTGGATATGCAAAGATTTGATTATTATCATTTATAACCTCCTCTATTTTAGGGTTTAACTTGTACACTACGTTATCGTGGTTTAGCAATAGTGATGGGAATGGCGCTATTTGATTATGTTTTACCAGTTTAAAATAACAAAACCTTCTCTTAAGCTTTCTACTTACATCCACAAGTTTATAAATGTACAGTGGGTATCCTGAGATCAATAACATCATATACACCTGGTCCTCCTTAACTATCATGTGTGACGCCACTATCTCTTCCATTATCTCCAACTTACTCTTAGTTTTAGACGAATTAAGCTTTTGGTTATTCGATTCAGAATCATTATCTTTCAGCCTATATCCATGCTCTGAATCCCCTCCAGTCATCTCTTGTTCAGCTTCGTGTAAAATGGCGTCATAATTGTAAACTTGCGGCATGACGGTATTGTTTAGGTGTAAGAGATTATTTAACTTAAATACTATAAAATTATAGTTTAAATTGTACAGATAGAGATAATTATTAAGGGTCAAGTAGGTTAAGTAGGCGTTATTTTTATGTTCCAGTGTGTTGAACATTTTAACTCCTACCTCAACCTTGCTGGCATTTGTAGTGTTTTTTTTACTCTTGGTTGATTTACTCTGTTTACTGGTGTTTTGGGCTCCAAACTCATTTACATTATATTTATGCAATTGGTCGTTAGTGTATAATACGGCTATGAATTCGGCTACAAATTTAACAGATTTTACCTTATCCATCAGTTTATCATTCAAAACATCTTCAGTTCCAATATTACTTATCTTCAACTTATTATCTTTTGGTTCTATCGCTCTATTATTGTTACACATCTTATTTCTATTTATTGTAAATTTATCGTCTGCTCTAATGTATGCTTTAAGGTACAACATCTTTTTATTGGATAATTTTACTATGTTCTTATCATTTCTTATTCCAACCATATAACAAGCTTCGTCTTCAGCTAAATTATAGGTGTTAAGACAGAAATGGTCAGTGTTAGGGTGGATTTGGTTCCTATTTTCTTGATTATCGTTGATTAGTTTATTAGGGTTAAAATGATAGTAGTTAAGGTGCTTGATAAATCCAAGTGATTTTATGCTCTCTAGGTTTACTAATCTTGGGTCTTCTGATTCCTCTAGTCCTCTTGTCAATATAGTAGCTTGCAAAAGATTAATATTGTTAGTGTTAACAACTAGCATGTTGTTTTCATCCAGAAACTCGATATCAAAATCGTTTACATAGAATGGTTCTTCATTCAATTGTTTAAACTTTTGCCACTTTATGTCTACTATATCATCGTCGTATTCAAATTTCCCCAGATATGCTGGCTCTCCATTATCCTTTTCTGGCAATAACAAAACATCAAATCCACCAGATTTAGACTTTGTTGTTTCTAGTCTATAATCGTACAACTCTAAGTTCATTTTCCTGTTATCGATTATGTGGCTTCCTTGTCTTGGCTTGAGGTCAAGTGAATAGTAATTGATAAATTGGTAGTAAAAATCACTACTGAACATATTAAACCAGTATATCAAGTCATTATTGCACATTATGAACCCTATAAAGTTATTGTACACTAGTCCTCTAAGGTATACTGTGTTCATTGGGATATCGTCCATCCTGTTTAGTATATTTATGTTTATCAGAACCAGGTCAATATTTAGTATGAACAGGGAGTTTATCACGCTTATACAGTTTTCTAGTTGATTTTCAACATGTAACTTGTCTTCCTTGGATTCATGTGTGACATTGTGGTTTGATATGAACTCCGGGTAATTTGTGGTCAGCACTCCCAATATTGGCGTATGATAATTATCTATGAAAGATATAGCCTTAACCAGGCTATTCTTGTTCAAATTGAACTTTTCTTTCAAATCCATCTTTATATAGTTTGACAATATTAAGTACGGAGATTTATACTTGTCATTTTCCTGTTCATTGCTATTTCTTCTACTACTGTCTTTGCTTTTGGGGCTATCACTCGTCTTATTTGTAGAGTTCAGTTCTGAGCAGTTACCCTTGTAATGAAAATAAGAGTTTAACAGCAAAAAGTTAAGGTGGAACTGTTTATATGTGTAAATTATTAAATAATTTTTAATGTAGATTTTATCATCATTTGCCAATTTGTTATCTATTACCCAGTCTTTATGGTACACCACCAGCATATCTGAGTACTCATAGTTCGTATCTAACACCTCATCTACTTCTTCTTCTTGATGATCAAACTGAAACAGTGACTTAAATTCACAATTTAATATATTAAAGTAATAAATGGTCACGTTGCCATCAGAAAGAATTATTATCCCGTCCAAATACTCGTTTTTGTCAGAAGCTTTTGAGCCTTCATCTACTCCTTTTACAGGGCCAAGACTGTCAGAATCGTGAAGATTCGGGAAGTATAATAGTTGCTTTAGTACATTACATGACGATATTGAGCTGGAAAATTTATATTCTTGAACAAACTTCAATTTGTTCTTTTGACTCAAATTATTTAGTGATTCTGGGTTGAAATTATCTAAAACACTAGCAAAGCTATCACTAAATGTGTACAGAAGCAATTTATTTTCCTTCACCAATAAAATATCCTTCGAAGTTGGACTTTGGAAGTTGCCTAAACACACAAAGTCACCTTCTCCGGAATCCACAAGAGTTTCATAACCAAAAGTCATCTATTTAAAATTATTTTCACCATTTTCTGGTATATTAGACTGATTTAGCGATGTATACAACTGTAATTTTAACTTAATATGTAAATTTACGGTATGATATTATTGTGGTAGACCTGAGGATTCTAAAGTGGATATAATAGAAATTTAAAAGTTATAAATGGGCATAAAGCGGCGCAAATACAAATATCTATGGAACTATAAATAATGATGGAATCATAAATAGGGTAAACAAGAAACTGGGAAAAACTTTCTAAATTTTAAATAGAAAAGGATTAAATTAAAAAAGTAATTAATTTAATAATTCTTGACTGGATTATTGTCAATTTCCAGGTTATCAACCTGTGAACCTGGTCAATACATAAAAAGTACAGATGTGTGATAGTTAATAGATGTGTTATACTCACTCAAATAACTAATACTGTTGAGATAATTATATTTGTTTATTTTAATTAATCACAAGGGTAGATTCTATTGTTTTAACGATCAATGGTCTGAATCTCGACTTTGGATAATTGAAATCGGTCAACAAACTCAAATTTAACATCAAATAAATAAAGTTATTTGATAAATATCTAAAAATAAAAAAACGGGGGAGAAAAACCAGCAAAATTTGGGTGTGTGGTATTTGGGTAGGCATAGAGCCCAACGAGAAACACCTGACCGATATATTAAAAATTGGTTCATTATTCGTCTTTTGTATATTTATTATATATAGAGAATTATTAAAGGAGTCTAAATCTTTGATTACTGTTATTGATTAACGGGTTTTCATCTATTTTTTCCACATATTTTAGTTTTTATTACTTGAAATTAAAGTAATACAGACACTTTTCATTTATTTGGTCAAATAATTCTCATCGTTGTTTATTATTAAAATTTGTTATATTATTTTTGTATAACAAGGCTCATTACCTATCACCGTACCATCACTTCAAGAATACCTTCTCAAGATGGATGTAATCGGGGCAGCTGAAGTCTAAAAATGAATAACAACCACAGCAATAATACTATTCCCACTAATAGTATTAACGAAAGACTCGAACGCGACACCAGCATCGTCACTGAGTACAGTTTAATTAACGAGTCCCTGCTGAGTAAAAACATAGATCTGTCACTACTATCAAAGGATCATCTACTCTTATTGCTGAACTTCATTAACACAATCTCCAAGGAGACACTCCCTGTAAAATGTATACTACTAACGCTGAAAACGATACTCAAGAGTGTAAAATGTGAGCTGGTTGAAATATGCCACGTGGAAGACTCCAATCTCATCATAAATTACATGATGAAGGAGGGGATGCTACACAAAAAGGAGATGAATTACACTCCAGCTGGCGCTTTCAACATAGCTCTTAACACTGGATTAATGTTAAAAATCGATAATTGCTCTAACGATCCTAGATTCCAACCCGAATATGATCAGCACACCGACGTACAAGCCAATAATATCATTCTGATACCCCTCAACGACATATACCAGAATATTTGGGGCATACTATCAATAACTAATATAGTTACTGAAAGTAATCCAGAACTTGCTGAACTTGGCGAGGTGATCACTGCTGAAAATGGCTTGGACGATCATCCTCAAAACGGTTGTAAAATATTAGATTTTAGTTATAATGGTTCAGTTTCAGTTAACTCCGATTTGGAGTCGGGTCCTCCTGAGATAATAATGGACGAGAATTTAGTGTATATTTATGAGCTTTGTTACATTAGCGGCATATTCATCAATAACATAATAAAGAAGCTGGAGTTGGAGATAAGTCGTGACAAGACCAACAGTTTATTGACACTGATGCACTCACTGTTCTCAGATCAGCTTGGCATTCAGAGCTGCATTATTGCTCTAACTACTCACGCTAAGAAGCTGATCCAAGCTGAAAATTGCACTGTGTATCTTGTCGACAAGATCCACAACCAAGTTTATTCCATATCGTCAAACACTTCTGAGCAGATCGTAAAGTCACTGAATGACACTAACATCTTGTCGCTCTGTGTCAACACTACCAACATAATAATTTACGACAACTCCTCATACTCCTGCAACAACGCTTCGAATAACATGTACGCTAATAACAAAAACAATATAATAATAATAAACAACGGCGACGGCGTCAAAATCTACAACTGTGGCCAGCAGATGGATAGCGCGAGTCTCAAGAATCTGTATTCAGATCTCGGAAAAAGTGTGTACTCCGAGCAGCTTTTGGACCCGGATAGTTTCCAGGTCCTGATTGAGGACTACACGAGCATCCGCAACGGCATTTGGATCCCCATCAAGAACGACAACAACAAGGTGCTGGCCATCATTGAGGTCATCAATAAGCAGGCTCAGGAGCTATTGCACTTCACTGACGAGGACTTGAACCTTCTCGAGCTCTTTGCGGTTATTGTGGCTCCTCAGTTTGAGAAGTCTGAGTTTTCCATTCTCAGCTCCGTCAACAAGAGCACTGAGGCCGGTTTAGCCTTCGAGAACCTTGACAGTAAGTACTTGAACAATGTAAAGAATTTCATTGAGCAGTCGATCATTGAAGAGGATGACAATAATTTAATAGATTAGCAATGTAATGGTCTTCTTAATATATTTTATACAGTTTTAATTGCATTTATGTTAATATATTTTATACAGCTTTAATTGTATTTGTGTTAATATACTTTATAAACTATTAATTGTATTTACTTCAATATACGCATATTTAGATAATTTTTGTATGTGTAGTTAATACACTTTACAAATCCCTAATTAATTTATGTTTATTATAAACTTGAGAACATTAATCTAGTTAAAATTAGCCTTTAAAACAGTGAGTGCCCTGAGTATCTTGGGAATGGTATCACATCCTTGATGTTCTGGACTCCCGTAACCATCATGATCAGGCGTTCAAATCCTAACCCAAACCCTGAGTGCACTATTGTTCCGTATCTTCTCAAGTCCATGTACCACCAGTAGTCCTGCATATTAAGTTTGTTTTCCTTTATCGATTTCTCCAAATAATCGAACCTTTCTTCACGTTGTGACCCTCCAATCAACTCACCTAAACACAATATACAAAGAGTAATATTTGTTAGTATTAAACTATCTATAACTAATTTGATGAGTAAACTATCAAAAACAACCAAATGAATAGTGTGGTACCAATTTTTGGAATGATTAAATCCATAGCTGCAACTGTCTTGCCGTCATCGTTCCTTCTCATGTAAAAGGCCTTGATTTGCTTGGGGTAGTTGTATATTATCACAGGACCGTTGAACACCTTCTCAGAAATGAACCGCTCATGTTCACTCTGTAAATCAATACCCCAATGAACATCATTGTATTCAAACGGTTGCTCAGGATCTGGAGAAATTATGAGCCACCATTTGTTTATACTTAAATAATAAATATATAGTGAACTATTTTTTTAAAATAAGTATAAGGTGGAACTTACTTTGTTTTATATATTCCTGGAGTATGTCAATGACACTTGTGTAGGACAAGTGGACAAATTCGTTGTCAACGATGTTGTAGAGCCTGCTTAGCAACTCCTTGTCAACGGTGTTGTTGAAGAACACCAAGTCGTCATAGTTGTGTTTGAGTATGTAGTTGACGAGGAACTTTATAAACTCCTCAGTTATCTCCATCAGGCCCGGTAAATCAACTAGGGTCATCTCGGGCTCGATCATCCAAAATTCAGATAAATGGCGGTTAGTGTGGGAGTTCTCGGCTCTGAAGGTAGGGCCAAAGGTGTAAACACTACCCATGGAACAGCAGTAGTTTTCGGCACTCAGCTGACCACTGCAGGTCAGGTAACTCTTCTTCTTGAAGAAATCCTTCTTAAAGTCAACTGCCTTGTATAATAACTTGTAATCGGTATTAACTGCATTCGTTTTCCCATCAGTTTTCCCATCAGGTTCATCAACTTTCGAGTTAGTATCCTTAGGTTGAGTACCATTAACACTGTTTGCACCTTCCGGTTGTACAGAAGATGTGTTTTCAGCATCATTTGACAGCTTTGAGTCAGAATTTGTTGAATTTTCGGAATTTGTGGAATTTTTGGAAACTTCAGGTTGCGGGTCTTTACTGTACATCTTATTTACTAGTTCCTTAACGTTTTTAACATTCTCAAACAGAGTTGTAACCTGGAACAACTCACCTGCACCTTCACAATCAGCTGTAGTTATTACTGGGGAGTTCAGGTAGTGAAAGTTTTTTGACTGAAAGAATAGGTGAATCGCAATTGACAAAGAACTCCTGACCCTCATTACAGCTGAAATTAGGTATGTTCTCGGTCTCAAATGTGCGTTTTCACGCAAAAACTCCATCGTTAGATCTTTCTTTGCAATGGGATATGTACCCGGAGAATTTGTTACTCCAAGAACTTGGATATAGTTACTATCATCACTTGTGATGTGCAGTTCGTATCTGTTACTAATTTCATCCAGCAACTCGTAGTCTTTAACCTCCTCGGGTAGTTCAGGGTTATTTTCTTTAGTCACTTCCGTCGGCGGTTTCGGTTGAGTTTCACGATTTACTAAGAAGCCATTGGCCTGTATTGATGTTCCAGATTTACACTTTAGAGCTTCTTTGTATCCTTTGGAGTCATTGTGGACCACAATTTGCAAGTTAGACTTACAACTACCGTCATTTACTATGACGAATAGTAGTCTCCCACCATCCTGGCTTCTCATACTTTTACACCAACCGAACACTCTCACCAAACATTTCTCCTTGATGAATTTTTGGTCATGCTCCAGGTCATTTTTACTTGTTTCAAATGACTGGGCACCACTTGTGCCACCTGTCGTAGAGAATTGTACATTTTTAACTTCAGGAGTATCAGTTGGTTTTGTGTTACTATGGTCACCAGTAGGTGTATCATCAAGCGACTTCTTATTGAGTATTAGATCTAGTTGTTGAAAGGTCAGAGTACTTGGAATTTTGGTGGTTGAGGAGTTATTGATCACCTTATTGATGCTATCTGAAACTGACTCGTAACGAGAGTCGAATGGATTCCTACGTAAGGAAGATAAAAGTGCACTTATCTTAGTAACCTTGGTGGAATCCCTTACTGTTAGCCTCCCAGCCATCTCTCGGGCTTTTTTTAACAATTCACTGTTTGGCAAACCGAGATTCGGTGCCATTTTGTCCCAAAATAGCTTAGAAGAAAGTCGAATTAAAAATTTCCTCAATATTTAAGATATATAGTTAATATTTAATTAAGTTTAGGAAAAGGTGAAAGGATGTAGTTTAGAAAATTAAAAGTGGAACAAAAAAGGAAACCATATATTGAAAAATAAAAATAAATATAAATAATGATGAAACTAGTAAAGAGTGAAATAAACTGGTTTCTAAGTTTACCTTTACACCACTCTACTCAACATCATAGAATCGAAAAAAATTCAGTATTTTTCAATTTTCCCCATGTTAATAATATTTATTTACTAGTTAGATTTAAATTATATAAATTTTCAATGGCAACAGCAGCTGAAGACCAGGCCGTTGTGGACTTTCTATCAAGTTCAAGGGATAAAATTTCCGATTTCATTAAAAAACATGGTAATATAATCAATTTAAACTAATTATACTCATTCTATTACATATTCACACTATATTTTCACGTTATCTTTATTTCTTTGACATTTTACACCTATTATTTTGTTAATAAATTACACATTAGACTCTGATCCGAGACTTAAGGACTTAATAAACACGTCAAGGTAATTAAAATTAGGCAATATTATTTAATTCAATCATTTTATCAGTCTATTTACACATTTTTTAGGGAAATTATGGAATGTGTGAACGAAGTTTCTAACTTTTTGAATCCTTGCTTTTCTCCCAATGCTGAAGTCTCAATTAAGGTATTTAAACCAATAATTACTTTAAATCTTTGTAGAAGTATGAGGATTGTGTTTTTATTAATCGCGATGTGGGATCAGAGAATGAAATTGCTGAGCTTTTACAACAAATTCAAAATGAATCTTCTGAATTTCTAACATTTTTAGAAAACTTACAAGTCACTTTCAACTCACTAAATTTAGTATTGGAACCCTCAGCTCCAGAAACTGACGGTGGTTCAAATACCTTGACAAAGGGGAGGATACTAGAGTTATATAATGAGAACAAGCAACTAACAAACGAGATCAATAGATTAAACTCTGAAATAATCACAAACGAAGCTAAGTTAAGTGAACTCGAGTCTAACAAGAAACTATGTGAAACCGAGCTATTGAAATACGACAAGCTGTTAAAATCGACGCAAAATTTAAATAATCAGGAAACTCAGAAGAAATTACTAATATATAATAAATTATTAAAATATTTAGACCCAAATTCAGTTTAAAATGGTCATCACATTAAGGTATTAATTTCCTCTACAAGTAATTTTTCAAGGCGATTTAATAAATTTATTTCAACGTCTTCACCAACGTTTACATCAGGGTCAATTTTAGGCGTTTTAACACTTGGAGTTGGCCTAAGCCTTGTTGGAGTGAAGTTATTTTTTGTTTTTTCAAAAGGTTGTTTCACCTTTAAAAGATTTAAGTAATATTTTAATTTAACTTTCAGTATTTTATTTATCACATTTGTAAACGCTGTTAACTTATACTTCTCAAGCCTCTTCAAGTTCAATTTCATTGATTCATAGTTTTTGGCTCTTAGTTTGATAATGAACATCTTCATTCTGACTTTGTCATATCGTTCAAAGAAACTAAGAAATAATTAATATAAAATATTATTATTCTTACCGGAGCATGTTCTGTATTGCCAGGCCCATATTGAGTGCCTTGTGTATGGATTTTTCAAACTTGTAGAAATGTAATTGCTTCTCCTCATTCAACTCATTTATCTCCTGGTTCAACTCGTTAACTTTAGACTCCAGCTGATTTATTCTTTCCTGCTGCTCCTTTTGAATCCTAAGGCCCTTTAAAACCTCCAAGCTATGAGATAATGGGATCCCAGCAAAGTAGATATGACGGTTGTCTGCTCCGCATCTGTGAAGCTTCTCTATACTCACAAATTCTCGCACCTTTTCATTTAAAACTTCGTATTTATTAACATCTAAATTAGAATTCATTGAAAGAATTAATCAATAAATATTAATTATTTTACCTTCACTTAAGGATGTGTCAAGCTCTTTTATTCTTGAGAGGTACACATCCACCTTTGATTCTAAAGATGATAAATCCCTAGAATCATAGTCCAAATTAAAATCATCAAATTTTAAATCACTAGCTCCACTTATTAGGCCATTTTCCTTATTATTTTTATTATTCTCTCGGGGGTTTTCTTTATTACCTGAGCCAATGAACCTTTTTATGAAATCAATGTTAAAATTTTCCCCAGTTTCCAGTCCCATTTCAAGGTATTATAAATATTCACTTTAAAATTTACATTTATACATAATTATATGGGAAAAACATGAATTTATACTACATTTAGAGTTACACATGGGGTGTTCTGGTAGCTATTAATAACATATAATCATCAGAGACTAGGTCCGGAAAAAACGATAAACAGTATTCCTAAAGTTTATTATTAACAAAATTTTAATTTTACCTTATTCTTGTTTACAAATGGGTTTTGTTGGCATATTTTGGGCACCTGTTGTATCTCGATTTGAAACCCAAACTCGCTTAATCTACCACATTATTACTATTTTGTGATTTACCTGTTTAGAAAATCAGTTGACCCATTTCTAGATGTCTTGTAAGTGTACAAAAAAGTCCCACTTGGGGTTAATACTCTGTTGATTACGTTTGCCAAGTACTCAACCAACTTAACATCGTAAATCAAATCACTTGCGATTATCAAATCATACAATTCCTAAATAATTTATTAACCAAATGAGTGGATTCCAGGCGAATTATCTGGAATAATAGCTAAATTATCGATTATTCCTACATTATCAGGCATCTTATCATATAGCTTCCAATTTAACTGCGATACACACACATCATCTTTCAATCCATTTAATTCGACATTATACTTAAGGTTGTCTACTGTTTTATCGCTATAATCAGTTAAAGTTAACTTTATAGGCTGATTATAGTACTGGCAGGCTACTTTGAAAGCAATCCCTACTAGACCACATCCACTACCAAGTTCTAGAACATTAAGCCCTGAATAATTGTTCGACCCAGCAAGCATACTGAGCCAAAATGAAGCTATTACACTCGATTCCCAAATTATCAATCCGGAAGCATCCAGTTCGCTATTTTCAGCGTTCAGTATATCATCATCCTTTATACACATTTCCTTAATTTTAACTTTTAAACTTCCTTTATTAGATTCAAGATCATTATTATTAACATTGTGTTCTGATTCTGTAGAGAGATCATTTTCATGCCTATTTTCATCACTACTAAGGTTTTCAGGTTTCTCATGGTCAGAGATACTTTTATTAATAAACTGGAATTCGTGAATTACATAATCTTCCCTGTCAGTTTCAATATCTCCTTCAGTGGCATTTTCAGATTTTTGATCCAAAATAGCAGAAATTGGGTGTTCCAGTATCAATTGGAGAAATTCCAGATTTTCAGATCCGAAAGCTTCTGACAAAACGCTCTTCCCAAACTCGTTCTTTTTATTGATATCAATTTCGTTAACCTTACTGTAATCTTCAGGATAATCTTTAATGTTATAGTGTTCCAGAGTTTCCTTGCTTAATTTGGACGTTAATTCTATAATGTATTTGTGTATGAATTTACTAACCTTTAAAGGTGAATTTATGTGTGTACTTAGAGTAGTTAGGTTTATTTTCATTGACCTTGTAATCATGCCATAAGAGAACTTTTAATGTATTAAGGGCCTTGTTTTGAACAATCCAATGAAGGGGCGAATTCCCACACTTGTTGTAAACTGTGTAGTTCACTTTACATTCCCTTAAAAGAAAAATTGCTGCCTCTTCTAAGTTATTAGCGCAAACATAATGAAGAGCAGTGTTTCCATCTTCATTTGTATAATTTAAATCCCTTACAAGTCTCCTTTCCAGAACCTCTTTAGCCGATTCTAGGTCATTTACCCTCAATAAATACATAAACTCATCATCCCAATCAATATCATCTTCAACTTGATCAGGAGGTCGATTCTCCTCGTCAGATTTTATCATTTTAGTGTGAATTTATTTTAAGTAAATATATAATACATGAAGAATAAATGGTACTAATATTGGGGCTGGCCAGAAAATGTGAAACATAAAAACGGAATAAGTATAAATGAATACTGTAGTTTTAGAAAGAAAAATTCATAAGTATATGGATTCTATCATTATTTGTTGTATTTATGTAGTATTTTTGGGTCTTCACTCAAATAATAACATCAGGGGCAGTTGGATCGGAATCTATTTATTTGAGACTTTGTAGGCAAAAAGCAACGCGGCTGAATTATAAAAAATTTAAAATTTATGAGAATTAGGGGTTATAAAAGAAAAAACTCCGGTTATTGTGTGTATGCAAATGTGTTGCATGGTTGATTATAGTGTCAACATATTTTATTAATTACCTTGTTATTTTGCCATTAACTCCCATCATTTGTTAATTTTTTCATTATTTGTTATTAATGCTCCATTTGGAATAATTAATAATGACAAACAACTTCGAGGAAGACATTGTGGAAAGTGAAACCAGTTTACAAAATTTGAGTGAAGATGATCTTTCTCATCTGAAACAGGTATTTTATTCCTACTACTTTTATCAACGTAATTGATTATTAGGAATTCAATGGTGATAATTTGAATAAGGAGTTATCTGAGGAAGAATTATCTGATAAGGAACAGTTATCAGAAAGTCCAATGAATCCAGATGAAACTAGTGAATCTCGCTTCGACAGTGAAGAACCTAGATTGGAAAATGAAAAACTAAGCTCAGATAATGAATTATTGGAAAATGAAGCCAAAACGGAGAATAGTCAGGTGAAGTTTAAGAATGAAGAAGATAAGTTTGATGGCGAATATAAACCCGTTGATGAGCAGTTCAGTGGCGAAAAACGGTTATTGGAGAGTAAAGAAGATGTTACCACGAGCCTTAACAAGAATGGGGAACTGGATAGTGGAGAGAATAAGGAAAAAAGCCCAGTGAAGATAATAACCGACGAGAAGAAGAAGAAAAAACCCACCACAGAGGGCTCCAACTTCCAGACTAAAATCAATGTAGGATATAACCACCAAGTTCCCTTCACACCTGCTTTTTTCCTCGATCATTCATATAATAATAATAACAACGGCTACAGTAAGTTGATACCTATGTTATTCAACAATTGGATCTTAACATTTTTTATTTAGAACAGGAATGGGCCCGATTAATGTATTCTCCATATCAAATGGAGAAAATCCGCAGAAGGAAATTAAAGGAGGGATTATACGACTCTGTTATAAAAAACGAATTTGAACGTAAGACTCATTACTTATTTATTCGTATTACTGATAATTCATCTTATATCTCCCTTTAGTTGCTGAATTTATACAAATGTGTGCTAAAAACTGGAAAAATAATCCAGGCTGGCACCCCTTTTCACCCGAATTTGCTTATAAAATTTTACATTTTGCTGATTATGACCCCAACAAGGCATTAAAATACATGAACGACAACAATTTCAATTTTACATGTAACTTTAATTATTCAATCAATAAATATTTATATTACAAATTAGCATATTTTTACTTTATAAACCATTCAGGTATATGTGATCCTCCTATTAGAAGGTACGACAACAAGTGGAAGCCGAAGGATAGGCGTGGCCAGGTACCAACAAACCCATATCCCCCACCAGTAACCCTAAGAGGTTATTTATTGAGAAGGCACACAGTAAAATAAACTAATATTTCTACATTCATGATCTTTACACCGGAAGATTAGTTTTTATTACTAGAATACTTGTGAAATAACTACTAATAAATCAAATTTAAACTTAGTTATTAAGTCTTATACCACTTTTCACATACATATTGCGTATAAATTTTATATTAAATTGGTATTATAGAGTTATAATGTTCTCCCAGTACATATTGATGTTTATGATAGGAAATGTTTAGAGTTGTTCCAGAGTTATTTGTTGCTTTGTACTCTATTGTGTTGTCGGAGTTGTGTATTTTAATATTACAGTTTAATAGCTTAGTTAAAACAATTATTTCCAGCTCACTTCCCCATTCGCCGTCCTTTAACATATTTTCACAATATGTTAGGTAGTTCGTTTTAACATTTTCATCTGTAAGTATGATTAGATTGGGTATTAAATTATAAAGTTGTAGAGGTTACTGGTGTTGCTTAGAGCTAAGAAATTTTCGTATTCATTTTGATTCTTTTTTAAGTGATCCACAGCTAATCTTCTCAGATCCATATAATCGAATTTTGGTAAATTATACCCATTCTCATTGTAATATTTCAGCTGGTGTTCTATGGACCTGAACACACACACATTAATATTTACAAGCAAAAAAGTAAATTATTAATACAAAATAAAATAATATCAACGACGAACTTGAATAAACAGTTTCCATCTGGTTGTATATCGTGAATTTTTAAACCCAACTCCTGTAATTTATCCTGCAAAAGTTTATATTCCTGCCTGCCAACATCAACTTCTGGAAAAATATTAAAAATTAAAATCATAAAGATACAGTTTTTTAGAATTTTTGGAGGAACTGATACCTGAATTTGATCGTTGCTCTGATTCCAACTGTTCCTGGTATTGCTTTAACTTCTTTTTAAGTTTCTTCTTCTGCGATGTACTTAACACTTGTTCGTCTTTATAAAAATCCATAAATTATGAATTATAAAATATAAATGAATTATAGTAGTTTACACCTTTCCCACATGGTTATAGTTAAACCACTTAATTTTTAACTTACCCTTTTCTTCTTCCACATTTTTTATAATTTATTTATGGAAAAAGAGCCTAAAAAGTTGGAAGATTTGTCAATTTTAGTATCGACTTACAATGAGAAGGATAACATCTCATTTTTGGTGTATTTGATACACTATTACCTAAAACCTCTGTAAGAATAGATTAAATAAACGATTTTTAGGAACATAAACTATGAAATCGTTGTTGTTGACGACAACAGCCCTGACGGAACAGCCTCGGTGGTAGAGAAACTGCAGGAATTATTTACAAATGATTTTCTGGCAAAATATGACTTCCCTCACATCCCTATGTTCAACAAACATGGCACTGATGGATCCGAAAAGGAATTTGAGAAGTTAAACACTGCATTAGTCTCCATGGATAGCTTATTAAGCCCCGATAATCCCAAAAATTCATCCAGAAGTTCCAAGTCTTCAGATGCCAAGGAAAAAAGGAAACCACGAGATAGAAAATCTCCTAAGAAGGATGAAGTTATGGCAAAAGTTGTTGATAGAAGTATAAAACTGGTTAAGAGAGAAAAGAAATTAGGTTTGGGTAGTTCCTACGTGTTTGGACTAAGCCACTGTAAGTACGATTTTGTTTTAATTTTGGACGCCGATCTATCTCACCACCCAATGTATATCCCCTCTATGCTCCGTCTACAGAAGGAAAAGGATTTAGATGTTGTGGTCTGTTCACGTTATAGAAGTGAGGGAGGAGCCAGTGGCTGGCCATTGCAACGAATTTTTATTTCAAAATCATTAAACTATGTCTGTAAAACATTATTTAATCCCGAAGTTACAGACTTAACTGGTAATAACTATTATCAATAAATACATAATAATTGTTCGCAGCAGTCTAATTATTATATAGGCAGTTTTAGGCTATACAGGAAGGACGTACTGAGTAAAGTGATAACCACAATACACAGTAAAGGTAAATTTCCTTACTCAAAATTTTATTAGGGTTTTTATTTCAAGTTGAGATGATCCTAAAGTGTGAAAAGCTTTTGAACGCCAAGGTTGACGAAATACCGATTGTTTTTATAGAGCGAATATACGGGAAATCTAAACTTGGTAAAACCTCAAAAACTCATATTTCCTTAGGATTCACTGAAATTCTCAAAGGTTTGCTAGGATTACTTAAATTAACTTGGGAATTTTAATTTAATTTTTAAGATAAATTATTTTTTATCGGTTAAAGTAGTGTGTAAATTATTTAATTTAAATTAGTTGTCGAGTTTAAATGTGTTATTAAAGGTGTTGTAAATTAGTCTCAAATTATCGATTTTTAGTCTAACATTCTAAAAAAGTTAAAATCATTCAGCTTACTTTAAATGGTAGAATTATGTCCTTGGAATCCTTTAATATTATTAATAAATAAAAGATAATTTCTTGAGCAAGAAACGCCTAAAATAAAATTAAAATATACTGTACAACTTACTTCATTTATTAATAAGCTTTCTATATTATTGATAGGTATAGACTTGTAAGATGTAGCCCCTCTTAAGGAAACCGTTTCAATTTGTATCCCGAAATTTGATAAAAACATCAATCGCTCTAATTAAAAAATATATTAAACAGGTTTTAAATTGATGATATACAAAGGAATGTTATATCTAATCTTGTAGATGCACAAATAGTTACCTTCTACGATGTATAGCTGATAACAGAGATAGTTTACCACCAAAATTATAAGCAATAATTCAAAACTAAAAAAGAAAACGAACTAAACAGCAAATGAATGAAACTTCAGGGTCAACTTACAACTGGTATCAGTATTAGGTTGAACTCGTTGAAGATCAGGGAAGTGTAATTAATTTCCCGTTTTCCAACGAATATACAACCATTGGGTAATTCCACGACTTTAAATTCATTTTTCATGACAAATATTATGAGTATTTGTCTTTATAGTGTCATTGGTTTCCCTCGGTCTTAGTTATAGTGTGCATTTATCATTTAGTTCGAAAACAACCATGGAGGTAACTAAAATCTATATAATAGCCTATTAATTATTTTTTAGGAATTCAATAATAAGTTTTTGACCGAATTGAAAGACGTATTTTTTATTTTAGCGCCTCATCTCTGTTTATAGGAGAGTTGTAAACTAATAAAGCTGTCAAATGACATCAAATTGCTGTTAAATAACAACAATAGAACGATTAAAGAAGAGAATTTGAACGATTTGAATGATGTGTTGGATAATAATACCTTTAGAGCCTGTGAGAATAAAAATGTTGTGAATAATCTGGAAACAGATAAGGTTTCCCTGTTAATGTTGTATAATAATTACAAGCTACTGTTGAAAAAGTACAATGAATTAAACGAGGAGAAAATGTCCTACGTTGAAGGACTGAAAGAGTATCGTAACAAATTAGACAATTCAAACCATTTGTTACAGCTACAAAGAAACATCATTCTGTCTTACCAGCAGTATAACCCATCAAGTTTCAAACAATTGGAACTTGAACTAAAGAACAAAGAGTCTAAATTGAAAGCTCTTGAATCTGAATTAAAGAACAAGGAAGAACTCTTACACTCGCTTGAGTCTGAGCTTCAAACTCGAGAATCAACTTTGAACGACAAGGAATCAGAACTTGCAAACAAACAATCTGATTTAGAAAATAGAGAAACTACTCTTCAATTTAAAGAATCTGAGTTACGCACCAAGGAATTGGAACTAAATGAAAAAGAATCACAATTAAACAATGCTCTTGCTAATAATATGCCTGGTGAATTTTCGAACACATCTTTAACTTCACTGACATCCGATGATTCAGACCTATTTCCCTCAAATTCCCTAGAATCAGAACAAAGTTCCCCTAATTCACAACTAAATGAATCCGCTAAAACTCTCGATAATACTACCAATATGGACAACGTCGGGACATCCGATGATAAATCTTCGGATAAGGGACCAACTCTTGCGGCAACCATGGACAAATCAGACTTCGTCAACAATGACATAATAAATTCTTTGTACATAAAAGTAAATTGTTTTAGTTACCATTTTATTATTTTAGAACTTGAACATGAACGACGATGATATGTTTAAAATAAGGAAAAGTAAACTAACTAGCAAAGTCTCATATAAGCCCTGCAAACTAAATATGAATACCAGAAATGAGCTGGTTTTAGACGAAAGGAACAAATTACACCTCAAGGTTGGTGCTTTAGAGTTAATCAGTTTTTAGAATGTTCTCAAAGTAGAGTTTGGATACAATTCGCTGTCATACGAGCTTTACCACAATTCACCCAGTAAGGACATGACCATATTCCCATGGAATTTTCTGACCATATACATAAATAATAACAGTAAGTTAGAAGGCTTAATTTTTACTTGCAGAGAATTTACATTTATACATAAACAACGAAAATACTGTGAAAATATGGTATTCATACCTCACCTACCTGTTATTCAAGTTCAACAATGGCGTTGAGCAAGATATCGATCGTTTGTACCATAATTATCTGGTACGTAGGTTTAAAATGAAGCTAAAATATCTATGTAAAGCTAAAAACTTGACAATCTACCAACTTTACTATAATTCAATACAAAAAACAAAATTACTGTAAACTAATCTTTTTAACAATACATTATACACCAGAACAAACATTAAACATTTTAGTAAATTAATACTTTATTTGAGCAACAAACCCATTTAACATGTGTATCTAGACTATTATTTATGATAAATAAACCAGCAATGTATTAAAGTTAGTTTTATTATAAATAGAGGAGAAATATATTAAAATTAGCTGTAAATGACCCTCGTGTTGTAAAATACTTCACGATTGATTGGCATTTTGTCATTTTCTATACTTGTAGAAGCAGTACTTACACTGGACCGACCTTTATAATATTTACAGTGAACATTATGCTTCTTCCTTTTCTTCTTGTGTTTACACATTTTTACCTTGTTTTCGTTAGATAATTGACTTTCATTAAGGTCGTTTATTACAGGCAAAGGGCCCATAGAATTGCCATAGTATTGATCATTTTCGTATTTTATTAGGTCATCTATTGTATTAAATTTGTAGTAGTCTGAACCGTTGGCAATTTCGTGTTCAGAATCAGGAGTGGTAACACATTCACTATCAACAGTATGAGAGCCCTTATTATCAAGGTCTTCTTTTTTCTTGAAAATCTTATCAACAGAAAGATTGTTGGTGGCGGGAGGATGCAATTTTATGTTTCCAGTGATATAAGAAGGCTTATTAGGCTTGTACATGATATTTCCCTTAACATATACCATGTTATCATTGTTTACGGTGTTCATTAGGTTTAAATTCTTTAATTTACTTCCTAGTATTAGACCATTGGCCAATTTATAATTTGGATTTTGAGGATGTTTGACGATAAGAGGAACTGTGTTATTCCTAGCATTGTTCCCAATATTATTAGTTGGAGTTACATTGGGTTGTTTGAGAGGAGTAAGAACAGTTTTAGGGAGTTTATCATTAGTTTGAGTTAATTTATTTTCCTTAGCACCATTAAGAGGAGTGGAATGTTGCTTAGTAGGTGGAAGAAAATCAGGGGGTTGGTTGTTTTTGTTCATTTGATGTAGTTTGTAGTAGTCTGAAACCACTAATTTATTGTGGTTGATGTTGTTTAGCCTACTATTGATGAGTTCTTCTTGTTTTTTAATATTCATCTTTAGCTCAAATTGTTTCAGATAATTATCGTCAATCTCCCAAGCCACACCGTTCTTCTTAACCACCTGTTCTGGTTCACTCTCTCCCTCTAAAAGTGACTTTAGTTCATTCAGTTTATTGTTACAGTATATCAATTTGTTCTTCTCATTTAGTTTATTAAAGTAAAGCTCGGTTATTCTCTCATCCGGAATTAAACCTGAGTTATAATTGTTCACAAGTGGGATTTCCCCTCCGATAGGTCTGTCATTACCAACACATCCGTTATTGCTTCTTATAGCGTAATTGTTTGTCAACGAGTCATATAATTCTTCCAATTCATTGTATAACTCGTTTACTTCATTCATTATATCAGTACTTCCTGATGTTTCATTGTTTTCAACTGTATTAGTCTTATCAGTTACAGCTACATGTTTTGAATCAGGTAATATGTCTGTTGAATCGCCCATTTTCAGCCAACTTTCAACGATTTAAAATATATATTATAAACATCGAATTAAAAATAATCTATATACATAATTACATAAAAAGCAAATGTGTATCAGTAGATACCATGGCAAGTGTTACCCGCTAATACAGACATTTTAAAAAGGTGCAAGTGAGTTTTCAAATATCAACTAAATAAAATAAGTAAAATAATAAAAGAAACAAAAAACTTGAGTTTGGAAAGTTAAAAAATCAACAAAATAAAGTTGAATCCTTGAAGAAGGCAGGATTTTAATTTAAACCGATTTTATGAAAATATAAATAATTAAAAATTTTATATTTTGGATAAATTGTTTTTTTTAATTGGTAAAATTTATTTTGTGTTGTTACCATTTGTTGTGTTGATCTGATAATCATTTTATATTATGCCAGGCCAATGGTGAAATCTTATTTAAGATACGTCAAAGAGGATTCCTTCGGCATATTTTCATCACCATACTGCAGATCCATAGAATTTTTTGGACCAGATCATATTCTAACCAGTAAGTCATAATTATCACTCTCTACTTCCACAAGTTTCATACCGTTTTAGGCACAATTGATTATGTATATTTGTACAACTATAAATTAAATGAAGTGAAAACAAAGTTCTTGCCCAAGCCGGACAATAATTACAATATTTTTACTGTTACCACCTTCCAGTTGGTTAAACACCACCCTAGTACTAATGGCTATTCTAACAGTTTAGATGATATATCAAGCTTTAACCGAATCTCAGATGATATAAACTATGTATTCGTCGGATATTACGATGGTTTAATCAGAAGATTTTGTGTAAACAGTAAAGTAAATGATGGAAACACAGTTAACGATGATCATATCTTGATCGGACACAAGTCAAGAATTACAGTTTTAACGTAAGAATCATTATAATAACTAGTTAGTTTCAGTTTTTAAAAAATACCTTCTATATTAATTTTTTAGTGATAACGGGAATCTTTTATTCTCGGGTAGTAACGATGACAATGTGTTTGTATGGGATGTATATAACTGTCAGTTACTGTACAAGCTTGTGGGACACACAAATCCCATTGCTAACGTATTACCGGTAACTGATGATCATGTGATAACTACCTGCAACAATGTAATGAAAGTCTGGGACCTACCCAATCAATCACCAATAAACACTACTATTGAGCCTTTATTGTTGTACAACAACGCTATATATTTCAACGTAAGTATATACATTAAAATCAATATGAGTATTTACATAGTTTTTATCATTCAACTTATTACAGTTACCTCTTCCTTCATCTTTTCTTTAATTGATTTTCAGAAATTGCTGTTTGCAAGCTTTACTAATAATAATGTAATAAAATGTTATAAACTGAACGAAGTGAATGCAATTGAGTTCCTTTTTAGTGTAAAAACTAAGTACACCAATGATAAGTGCGTTTCAGTGGATTACATGGAGTTTGGAGAAACTGTGTTGTTGTTAGTAGCATTTCAAAAGTGCATTTACCTCTACAAGCTGCTGAACAGCAATGAAATGGCACAAAAGAGAAAAAAGAGACTAAGACGACTAAAACAAAGTATTAAAGCTAAAATTCACAAACTGTTAAAAATTTGGAAAATGATTAACCTTAACACCCCGGTGGAAGAAGGTATCGAGTCAGATGATCTTTCCACGCTGAAATCAAAGTATAACCATCTAAAAAATTCATTATCAAGCAATTTAAGTGGAGGTAAAGGATTGCCAAATGACGATAAACAAGAACTTAATATGAACCCTGAAACTGATAATACAACAGAGAAATCAGAAGAAGCTGGGGATAGTACAATAGCTGACGAGGAATTTGATGAGGAAGGAGTAGCAGAGGAAGATTACTATAAGTTATTACACATACATAATATAAATGATACAATAAAGAGCATAAAGATTAATAATAGGAATATAATTACCCTAAATAGGAATAATACTGTATCATTAAGTAGAGTGTCACTTGAGGATGACGTTGTAACGGTCGATTTATTGTATGAAATGAACTTATACCATCTAAATAACATAAAGTTGGTCAGATTATCGCCGAATAATAAGATACTGCTAACCTTATCAAATGATAAGTTGATTTTATGGAATATCAATACTAATAATATCATCAAAACACTGAACCTGACAAACTCTAATAATTCAAGTAATTCGAGCTGTATTAGACCAGCGAGTAGTGAAACTAGTACATCTACTGACGGTGATATAGATTTATCAAATGGCGCAGTTTTGGAAAATTGCACAATAAACAATGTCATTTTTATCAACAATGAGAATTTATTGGTAGTAACTAGTGATAACAGACTGTATAAGTTTAATACAAACACAATGGTCGCAAACAGCTTAAATTTACAAATGGGCGAGGATTTCACCTCAATGTTAGGGACTAATAACTCAATTAACAACGTATATATACATAACGATGAGTTGGTCCTGATATATAAGTATAATTTCATAGTCAAGTATAAAAATGACTTCCACTACGTTAATGTACAACACCAAATCCACCACTCAGTTGTAAGTTATAAATTATATCTTAGTTATGAATATTTCTTATTTTAATTATAAATTACTTTTAATATAAAATTTCACTTGAAATAGTAATTTTAGATTGACGCAATGTATAAATACATGTACTTGAGTGTGGATAATAATGTGATAATATACTACTATGATAACATGAGGAAGCACCTAATGTTGTACGGCCACAGTTTGCTAGTAACTAGTTTGGATGCTACATCTGACGTTCAGATGTTGGCCTCAGCGTCTTTGGATAAGACTATTAAGATATGGTCCATAAAATATGGCAACATCCTTAAAACCATAACCAACGCCTCAATTATTACTCAAGTATAACTAGATGCTCTATTTACACACTAAGTTCAGCTATTCAAGTACAAAGTTCATTTATTTATTTTTATACATTTACATTAGTTCACCAGAATACCTGTTTAAACATTTCATTGACATCCTTTTCAGATTAAGTTTATCAACTTGACACATTACCTGGTTTTCACCAATGCGAACATGGTGATGAAAATCTATGACTGCGACAGGCACGTAATGATAACTGAAATCAGCGACTTCAACCTTACGATCAACAATATAGCTCTAACAGATTACAACCAATATTTATTCCTAACAAGTATTATTCAATATCAGTTATTGATTATTAGTTATTCATATTCATAGATTTTTACAAGAATTTAACTGAAAATTGTTTTAGGTAATAATTCAAGCTGCATTATAAAGTACAAGCTGTCAGATGACATTATATATGTCGAGGAGGAGACTGAGAAGATAGAGAACATGAAAACATTTGGAAACTTAAACTATAACCTGAACGTAACGGAAAACATCATCAACGTAGGTTTATAAATTTAGAGGATTTTTAGCTACTGGATGATGAAACAATGGAGAATGGAATCACTCAGGATAATATCACAATTGGTGGGATTACATATGAAGGAGTGGCGTATAACACAAATATGATCCTCTACAACGTCCTGAATAACATCAACCATAACGTGATATATAACATAATAATCGCATTGCCGAATAAATACACGCAAAAGGTAAAAATAAAATAACAGATAATTTTTAGTTGCTGGAATTTATCACTAATTTACTGGAGCATACCGACGCAGTGGACAGTTACATCCTAAATGCCGAAATTCTCCTCTACGTTTCAGTCGTCATATTACAGATTAATGTCAAATATTATTTATTAAATAATATCAATGTTTATAAACTGAAGAAATTGGTGAATACCAAAATGAATAGTTACCAGGTATGTGGTACAAACTTCCAAGTGTTTTTCAGGATTTAATACTATATAACAAGAGCGGCCTCCAATATATTAAAAACATAATCACAAATAATGAAAAAGAAATCAAAAAACGACTAATTTAATTCATTCACTCACACAGTATATAACCTCACTTTCTACTAATTTTCTTAAATTTATTATTGTTTCTCCTTAAATGTACACTTTCTCCAAAATGGCAAATATTTATTATTTAAAGTACAAATACGTACAGAATACAAATGTCGAACATTCATACTTTTCTGTACTTTATTACAGTCCAATCATTAAAATTAGAATTAAAATCAAAATTTAAACCGATTCTGGTCAATTTTAAAATAATCTTGTAATATAGCCTCAGAAATTTCTCATTTTCCTCGAAGGAATAAAAATTTTAAAACCTGTACCATAGACTTTCTCTTTTTTGTAAAATAGAATAAAAAGGTGAAAATAACCACAGTATTTTTAAAAATTCAAGAAAAACATTACATTTTAACTCACAACATTACACTAGAATGGGTCAATGCGTTCTAGGCTACAGCCGAAACAGGCCTTCAAGTCATCAATCAATAACTGTGAATGATTTGGAAAATGAAGCCACAAAAAAAGATATTTTAATGGTAATTCAGACAACATACAGCTATTCATTGTACATTTAAACACAACTCATCTTCTTTTAGTTGATCAAGCCGCTCTTCTGGCCTGAAAAATCAGATCTCACTTCACGTCCGTATATATTTCTAAGGTTCCTGATCCTATTATCACTATTCTCGTTGTTTGTCGGTAAAGCTTTGTCAATTTTGGCCCCAATGTACATTGGATGGACATTGGATCAATTGGTGCTGAGGAACAAAAATGAAACCATAATAAATTTGTTTTTATACTTTCTTTTGCTTTTTTTCGCAATTTGCTTCGATGAATTGAGGAACTTCACATATCGATATGTAAATTATTAACTAACTAGATATGACCCTCCAACCAACCCCCAACTCATCCATATTTTAGGTTCAATTCATATGCATAAATGATTTATCACTCAAGCTATACAAGCACGTTCACTCCCTGAATTATCACTGGTTTACAACGTCCAGAGCTGGACAGATCGTGAGATCCATATATAGAGGATGCGAGAGCATGAGAGAGCTGTCGCAATTTGGAATAATCACACTGGTTCCGACCATACTGGAGTCGATTATAATTATTATAGTGTTCTTCAGCGTATACAGGAACTACTTACTCGGAATCATACTGTTAGTCGGTCTTGTTGTCTATTTCACACTAACGATTTTGGTGACCAACTGGCGTATGAAGACAAGAGAAGCGCAAAACGACAAGGATAACGAAATGCACTCGATTGCCAGTGACTCAGTGAATAATTTCGAATCAGTGAAACTGTTTACAAATGAGAAGTTCGAGCTCGCCAAATACGCCAAGGCAGTTGGATTGTACGAACTCTTCAATTATAAAGTCCTCAACTCTCTATCACTCATCAATATAGGACAGGATTTCGTGGTTCAAACAACCACATTTTTGTGTTTACTCATGGGGATTTTCCAGATTTTAAAGGATAAAACCAAAATCGGCACATTCACCGTTATATTGACATATTTATTCCGTATATTTAAACCACTGTACATATTGGGAACCGTATATAGTACCATAATAAAGGGCCTCGTAGGCATTCAAGATGCAGCAAATCTCTTGAAAATAAAGGTAAGATTAATATTTTTATCAATATGTGTTTAGAGTACCGTCGAAGATTCTCCAGACTGCGTTGAGTTGGACCTCGACACAGAACACGATCCATTGATCGAGTTCCGCGACGTTACCTTCTCCTACATTACAGATAGTTGTCCAATGAATAATTTGATACTGAAAAAAGTGAGCTTTTCACTCAGTAAAAATCAGTCACTGGCCATTGTTGGACCAACAGGAACTGGAAAGACGACTATTTTCAGGTTATTATGCAGGCTTTATGACCCATTAAGGGGTGAGGTGTTGATAAATGGAAAGTCCATTAAACAATATTCACAAGAGAGTTTGAGGTCTAAACTGGGAGTGGTTTCTCAGGATACAATTTTATTCCACGATTCCATAAGAAATAATGTGAGGTACGCGAAGCCAGATGCTACCGATGACGAGGTTTACGAGGCATTGAAAAAGGCTGAATTCTACGATAGAGTAATGGAATTCCCAAATAAACTAGATACCCTCGTTGGAGATAGGGGAATAAAATTATCAGGTGGAGAAAAGCAAAGGTAATAAAAATACTACTGCCAGCTATTTACACACTCATACCGCACAATACCTCCAGATACTTATACTCCTATTTTACCAATTTAAACTATATTTTATTAATATTTGTCATAGAGTCTCAATCGCAAGATGTTTCTTGAAAAATCCACCGATAATCATACTCGACGAAGCCACCAGCTCACTGGACTCGAAGACTGAATCACAAATACAAAACACAATCAACTCTCTCATTAACAAGAAGACAACAATCACCATCGCACATAGATTATCAACCATCATTAGTGCCGATTTAATTCTAGTGCTTAACAAGGGGGAGATCATAGAGCAAGGAAAACACGAGGAGTTGTTGAAACTGAACGGGTTTTACAAATCATTGTGGGATGTTCAGCGCAAGAAACAGTCTGAAATTTTAGACCAAGATGTAATATAGTCTTTAAAATTACGTTTTATAATATAAATGAGTGCTTTACATAATTTATCAAGGGAAAATAATTATACATTGTTAGAAAAAATACTAAGTACCAATTATAAACAAAATTTAAAGCTAAAGAGCAAATCTGATGATGATAATAAGGAAAAGGATGAAAATGTGTTATCAAAAGATGAAGGGTTAATAGAAGGCCAAAAATCAGATGAAAATAATAAAGAACTGACTAAACCAGTTGATGAAGGTGATTCCAAAAAAGAAAGTTTCAAATTAGATCCCGGTTTTATAGATAAAAGAGACTCATTTAATAGGTATTTTAATAAAAACAAATAATCATGAAAATACTAATATTTAAACATCACTTAATTCACTTTTATACTATAGGACTCCACTCCACTTGGCATGTTACGAAGGTTTCGCTTTTCATTGTTTTTAGCCTTTTATAGGACATTTGGAAATTGTTAAACTCTTGGTGAAGTACGGAGCGAATGTGCACAGCCCTGCGAAAAATGGAATGACATGCTTACACTTCGCAGCTCAGAAGGGCCATTTGGAAGTTCTCAAATTCGTAAGACTTTCATAAGTGATTTTAATTACCATAAATGTTTAGTTGAAAAAACATGGAGCTAAAATTAACAGTAAAACAAACAGTTGTATGACACCAGTAAGAAATTAGTTAAAATATTATTTAATAAAATTAAATATTAACTAATAATATTAAAGCTACACCTGGCGGCCATGAATGAAAATGTCGATTGTGCTCTATATCTAATAACCAAAGGTAATATAATTAATAATAATATTCGACTGGAAAAATGTGCAGGAGCTAAACAATGTTATAACAAAAAAGGGGATCTTCCACTTCAATTAGCGTCAGAAAAGGTTTTAGAGAAGCTAAAAGAAGCTATGGGAGATAAATTTGAAAAGTTTAAGGAAGATGTTAGTGAAAAAAGGGTGATCCACAAAGAAACGGTCAAATTTTACAAAAAAAGGAAGTAAGAATAGAATTAACCTAACAAATAATATTTTATGATAGTTTATTTTTCAAATTTAGTGGTATGTGTGCTTTTTAATTCTGTTATCTACTCCCTGTGGGGAGTCAGCTGTTTTTCTTCATCAGAGTAAGTATAACTTTCTTACACTAAACTTTTAATATAAATTCCCAAATGCCCTTATATTTCCAAAATTAAAAATAACCCAGAGATCCAGATCCAGTTTTCTGAACTTTATTAGACGTTACTTACTCATCGATATCCTTTTTTACTTGATTCTAAACCACATTTTGTATAATTTTTCCCCTGTAAGGTTCAGAAATTGTTCTTTACTTAAATCTTAAAAAATCTGTCTAAAGTAATGGCAGAGTCAGCTAGTGTTGCTGTTAATGGCACAAAAAAGTGTCCGTCTTTAACTTTTAACAAGAATACAGAAGACCATGCTAAATTATCAGAATTATTTGAATCTGTAACGATATATTTACTAGTTAATTAATTACTAATGTACTGTTTAGACGACAATAAACCTGGATACTCCTTTGTCCTTGAAGAATAAATGGGTGATTTGGGAGCAGATAGTTAAGATGCCAGAACACTCCCAGAATGATTATAAAGAACACACAAAACCATTGGTTTCATTTGATTCTGTACAAGTAATTTTAAATTAAATTAGATTAAATAACTTAGGCCTTTTGGAATTTATGGTTTAATATTCCTCAACCGAGTGAATTAGCTACCAATAAAAGATTGGCACGTGAATGTTCCGACGGTTCTGAGCATTTTGTTGACGCCATTATGGTGTTCAGGTACCCCTCTAATTAACCTAAAAACTATTTTAAGGGATGGAGTACAACCTATGTGGGAGGATCCATTGAACAAGGACGGAGGTCATTTCGATTACCGTTTCAGGCCAACAGATGTACAACAGCTCACAGTGGACGAGTACTGGAATAACATTATTTTGGGACTTGTGGGATCAACGATTCCACTTTGCGAGTTTATCAATGGCGTTAGACTAGTCGACAAACTCAGCTCACGTTTTCCAGTTCTCAGAATAGAAGTTTGGTTCAAAAATTTGGGCGAAGCTAACGATCCTACTCAACTCATGAAATCTATAGGCGCCTGTATGGCAAGAAAACTGGTAAATTTTATATATTTTCAAATTTTAAAAATTTCACTAATCTTTTGCGTAGGATGGTAGTGTTGGAACGATACCTAAGGGTGATTTAAAATGGCATTAATTTTATATATTATTTCTATGCAATATTTTATATACCAATGAATACATGTTTTTTTAAATCTGACGAAGATCTTAATTGTTTATCCTTTCACCCGAAGCTTGATCTTCTGGTTTCTGGATCAATTAGCGGTCAACTCGATATGTAATCTTTCTTGTTGATTTTAATTAATTTTAGATTCAAGTTTGAGGAAATTAGTAGGGAGTTAGTCAAGGAATGGTCCAATTCTTCTACACATTCCAGTTCTGTTAGAATCTCCAAATTTTCTAGTAATGGAAAGGGTTTGAACAAACTACAAGCTAAATAACAAATTAAAATTAATTTATCTATAAAACAACTGTGAATTAATTATGAATTTACAAAAATTCAGAAATAATGTCGGCTTCTTCTGACAAGACTGTTTCTCTCACGGATTTTGACTCAAATAAGGTAAAATGGGTTGGAAAGGGGCACAAGTATGTTCACATTATGTTTAATTGAATAATTTAGGGATCCAATCAACAACGCTTGCTATATCAACGAATCTATCCTGGTATCAGGAGATGATGAGGGCGAAATTAGGGTATTACATTCAATGTTAAATCTTAATAGATTTGGGACACTAGGGCAAAGAGTTCATGCATTGGGAAAATTAACGAATTTTCTGATTGTGTTACCGGTAACCAACAGTTTTTAATTATTTTACAGACCTTATGGTTGGACGTGATCCTAATGAGCTTATCGCAACTTGGTATTATACACTAATTCATACCTTTTAGTGCTGACCAAATTGGCTGTTTTGACCATAGAAAGTTCAAATTGAAGGCTCTTTCAGACAATACTGAACACGAGTTCCTGACCATGTCCCTTGTTAAGGTACTTATGTGTTTATTGACAAATGTATTAGAAGGGAAAGAAAGTAATTTGCGGGACTTCTACCGGTTCTATATGTTTTTTCTCCTACGGATATTGGGGCGACCTTAACGATATTATTCCAGTAAACAAGGAGACTATAAATGGAATTGTTAGTTTACTATTTCAACATGATTCACCTAGGTAAAGATAAATGAGGACTTAGTTTGTACATGTGGAGATGACGGAGAAATATACGTTATTCAGTTGTTACCTAATAAGGTCCTAGGTAAACTTAAAGAATTCAAAAACCTTGATGTCAAAGTTAGATCAACTGATTCCCTAACCATCAACCACAACAATTCTCTATTAGGTATATTAATAATAGTTTAATTCGCTTAGGATTTCTTGTTAATTTTGAGTATATTTACCTGACAAGTACTGAAGAGGTGAACAGATTATTGTCAAACGATCAGCCGAATTTTTTTGATGAAATATAAGGTTTGAAATAAATAACAATATATGTTAAAGTTACAAATTTAGTTTTTTTGCCAGTAATTTAACTGATTCTTTATCTATATACTTTTTATGTGAGAGAATGATGAACTCCAAGGTCTCCTTACGTCTAATGATCGCATGTTGGAAATAGTATGAAATCAAACATCCCACCAAAAAGGAGGAGTAACTTAGTAGTGTAATGATATCGTTAACATTGGATGTATCGGATGCAACTTCTTGTGTAATTTCGGTTGAATTGTCAGAAGTGGAGGAGGAACGACTAGATGAAGAGGCAGAAGTACTATTATTATTTTTTTTAATTTTACTATAGTAATGTAGAACGGCTTCAGAACCACGAACTGCTCGGTTATCATTATAACCAGACACTAGTCCTGAAGTCATGGTTATGAAAGTTACAAAGTATGGATTCTTGCTGATTCCATATTTCTGGAACCATGTGGAGTAAACAGCTAATGTACAGATGATAAATTGATAACAAAACAACAAATACAAGTGCAAGTCCTGTCTAAATAAAAATATAGTATTCGATATATCATGGGCCTTTTTACTGGCATCGATATATTCATCAATTTGAAATGTGGTTAATCTACCCAAAAACTCAGAAAATGTAAAAACGATAGAAGCCAACAGCTTGTTAACGTTTGGTACATCCATCATATATGGAATTAACACAGGATGATAAACAACACGAAACAGAGATGCAAAAAACGAAACAAAAAACTTAGAAATGTAAAATTGTATATATGTAAACTTTTTGATAGCCTTTTCATATTTCTTTTCTTCTTGCTCCGATTTCGGATGTTGATCTGTTCGATATGTTAGGTATATGATTGTAACCCATATTGATGCAAATAATGTCTCAGAGAGATACGCACTCTGACATATAACTAAGTTACGTCGTACTTGACGAACAGTTTCATCTCCGATGATAAGACCGACTATAATTTGCAATAATGAGGACAAAATTGAGAAGAAGACACTACCGTTAATAAAGTGAATATAAGAATCATTCAGAAAATATCTCGAAATGACAAATGTGCCTAAAGGTAATGTTAAACAACATAAACTTACTAGTAAGTGAAATGATTCCTCTCAGAAAACCATTAATTGAGTAAAACAACAAAAACAAATTTCTCCCAGACTTTCCGTGAGCAAACACTGACAAAACAACCTGACAGGCACGAGAAGCAGATAACGTCCAGATGGCGGCTACAAGTTGCCAGAATTCTGGGTTTATTAGAAACATATAAAGAATACATACTATGACAACGACACTGAAGTAGAGGAAAATGGTAATATTTGTGAAATTTTCCACGTCAAAAACTCTTTCCGTTAACAGACTAGTATCTAGGTTTAGGTTCATAGCCATACCTACGAAAAAGAAAGCAATCGAATGTTTATCATTGATCGCTTTCCTGTATGCGTATCCTCCTGGCTCACTTTGCTTCAATTTCCTCTCCCTTGCATCGATCCCCATCCGTAATCGGATTCTACTCTGCAACATTTTGTATCGAGATCCGATACACAATCATTAATAACAATTTTATATTCCATTGTTCCCCACCTTCGTAAAAGAATTTAATGTGTTACTATTTTATAAGTTTTTGGAAAATTATTCCATTTTTTTAAAAATTTTCTTTAATTAATTTTTAAACAAATACTTGAACAAATCATGTGTATATCAAAATATCATTAGAGGAAGGTTGAATAGCATTTTTGAACGGTTTGATTTTTTAATTTTTTTAAAACAATGAATTTACAAATTTAGTTTTTTTGCCAGTATTTTAACTGATTCTTTATCTATGTACTTCTTGTGTGAGAGAATGATGAACTCCAAGGTCTCCTTACGTCTAATGATCGCATGTTGTAAATAGTATGAAATCAAACATCCTACCAAAAAGGAAGAATAACTTAGTAGTGTAATTACATCGCTAACATTGGATGTATCTTTTGCAATTTCTGGTGTAATGTCGCTTGAATTGTTAGAGCTGGAGGATTGCTCGTCTTTAGAAGTTATTATGTTTTTCGGTTTACTATAGTAATGTAGAACAGCTTCAGAACCACGGACGGCTCTGTTATCATTATAACCAGACACTAGTCCTGATGTCATGGTTATGAAAGTTACAAAGTATGGATTCTTGCTGATTCCATATTTCTGGAACCATGTGGAGTAAACAGCTAATGTACAGATGATAAATTGATAACAAAACAACAAATACAAGTGCAAGTCCTGTCTAAATAAAAATATAGTATTCGATATATCATGGGCCTTTTTACTGGCATCGATATATTCATCAATTTGAAATGTGGTTAATCTACCCAAAAACTCAGAAAATGTAAAAACGATAGAAGCCAACAGCTTGTTAACGTTTGGTACATCCATCATATATGGAATTAACACAGGATGGAAAACAACACGAAACAGAGATGCAAAAAACGAAACAAAAAACTTAGAAATGTAATATCGGATATATGTAAACTTTTTAATAGCCTGTGAGTATTTTTGTCCTTCTTCATTTTTTTTATGTTCTTCCTTTGCTTTATTTATATCTGAATGATATTCTATGAAGATGATTGTAACCCATATTGATGCAAATAATGTCTCAGAGAGATACGCACTCTGACATATAACTAAGTTACGTCGTACTTGACGAACAGTTTCATCTCCGATGATAAGACCGACTATAATTTGCAATAATGAGGACAAAATTGAGAAGAAGACACTACCGTTAATAAAGTGAATATAAGACTCAATCAAAAAGTATTCCCCTATAACATGTGAGCCTAAAGGTATTTTAAAACCATATACTTACTAGTAAGTGAAATGATTCCTCTCAGAAAACCATTAATTGAGTAAAACAACAAAAACAAATTTCTCCCAGACTTTCCGTGAGCAAATATAGACAGAAGAAGGTGGCAAAAACGAGAAGCAGATAACGTCCACACACCGGCTACAAGTTGCCAGAAATCTGGGGGTATCAAGAACATGTAAAGAATGCATACTATGACGACGACACTGAAATATAGAAAAATAGTAATATTCGTAAAGTTTTCCACCTCAAAAACTCGTTCAGTTAGGAGACTTGTATCGAGGTTTAGATTTACAGCCATACCTACGAAAAAGAACACAATTGCGTGCTTATCATTTAACGCCCTCTTGAATTCAGCTGTTCCTTGCCCACTTTTTGATTTCCTTTCCCAAGCTTCGTTTGATATCCGCAATCTGATCCTACTATGCATCACCCTATATCTAAATGTGATACACAAACACTAACAATCACTCTGTGTTGGATCAGTCCCCACCAATTAATACCTACTTCTACCATATACTTATTTTTTTATGTGCAAAGAAATTTATTAAAATGCTGAGATATGTAGTCAAACGGGTCATTTGAACCTATTAAAAATTTAAAGAAATTATCATCGTTATCGCTAGCGTCCTAAAAACTTATGCTTAGGTTAGAGCTTACCGGTATATTATAAGTACATTTTGGACATGTATTATCCTGAGTTACGCAGTATATATGATATGAGTGTTTACAATAGAAGTGTATCGATGGATACTCCAGGTGTAACCCGCAGGAAGAGCAGTTTGTGTTATTGATAATGATGTAATTCGTATTCAGGTCCACTAGATTCTTCTTCATGTTCATATATTCGACCTTGTCCTGCATTATGTCATTGTTGTACTCATTTATCGTGTCACTTATCTTCTTAAATTCACTCCTTATGTAGTCCTAAGAATTATCAAGTGTGTAAGTAGACAGTTAATTAGGTTTTACGTTGAGGTATTGGAATTGAATACTCTGGTAATTGTTGAAAATCTTTATGATATTTTGAAATTTTAGTAATTTTTGAACATTGTACAGCAGCTTCTTGATTACGATGTAGTTGTTATGCCTATGAAAAGATAAGAATAAATTTGATTACTTGAGCAGCAGCTTCAATATGTTTATGTAGAGTATTGGTTCATTATAACCGTAGTTGTAAACGTAATCCAGCAAGCTGATTATATCATCCTCGTTATCCAAAAGAATTAGAGGGAGGTTATAATATCTCATTTTTATGCTTATTATTATTGAGCCTCTTTTGTACTTATAGAGTAGACATAGCACCAGCCCAATGAGCTCAGTTGAGTAATTACTGGTGCTATTAAGGAGCTTAAGTATGCTATCTTCCACCTGAACACTTTTATCTACATTATTATGCGAGCTATCATTAGAATTAGAAAGATCCTTGTCTTGAGTATTATAAACTTGTTTATATTTATTATACTGTTGGAGTAAAATATTCAGTTTAATAGTATACAAGAGTAGGGAACTGTTATCGTTTAACAAACCAATTAATTTAGTTAAAAAGTCATTTTCTAATATAAATGTATTCAACACATTGTTTATATTCAATATAGCATTATTTGATTGACATTTTGAAGACCCATTAATTTGTGTGGAATTTTCGTGTAAGTAATTAAGTTCCTTTTGATTATCGTTAACAATGGTGTCGATCAGTTGTAATAGTTTAGATGAGTCATACTTAAGGAGTAGTTTAGAGTGCTTAATAATTATGTTATACTTGACGCTGTTGGATGCAGATTGTAAAAGCTCGTAGGCTTTGTCAAAGTGGCTAAGGTCTTCAATCAGTATGTTTAGATACTCCTCTTCGTCACCTTGATACTTAGCGATTTCACATGCGAATTCATACTTATTTATATATCTGCATTGTATAATAGACTCTTTGATACTCTTTTTGTATATGTTACTAAACTTCGATAAAAATCTATGTAGTTCATTTTCCACTGCTAATTCCTGGCCTTCATTATCTTGTGACTTTGTTTCGTCTTCAAGTCTTTGCATATTATTGTTATTCAGTGACTGCAGCAAGAGTATAGTTAATATGTAATAGTTATTATCAATGGAGGCTTTTTTATTAACCTTCATGTGGTACAGGTAATTGTACAAGTAGGTGTAAAGGTAAGTCTTTGTGTTCAACTTGAGAAAACGTTGTATCACATAACAGGGTTCAATTATGTTGTTGCACTTAGAGTAGTAATAAATCGACTCGTTGTATTTATTTTTCATGTACAGCCAGTCTGCGTATATTTTGTATATCTGCTCTATTTCATTAGTTGACCTGTTTTCAAACTTTAGAAGTTTAACTGCCCAGTTGAATAACCTCTTCTTTATCAGGATATCAACTCTATTGTACAGCTTCTTATTCTTCAATTCAAATATCAGAACACTGGAGAACAGCCCGTTTGGATTGTTTAGGTTACTGTTTGTTGTAAACAAATAAAGATTATTCATAAACTGTACAATGTGTATTAGTCTTGGGATGTAGTAACTGTATGCGATAAAGGAGATATCTAGGAGGTACGAATATAGATTTATGAGTATGATGTTGTTGTTATCGAATATGTTATCCACATTGCAATTCACCACATACTCATTATAACAATAAAGTTTTATATTATCAATCCCACTGTTACTACTGTCTAAATCGTTGGCGTTCGTATCTATATGGTTAACCATCCCATCTAGTATATGGTATATCATTATCGTTCCTGGTACATACACTCCCACTAAATTCTGTTTTAGCTTACATGAAGCCTCACACTTAAGATCAGAGGATTCCATGTATACGATTTTGTTATCACTAAGGTTGTATGACACAACTTCAAAGTCTGTGGTAATAAAAAGGTACTGCGAACCCTCTAAATCTAGGATATCGACATTCTTGGCGCACATTTTAAACACTTTGTTGGGCGGTATTACCCAGAGTTTCTGATCATCTGAAGGAGTGATATAATTTCTGTACATATATATCCCGTTGAACTCTGTTGAGACTCCGATGGTTGAGCAGTCATCTGAGATTGCCACTTTAACTACGTTATCAGGGCGGAACTCATTCAAATTAGGGAACAAAGGAGTTGACTGGATGAATTGAGGGGTATGGTCATAACCATCATTAAACGGGGACAAGTCATAACTGTTGAATTTTAGGATAGAGTCACATTCTTGCTCACGCCTAATTAAGAATTTTATATGAAAATTTCTATAGTATAATATATCACTTACCCTATTACTACCAATACTTTTTTTAGTGGGCAATAGAACACATTTGTTGCTTCGAATTCGAAGGTTTTAAAGCTGACGAACCTTAGGTGAGTTGTTTCATCGAACTTAACCCAGGGCCTATAACACATCCAGACTATCCCGGAGGATTCCAACAGGAACATAAAGTGGTCATCTCCAGCAACATCAACGATGCTACCAATGCTCAAATTAGCTCCATCTACGGAATAAATGATTAATCTCGAATATGAGTTTCAGGAAATAACCAATATATAATATATAGAAGATGTTAAAAATTATTTGTTACCTTTATTTTCCACAGATACTAGTTTCTTTTCAAGAAATACCAAATGACGAAGATTCGTCATTTTTATCAAACTCAATAATATGGCACAAATCCATCAAACCATTGAAATACACATAAATAATATTAAAAATACAAATTATACATTTAAATATGGGTTATTGGTAGAATATCAACCATTTCAGGAATGTGTATAGGGTAATGACAAAAAAGTAAAATAAATGTGTAACTTGTCATTAAAAAATTACACATTGAATTAAATAATTTATTTTGGATTTTTTAAAACAACGATTACAGAATCTCCTCTTAGGAAGAGTCTGGAAAGAAATCTATCTTTGGTTTCCAGTTTCTTTTTTCCTGTTCCTTTGCCTCTTACAGTCCACATTTCCCTCACATTTGTTAATATCATGTTACAATGTCTGTCAAAAGCTTTCACCTAAAATTTTTGTTAACAATTTTATAACTAATCAATATCTATAATACGGATAGAATCAGTACTCTAGCCAGAATTTTGCGATTATTTCTGCAGTTTATCAGGACTTGGCAGTTTTCTCTGACACATTCCTCCAAGATTGACAACGGGCCGGCCGGATTATCCTTGTTGTCAAGTTCCATCGGTGTTGGATCTTGTTTCACTTCTATTAATAATTATTTAATTCTTAAAGCTTACTTGTCGACATTTTAAAATTTTTGTTAAATCTATCAGGTTATATATAAGTTTAACTTATACTATTTGTTTATAACTTAAAATGAAGTAACAACACTGGTATTCCTAAAATTAGGAATATGACTTTAGTTGGGGTTAGAAATTATTATATAAAATGAAAAAGGAATACTAAAAAGGATTCCTACACAATATAATAATATAAACTAATTTTTATTGTTAATTTTTTGGCTTTATTCCCCATACTTTGGTTTCTGAATCTTGAACCATTATCCTTGTTTATTTCAAGCTTTTATTCATAAATTTGACTTAAATTTATCGCAATTTGTATTTTAATTATTTTTATTAAAAATCTTGTAAAATATTTAATCATTAATGTATCATAATCTGTATAATCTTTTAAAATCATGACCTTTCTTCAATTTTTTTCACTTTTATTTCTTCATTATCACATTATAGAACACTTTAACCTAAATATAAACTAATTTACTCGTTTTTATCACAATGAGTTCTGATTCTGATCCAGAATTAGAGTTAGAGAAATATAAATCTCGCTTAATGTCATCAATTAACCGTAAAATGGCTGTAACTGTCGAAGAAGATGATGATAAAGATGACGATACACCAACTTTTGAGGATTTAGGTGTTTGTGTTGAACTTTGCAGAGCTTGTAAGGAACTTGGCTGGAAAAGGCCCACTAAAATCCAAATCGAGGCAATACCAATTGCTTTATCTGGCAAGGATATAATTGGTTTAGCTGAAACCGGTTCTGGGAAAACTGCAGCTTTCACAATCCCTATTTTACAGAAATTACTCGAGAAACCACAACGTTTATTTTCTCTAATTCTTGCTCCAACTAGAGAACTATCTCTACAAATCAAGGAACAGTTAATATCTCTAGGTAACTGATGATTACTAGTTAAAAATTTCCTTAGGCTCTGAAATAGGATTAGATGTTTGTTTAATCCTTGGTGGACTTGATATGGTATCACAGGCTCTACAGTTGAGTAAGAAACCTCACATTATAGTCGGTTCTCCTGGTAGAATCGCTGATCATTTGCAAAACACCAAGGGATTTTCCCTAGAAACTATCAAGTATTTGGTCCTTGATGAAGCTGATAAACTACTTTCAACTGATTTCGACGACTCTTTAAACAAAATCATAACTGTAAGTAACACAACTTATCCACTAACATACCTTTTAGAGTCTACCCAAAGATAAAGTTACATACCTCTACAGTGCGACTATGACTAGTAAGATTACAAAGTTGCAAAAAGTAACCCTAATGAAGCCAATCCAAGTAAAAACAAAACACCACCATATTATTTTTTAGATAAATGTCAACACCAAATACCACACCAGCGAACATTTAATCCAAAAGTATCTACTCATTCCCTTGAAATTTAAATACACATACCTGGCGTGTATTTTATGGAAATATTCAACCAGTACAATTATGGTTTTTTGTAACACTTGCCTTACTTCTCAAAAAGTTACTCTTTTCCTTCAGAACCTATCTTTTAAATCTGTAAGTCTTTTTTATAAAGTTTCTTATAAATATTCTTAGGTCTGTTTGCACGGCAAGTTAAGCCAGATTCAAAGATTAAACTCTCTAAATTCATTCAAAACAGGTAAACTACAACCAATCCCACAACCTCATATCATTTCAGGCTTATTTAACATATTAGTTGTTACTGATGTTGGTAGTCGTGGATTAGATATCCCTTTTGTCGATCTTGTGATTAACTTTGACGTTCCAAACACCAGCAAAGACTATATTCACCGTGTTGGCAGAACTGCCAGGGCTGGTAAATCTGGCATATCCCTAACCCTAATAACTCAGTAAGACACCACCACCACATATTATCCTCTTTAGGTACGATATCGAGTCATTTCAAAGAACTGAATATGCTCTAAACAAAAAACTCGAAGAATACAAGGTAGCAAACATCTAATTCCAATTTCTTATTTCATTAGGATATTTCCGAGGAGGAGGTGTACAATAAATATGACGAGTGCTGTAACAGCTTGAGGAACGCTGAAATGGACTACAAAAACAAGTTCCAGCTGATCAAAACTAACAAAAAGAACAAACAATACAACAAATCTAAGTTTAAACTATTGCGTTAAATAAATGTAGTTGAATTTCTACATACGGTATCTAGTACTCAATATTTACTTACTGTTATTTGCTATCTGTTACTACTTCCAATATATAGTACCCATTAACTGGCACAGAATGTCTAATACCTACTATCTACTGATCCTGTAGTACAACTACCTACTCTACACACTAAAACCCCAAAACCTAATATATACTATATATCAACAACGTAACAAATTAATTATTTAAAAAAACTGGAAAAGTTGCTGCTGCTCCTTTGTTATTTCACTTTTGTACTGGTCCCAAGACTCGGGATACTTTATAAAATTACTCACGTCGTCGTGGCTGCTGACGCTGGGTACGATTGGGGCCTTTATCTGCTTTGCCAACAGCATGTTGAAATCAATTCCGTCAAAAAAAGGGTGGAAATAAACTTCCTTAACGTTATTTCCAAGTCTTTTAGAGGGATCCACTCGAAGCAAATTCTTTATGATGTCTCGACTCACGTTATTCACCTTTCTGCCAAAGGCCACTTCATTATTCAGCGCAAGTTTATACGTTTTTTGAGGTGAATTTGAGTAGAAGGGAGGGACTCCAGTCAGCAGTTCGTACAGAAATACCCCAAATGAGTAGAAGTCAGCTCTAAAATCATGGCCTTTCTTTAGAAAAATTTCAGGAGCCAGGTAATCGCATGTCCCACACACTGTATATGTTTTACCAGACTCCAGTCTCTTTGCAAACCCGAAGTCAACCAGCCTAATGTAACCCATAATATCAAGAAGGATGTTCTCTGGCTTCAAATCTCTGTATACCAGCTTGTTCATATGCAAGTAGTCAAGTGCAAGGAGTACTTGAGATGCATAGAAGCGAGTGTATTCTGGCGGAAACGTATGCATCCTTCTTAGGTATGTAAAAAGTTCCCCTCCCGGGACGAACTCCAGTATGAAATATAAATTTAGAGTGTCCTGAAAGCTTCCCAGGTATCCTACTATGAATGGGTGCTTTAGAGTGCTCAGGATATTCTTTTCGTTTTTCACGTGCTCCAGCTGCCTCTTCTCAATAATTTTATTTTTACTCAGTATTTTCAATGAAACTATCTTTTCGTTAGGTTCCATTGGTTTTTCTATATCATGTATTTGGTTATAGTATCCTTGTTCAGAATCCTGTGATGTATACCTTGCGAAACTGGTGTTCACGTTTTCCCTGATGTCAGGATACAGATATCTGGTGAGATCAAAATAGCGATTATTCGGAGTGAACTTGGCTATACAGACTGTTGCGTAAGAGCCTGTGCCGATAGTCTTTCCAATTTCAAAGTCATCTCTTTTGCAATTCTTAAACAGGGTTTGTTTTTCTTTAAAGGAGGGATATTGTCTATAGGATTGGTCTAGGTTCAACTCTCTAGAACAAGCTTCAAAATCACTAACTCGATTACAACATAAAGAATCCGCTGTGTTACTACGGCGGTAGTTTAGGCATCTTTTCAAAACCTTAACGTTGCATTTGGTGATAGATTTACTGCTACTACCTACGCTACTTTTGCAACAAATATTGTTATAACTACTATTGCAATGACCTTCAGTTACCAGAGTATTCATGCTGGGTTTTGTTTTAAAACCTGTTTTACAGCTGCTACTTGTCCTTACGTCATTACAACTATACATTTTCCTCTTGAATGGAAATAATATTATCAGCTTTATGAATTTCCCGCTACGTTTGATGAAGTGTATAAATTTAATACGATAGGTTGGAACATTTGGCGAGGATCCACAGAAAGCCATTGGATCATTTTTTACACAAAACCATCAATGGGGAAGTCGACTATTTTATAATACACACGTCATTTGTTTATAATATGATACACTTGCAGGTTTAGCTATTTCAACCTGTTAAACAACATCCGTTAAGTTTTGTTTCAAACTCTCTATATTACTTGTTTGAACTATTTTACAGTTTCCGGGTGGGCTGAGTTCAAATTTGTTGCGGTTATGTTACATTTAGAGTACAATACAACCTAGTTCAGGAACATGTGTTTATGGATAATGGGTTTATGTTACACATATAAGAAACAAAAAATTTGGATTTATGGATATATCTTTATATCTACATAAACGAGCAGTTGCACAATGTTTAAATTATATTTTACAGGGACGATTTAGGCAGATAAATACAACAGCAGAGAAATTACTATTTTCATGTGTATCCTAGATCGTAAGGAAACGGCTGATCTAGGGATTTGAGGGCATTTTACGGGTAAATTTATCATTATATTTATGGTACAGTTGTTTAAAAACAGTGAACAAAGATCATAACTGAATTAATTGCAAACCCAGTAGGATTCCTCAGCAAAAAATATACTCGATATTATTTGAAAAGAAACCGAAAGGGATCTTTCGGAAATAACACAAATTATTTATGTTTAAATCGACAAATATTATGTACATATATATGGATATTGATCCTTCCCATATTACGAGTGATTCCACGGTTCAACACCACTTTATTGGAAGATTTGTGAATATTACTCCATAAAAACATCTGTTTTAAGTATAATTAAATCTTTCTAAAAAAATAAAAAATTTATTCACCTACACATTTATAAAATTATGGAAAGTGTGAATTGTCCAAACGACATACACACTGACCAGAGATAGTCATATGGTAGGGTCGATTACGTCGAAGCCTGATAGGAAAAGGTTATTTGATCCGGAAGGTAATTTTTAGTTGTATATAACGCTGAAATTTAGTCCTGGTATGTTCAAAATTAGGGTTAATATTTTTTAATGGTTATGGGACTAACACATTTTAGCTTACACCGAGTTTTTACTTTTTTCTCACATCGGATGTTTTCATCTTACTCATATTATTTCTAAACAGGGATAAGGAATGTGACGTTCCACTATGTAAGATCAGTTTTTAATATTTATTTTCAGATACATGGCTGGTTGTCGGCCTTCTCCTGGTAATACGAGTTTCTTGATAAAAATATTTAGAGTTTCCCATCTTCTTATTTGACCTACATAATAAACAACGCATATGGGACCAAATCAGGGGTATTCAAATTGTAAATCAAGATTATTTTCAGTTATTGGCCGAAGTTGTTCTACTCATCGTCAGTTTTTTCTGGATGGCCGTTGGAACAATAGAGGTATTTAAATCTGCAATAATAACGTATTTTAGGTTTCAATGTCGACGACATGCCAGAATACAAATCCAGGGGTCTGGTGGGTTTCTTTCGTCTCAATTAATATTTTCTGGTACTGGAAATTTAGAATCATGTTTATTCAGGTGTGTAGTTGTAGGATTTATCATCTCTTGTATCGTAATCACCTTGGTAGGACAAGATTTATTTTGTTTCAATATGTATTTAGGGAATCATGTTCTTTCAAGGTGGAAGGAACCCAGAATTTAATATTGAGTAGTGATTCCCAAGATATAATAATAATTTAATTATTTCAATGATTCTTCAATAACTATAGAATTTAATTAAAAATTAAGTTAGTCTAATTATTTCTTTGAGAAGATTAAATATTAAATAATCTTACAATTTATTGGTTCAGCCTAACACGTTTTATAAGAACAAATCTTTGGCGAACTGATTTTATCACCCTTTCTTTATTTAATTTTCTGTTATTTTTGTTTTGTTGTTTAATTTGTTTTATTATCTGGTATTTGATATTGATTTAGTAACGATATTCTGTTATTGAATCAATTTACCTCCTAAAGTTTAGTTTTAACAATTAAGTATATCTTCACCTAATGTTCATCTTAATCAACTATGGATCCAGTAAAAGTTATTGCATCAATCGATCAGGGAACCCAATCAACCCGGTGTACCCTGTACGACTCATCCATGAATATCCTGGCATCAAGTAAATCCAAACATACTCAATACCACCCAAAATCAGGGTATTAAACAAATAGTTTTTATTGCATTCAGATGGTGTGAACATGATCCCAACGAAATAATGGATTCCGTCTACTACACAATGAACGAATCAGTAAAGCAGCTGAAAGAAAAGGTTCCGAATTTCGTTCTTGTGGGCTTGGGAGTAACAAACCAACGAGAAACAGTAGTGGTCTGGGATAAAGATACAGGAAAACCATTACATAACGCAATAGGTTTGCATTTATTAAAGACGTTTATTAATTATTTTGTTTAGTTTGGTTGGACATCAGAGCTAGCACAGAAGCTAACAATATGGTTGAATTATATGGTTCAGACCGCCATTTCTATCACATAAATGGATTATTGATAAGTACATACTTTTCAGGTAACTTTGTAAATTGGATTTAAATCTAAATTTAGCATTTAAACTGAAGTGGATGTCGAATAATTTGGACTGGTTTGATAAAAGAGTTAGAGAAGAATCCGTAAGAATTGGAACAATAGACACCTGGATCATATATGTGAGTGAAGTTTAAAATAATTTACATTAGAACCTAACTGGTGAATTCTTGACAGATATTACAAACGCATCAAGAACATTCTTAATGGATATTAACACTGAAAAATGGTCTACGGAAATGCTAAAGTATTTTATATTAGAAAATATATGAAATTGTAGAATATTTGGACTAACTGGTAATTTACTTCCAAAAATAAGACCAAATTGTTCTGATTTTGGAACTATTAATAATGATAAGGTGCCAGGATTTAAGGGAGTTAAAATACTAGGATCAGCGGGAGATCAGCAAGCATCCTGCATAGGTCAGGGATTATTTGAAAACCTGGCAACTAAATGCACGTTTGGAACAGGGGCATTTATCTTGACGAATACAGGTACTTAAAATGTTAAAATTTAATAATTAGGTTCGAAAAAAGTGATGTCAACCGGTGGTTTACTATGCACACCATGTTATAAATTGAGCCCAACAACCCCAACAGTGTTTGCACTAGAGGTTTGTTAACAATAATTATCAAAAATCAACCATAAATAGGGCTCCATCGCAATTGCCGGAGCTGGAATTACCTGGTTACAAGATATGGGACTATTATCAGACCCCTCAGAGATCTCAGTAAGCATTAATTAGATTTCAGAATTATACTAATAGGAAATATTGAAAAAGATCAAGTCCTCAGACGGCGTGGTTTTCGCACCAGCATTTAGCGGTTTGTTTGCACCGAGATGGAGAAATGATGCCAGAGGAAGCATAATGGGTATGACTCAGCACACGGAACGTGGTCACATTGTAAGAGCATACTGCGAAAGCATTGGACTACAACTTTACGAGATTATCCACTCTTTTCTTTCTGATACCGGCCTATTATCAATCCCTTACATTAATGTGGATGGAGGATTAAGTCAGAATTCAGAACTCGTTCAACTCATATCTGATTTAACAGATACAAGGCTAGAAAGACCAGAAAATGCCGAAATCACATCATTTGGAGCAGCACTGTTGGCAGGACTACAAGCTAAGTTGTGGGATGGGTTGACAGAAGTGAAGAAATTTACAAATGGAGCAAACAATACAGTTTGGACACCTTCAATGTCACCTGAACAAAGAACCACCATCATTAAGTACTGGAACCTGGGAATTGAAAGGTCGCTATCATGGCATTTATGAATTATATGTATTAGTAAACTCATTAATGACTAATATGTACAATTCGACAAGTATACTTTACATTAAAATTAAATCAGTGAACCTTGGGAGTGTTGGAATCTGATGCAGGATATGGGTTGGAGGGTTTAAGAGCCCTGTGACCCACGCTACCACTACCGCTACTCATGTGGTAATTATCCCTGGAGTCTCTGAAAAGTGCCCTGTTAGTGGGAGTGTTTCTCTCGAGGTCCAAATGCATGTTAGGGACCTTCCAATTCCTGAAAGATTCTTGAACTAAGTTATAGTTATTCTTGGTCCAAACATTGTTTGTTGAGCCAGTGCCTGGGAAAACGTAGTTGTTGCTAACAGGCTTATCTCTAGTAGAGGTAGGAGCTTTGTTGGACGACTTAAAGTTGTTGGGGTTCTGAAGGTTATTATTAGAGTTAAAGGAGTTCTCAGGCGATTTTGAGCCCTTGAAAAACTGAAATAACTTGTCGGTCCAGTTAAATAAGTTGTTGCTGGAATAATTACCATCAAACTTATACTTGTTATTCAAATTATTTTCAAAAAAGCTACCACTTAAATTATTGTTGTTCCAGTTATTCCAGCCTCCTGAGGGGTATCTAGAGCCAAATTCTGGACTCCACTTTGACCAGGACGAAGAATCGTTCCCCTTTGAAAATGAACCGAATTTACTCCAACTGAGGCCAGGATTTGAATTCTTAGAATTGTCAAAATTGCCATTGTTTGAAGGTTCGAAGGTACCAGGGTTATTATTTTGAGTTGTGGCATTGGCCGCTGTCGCTGGGTTGGTGTTGGGTGCAGGGTTGTTCCAAGTATTAGTGAAAATTGGACTTGACGTGTTGGGAGGGTTCCAAGAAGTATTATAAGCACCATTGTTAGTATTAGGAGAAAAGTTAAAGTTTGTAGGTTGAGTAAAGGTGAAGTTTGGAGTGTTAAAGTTATTGTTGTTGGTTTCAAGAGGGTTGGGAGTTTTGAGGGACTGTTTGTAAACTTGGAAGTTGGGATTGTTAAGAGCTTCGTCAAGTTTCTCCTGAGCCATCTTCTTCTCCTCTAAATTCATCTTATCCAAGTCTACCTTACTCATCCCAACAACCTTGTAGCTGACAGACTCGCCTAATACGGCTGAATTTCCAAAGTTTTCGTTCAAATTGTCTGTAACGTTGAAACTACCGTTAGGAAAGTGACCAGGGTTAGAATTTGGAGTGAATGTAGTTTCAGGATTAAATCCATTATTGGTATTAGTACCGGTAACGAAAGGACCACTGTTATCCACAGTAAATGATCCATCATTCTTTCCGTTAAAAGCACCTACAGGTTTGAAATTGAGATGATCATGGATAACGAAATAGGGTTTGTGAACTGGAACATCAACGTAGTTGGTAGGACCTTTGTATTCATAAACTGGCTTCACGGTTTTGCACACTGGTACAGCAACCGGAACGTCTCTGTACTTTGGAACAACATAAGGTTGATCTACATATTGGTGTTTTGGAACATTGTAAGGAACAGGTACATCGACGACCCTAGGAACCTCCCTTACATGTTCGATAGTTTCAACCTTTGGAACGTATTTTATCTTTTCAACAGGCACATCGCGATGCTAAATAATTTAATTAAGTTCTGAAAAAATTTATAAAATAAGTAAATAACTGATAAAATTTGGTTACCTCATAAACTGGCACAATCTTCTCCTTTTCAACAATTTTCCTAACTGGTTTAACAACATGTTTTACAACCTCTCTAGGAACTTCGACAACCTCGACCTTTTCAACGTGCTTAACAACTTCCTCAACCTAAATAATTTAATATTAGTTATAATTTAATTTTATGTAACAGTGTATAAAATGCTTGTAGCATACAAACCTCTTCATATTCTTCGTATTTGTCCACAATTTTTACCACAGGAACTTCAACGTATTTTGGAACTACTTTGACCTCAACTTTGGGAACATAGTTAGTCTTTTCCTTAACTTCTAACTTTGGAACGGTTTTAGTTATTTCATGGTATTCAGGAACCTCAACTATCTTATCAGAATAGTGGACTTGAGGAACCTCGACAACCTTGTCAAGATACTTGGTGTAGGGCTTCTTGACGTAACTCTCAACTTCTTGAATTTCCTTTTTTGGAACAAACGTGTCAATATGGTGGATAACTGGAACCTCCACGGTTCTATCAACGACCTCAACCGGTCTGTACCTTGGTACAGTGATCTGAAAAATTATTAATATTTAGAAAGAACATTTTGTATATAAATATCAGTAAACTTACAGTATCAAATCCCTCTGGAACGTAAGATACTCCCGAAGAAGTTCCTCCAACAGCCAATGAGTAGTTTCCATTCGTGTTGGAGGACTCCACTATAGCTGGTAACATCGAGTTTTGTACAACCGTATTACTCAATGGACTCAAAGAGCTTGATCGTTGAGGATAATCATTTGTGTTGACGAAGGCCTCAGAACGAACACTCGTAACCGTAGGCTGAACTCCAGGTGTACTGGTTTCAACAGTAAAATTGCTTGAAACAAATCCTTGATTTGCAAAAGGGTTTGTTTGTTCCACCGTTGGTAAGTTCTCGGTATTCATTTGTGTATGGTTAACACTGTCAGGATCACTTTGACTGTAATTTAATGAGTTTTCGTCTAAAAAGCGCTCAGGATTCTCCTTTAAAGTTGGATTCCCCTGGTATAAAACTGCCTGGTAACCTGCAAAATAACCACCAGTTGCTTTCGTATATTGAGATAATGACACTGACCCCCCTTCAGTAGAAAGGTGTAATAATTCAGACTTTACTACTGTTTCGTAGCAGTTCTCTTCTTGGTCAGAATCTAAACTATTAGTGTTATATCCGCTTCCTTCCCCAAAACCTTGAATAGATGCTGCTGCAGTTGGACACTCATAAAATGACAAGTTAGGCCCTTTACCAGAGTCTAGCTTCTTTTTATCTGATTCGTAATCAGATTTATCATCATCATTTTCTTTAAAGTCCTTTGGGTCAACATCTACCATTATTTAAACAAAAGAAAAGATCTAACAGGAAATTATCAAGTTCATAAATTCAAAATTGAACTTTATTATATCAATGGATTCATATCATAGAGGATCGGTTCAAGTTAAGGCCAGAATTGATACCAACTGAGCAAATTGAGAGTTATACCAAAATACTGTTATTATTTTTAAAATATAACACAGTTTGTTTATGTATAACTAAATTATCAAAAATGTGTAAGTCAAACGACCTAAATGAGCAGGAATTTAAGCCGAAATGACTTTAAAAATACAAAATTTATTATGTAGAATGTCCCTAAAAATAAAATGAAGGTAAAAAAGCTTAAATCGCAAATATTAAATGGAATAAGGGTGTAATACAGCGGAAACGAGGATAGGCAATGGGTGCACCTGAGATAATTTACATGGAATTCAGTTTGGAAATTTATAAAATGATAACGAAAATAAGTGTTAATTTATTATCATGGTTTCAAGGGGAGGATTTAAATGCATAATGGATCCATGAGTCAAAACTCAGAGCATTTAAAATTGTATAGATATTATGAATGAGGTTTCGCCATTAATATTTTTAAAACCATATTTGTCACTTCTCCATTAATTTAAATTATTAATGTGTAAATGATTAACTGGTCAAATAGTACATGATATTGTAAAAAATCACAACACCACACTATGTATTAAGCTGGTCCATTAATAAAAATAGGAGATTCTAGTAACTCTTAAAAAATAAATAAAACAACATAGATGTTGTTGATACAACACATTCCATTTATTAAAGAGTTTATATAAAATAAAATAGTTAGTATATATGTTATTATAAATCAAGTAAATCCTCAGAATTACATACACATTCATGATAAGATTTGCTATTATTCAAACTTTATATATTTTTTGAAAGAATCTAATCAGTTACCCCAATTTTCATGTATTATATATCACATGACCGTCTACTTAATGATTCCAAAATTACACACATTGAAACCATCCCACAAAGCCATTGTTGTCATTAAAAAACTAGATAAATATTAATAACCAGAGGAAGATTATGGAATTATTTACACGTCTTGGCTTAGTGTGCGTTAATTATGATTTCCCCACAGATAACGTTGTTATATCATAGAAGTTCCATACATCTGTCCATTTTCTATTTTATTATTTATTTTACAATTAGTATAACTACAAAGAATTCAGAAGAACTTAGGAATCTTATGTCTTTATACACTTTATTCACCATCTTCATTGTCCGTCTGTGTTTATTCTAATTATTCAATACAATTGTGATTCCTTTTTATTTTTACTCTCACTTACACTTTTAAATCATTTGATAAGGATTCTGTTTTTTATTTCCCTCACACTTATCATTAAAGGGTTTAAATTTTATAGTTCACAACATCATTCATTTTAATCCAAAAATCCCATTTTCACAATGATGAATCTTCACACCCTCTTTCTTTATTATATTTTTGCATTATTCTCAATAGAATCTGTCTTCGCTAATCAACATCTGGATGTTTCAGCTAATAACCACCTTAATCGCCACTCCATGATTAGGAATCACACCCAATCTACACCACTATACAGAACATTCAATGACGTTTCAAAGAGGAAACACAATGTTAACTCTAAGGTTAATTTACACCCAGCTGTAGCAGATTCTCCAACCGCTGAGAGCCCAAAAGCCGTGGACAATTTTACAATATTCTACCCTCAGGAATCTAGGAAACAGGAAAACAACGATGTTGAGGAGCAAAGGATACCCTTGATTCTTGGAGGTATAGGAAATGGCCTCTATTCAGAGTCGAATCCTTCATTAGAACTCTTTCCAGGTTCCTTATCTGACCTCGTTGGACAGGCAACTAACTATATATCTGAGGTTTGTTCTTGATACTTATTAATTTATCTAATACACATCTAATTTATATATGTATAGGTGTTTTCTGGCATGAACAAGTCTCTACATCGTTTTTTCGACCAGGTTGATGAGAATCTAAAGAAAAGTAATGGTTCTCACCTAATGGAGATAGGAGATATATTGTTTTAAACTCTTTCAAATTAAAGATTTTTTGTCAATAATTTTGTATAATACTTCTTGCATGTTATTTATATTTTTACACATTCTTCCCATGTTGGGTATATTTAAACACGTCACTTAATATTATTATGTGATTTAATAAAATGTTAAATTTATTACCCTTGAGGAATCCAGCTAATTCCCTTCTTTACGGTAAAACTGGTCTACAGAGGATCAGAGTTGGTAAGTTTTCCTTATTTCTCTTATCACTATTTCACTATTATAATACTATGACTTTAATATCTTATTATATTCTCATATTTTTATAGGGAAGCATTCTAAGGTCATTGAGGTGGATACATCCTCTATTGATGAGATTTATAGTCATTCCAGAGATGACGTTACTCTCCACAACAACTTTGTCCCCCTAAAACACAAAAATTTTATGGAATACAAGTTAGTAGTTTTATTTTAATTGTTTTTAGACTTGTTGCGTACCACTTGATAGAAGCCTTTGAAAAACCCGAGAGAAGCTTTAAAACCACTCTAGGTGGAATCGCATTTTTCGATAAACTAAAGAATCTATACTCGAAAAAGATGTTACAAACTGAAGTGGACGCGCTTCTAAACACCAAGGAGTCCTCTACCTCCTTTCCAATTCAGGGAAAGAATATTTAATCTTTTAACATTTACAACACACACACTACCTGTATTAAAACCTTATTAACAATAAATATATGAAGTATATATTTAATTTAGTAGAAATTCATCTTAGTGAATTAAAAGAGTGCGATTCTGATAAAAATTGGCTGATATTATCATGGTCTAGGTCAGAGAGGTCCCTGTGATTCCTTGTGAAAAAGGACTCCAAATGAGTGGTAAACTTAGAAATAGTGCTGAGACAGTCACTCAAAAATTCATTCTCTATAAAATCTAACTTATAGAATTTAGATAATATTCTACAGAAGTAGCACAGTTCCCTTAAATCAGTCCTCAAAAGACTTGGTCTTTCTGACAATATTGTACAAAAGTGAAAACTACATTTAGTTAAAATCAAACAAACTGAACTAAAAACTTTAGTTGCGTTAAGTTGTCCAGAACCTCTAAATTTTTCGGTATTTTCAGTGTCGATTTCACTGAAACCCTCTTGTTTAAAATCAGACTCGTGGTCATGAATCTTCTCATAAAAGTTAACATTCTTAAGTTCCTTAATTAGAACCTCCAAAATTACATTAAAATCATACAATCCAGTTTTACTGACAGGGATTAATCCCTTCAAGAGGACTTCACTGACTAAATTTAAAGTCTCATAATCCTTCAGGTCCTTTATGGCAATTGCGATTGAGGAAAGTGATTCTGGACTCTTAAGATTCTCAGGCCACTTTAAAATTTGTGTTTTCAAACCATAACTTGAGATTTTAAAAAAGCTCTCATAGTCCTCTAAATCAATTCCACCATGTTCATTAATCTTGGAAATGGCATTAATCACAGTTGAAAGTGACCTGATTGGAAACAGTTTATCTGAACAAACAATATCATTAACTCTGGAAGCGATTTTACTGAAATCAACTGTTTTAGGGTCTAAATTATACACTTTCGAATAATACGATAGCGAATCTAGTAGTGTACCAAGGTCTCTAAATTCTAAATATTCAAGATTATTGGTTAAAAGTTCAGATAAAACTGGAACGATTTGTTCATTTCTATATCCTAAATTCTTGAATTGTCCAATTAATCTACAAATTGTATCCATTTCAGTGTTGTTTTTAAGTCTGATTCCAGAACAATCCCTGATTAAGTTTGTAAATTTAGAGTATAACAAAAACCTAAATGATAGTTCAAGGACAAAATACTTTAATGATTTTCCAAACTCGTTCAAATTGTAAAATGTATCTTGAAAAGAACCTGAGTTTATAGACTCCAAGGCCGTACAAACATCCATCAAATTTACAGGTATATAGTATTTAGACTGCTTAACTAGCAACTCTCTTGAAGCAAGTTCATTATCTGAAGAGTTTATTACATCAACAAACATCTTCAAATAATCATATTCAGACAAATCAGTTAAGGCTTTAAACTTTATCAATCCCGAAAAGCGACTCAATAAATGGTCAATTTCATCTGAAAATTCGAAATTTGGCATTAATTCGATAGAAGAATAGATAAAATATGACATTCTCAAAAGTAATTCGGGGAAGAATGTTGAAATTTTAGGGTTCTTGCAACTGGAATAAACAATTAGTAGATGTGAAATCCCCTTTGGATCAATTTTAGGTAAATTTCCCCTAATTTCAGGAATAAAATTTTCATAAACCTCATTACAGAGTCCTTTACATGTTTTACAACTAAAATAATCATTTTTTCCTGAGATTTGATTTACACATTTCTGAACTTGGTCATTTTTTAGTTTAGAAGTCAAGGAAGATAGATGATAAAGTATTACTGGGATATGCTGAGGGTGTTCTTTCATCAAAAAAGCTATCGAGGGGACTAGGTCTGTGATTCTTGAAACTATCTTTGCATTTTCTTGATTCCAAATTGTGGAATCCTTTCTTCTAGAAATACCCTTGATCATTTTCACTAGTTTATTGAATGTAACCCCTCTTGATCCATTCAAATATCCCATGAAACATGAAATTAAAATAAAAACGAAAGAAAACAGCCTACTTTAAGCCACCAAAATCCCCATGGTAAAACATGTAAATTAGAGTTAAATTTTAATCTGATGATTATCATATATTTTAAATACCAAGTAGATTATGAGAGAGATTTTCCAGTTCTAAGTCTCATCCTGGCTAATTCACGCTTATTCAACTTGACTACTCTTTTCTCTGTTGATGTGTGCCTTGGGACGTGATCTTCATCTTCAACAGCAATGAGTTCGACATGGCAAGGATGGGAAAGGAACGGAATTATCCTACCATGGGCTCTGTACGATCTTCTTCTTCCCACAGGCGCTCTGTTTACTTGTACATGTTCGAGTCTCAATTTACTTTGTTCAAGTCCCTTGACCTACAGATTTTTATTACACTCATGATTATTTATTTTTTTAAAAAATTTATTTAAATTGGTATCAGACGCCAACAAGTAATCAAATGGACAGTGATGCTTGAAATGAGATATGCTTAGTGTAGAACACACTAGAGGCGCATCAGATTTCAAACGTCAAAGTTTAAGAATTGCCAAAAATAGTGACAAATCAATCATACTCGTCATCGTGTCATCATATACGGTTGATATCAGTTAAGTTTATAAGAATGTTGAAAAAATAAATAATTACAATTCAAACAACATACCTCAGCGTTAGATTCCAAATTTTTGAGTAAATCAAGTAGGAATTTGCACGATTTCTCTGGCCATCTACCTTGAGTATGCTTGAATGCCTTGGCCTGGGCACACCTTCCAACGCCCCCTCTGAACTTTCTGAAAGGAACACATCTTTTGCGTTCAATAACGTCATTTAAATAACGTTTCGCGTCCTTCACCAGCATTCCTTTTATTGCTGTCGCTGTTTCGTAGGTGTTCTTGAAGTGGACACGCAAATATGCTCCATAGGCCTTGGCGCTTCTAGTTAGATTGCTTGGCTCTCTTGAGTACTTGACCATGTTTATAAAATACTACATAAAATTGTTAGTCTGGTTATAAATTATAATTTTTGTAACTGGGATTTAGGTATAAATTTAATTGTTTATCATAATATCGGGAACTATGACGAACCTATATACAGCTATTTCAAAAAGCGATATAATTGTCTAAAACGAGATAAAATTTTTCTGGAACTAAGATTCCTAGTAATTAAAAAAATAATATTGTGGGTTTAATTATATTTTAAAGAGTCTTTGATTGTATGCCCCATTCAACGCCAATAATTATCATATTAGGATTTTTTATTCAAAAACATTACACAGTTTAAAAATTTTATTTCCAAAACATATTTAGCTTATATTGTTATTGTTTTTTATTCTTTATCTGTTTTATCTATTTTTTAATTCAATTTTTTTCATTATTTAAGCAATATTATACTTTATTTTCAATAAATTCATTAGATTATTATATAGGATACTTATTCTAAACACTTTTTATGTTTATTTTTTATATTTTCCCCCTTAATTTTTTTAATGTGGAATCGTTTCACCATATATGTTATTTTCTTCACCAAATTTATTTTTGATTTTTCAGCGTTCTTGTTTTCATCAATAAAAGTTTTATTTATTTTATTTATTAATTTCACTATTTTATTGTGAGTTTAATTTCATTCTTACAACAATGTAAGTCTTTATACTCTTATTTGTTTTTATTTTTTCTTTTTATTTGAATTTTTAATCAATATTTTTCACCTATGTTTTTAAAATCTACTGAAAAATTAAATTTATTTTAACTTTAACCATTTTATGGGATAATTTTTTTATAATTTAAAAGATCTTATCGCATATACTTTTAATATTCACTTTTTAATGGGAGAAATCAATAATATTTCTCCTTCCTTTATAGACGCCTCACCTGTTCAGGCGAATGTCGCTAAAAATTTGGCGAATTTGGCTAATAACACACCGACACCCTCTGTCTTGTCAAACGAGGTCTGTACATTAATTCCAGGGCTCTTTGGAATAGGAATCCAGTTTGTTTTGTGTGCAATTTCAGTTTTAATTTTACTATTGAAGTACTATTTTGAGTTTCCGAGGAGACCGAAGAAGGTGTTTTTTATGGATTTTGTACAACTGATGTGCGGATCAAGCACAGTTCACCTCCTGAACATAATTTCATCAATCTTAATAAATAAGATAAGGCTGGGCGGAGACGGTTCATTTGTTCAGGACGAATGCAATATGTACTTTATGACAACAGTCTTTGACGCAACAATTGGCGTTTACATAGAGTATAGAATAGTTAGGTATTTGGCCATAAAGAAGGCCGCAAGTAATTATTTAAAGAATAATCGTAAGTCTAAGTTCACTCCCACATCGCAAGAGTTGGCTGATGCAAAGAAGTTTGCAATAAACTCCTTAAACTCAACCCACTCTGGTTTCCTCACTGGAACCTCTAGTATATCGACAACAGCAAGCATTAATCCAATGTTTGAGTTTGGCAAACATAACCACAACGAGCTAGGTGAACATAACGTAGAAGTGGATTCGAGGGAAATATTTATCCAAAATAAGCCAAACGTGGGTAAGGACCTTGAGGCTCTTGACTCTAGACGAACTTCCATCAATGACCAGTTCTTACATGATTTAGATGATAACAATGGTAATGAGGGTAATGAAGATGACCTTCTCATTGACGATAGCCTCCCAAATCCTAGTTTTTACTCTAATTATTTTTTGTACAATATTAATTCACTATACGCCAAGTTTAACAAGTGGTCCAATAAAAGGAACAATAAAGAGTTTTTACTAAACCTTTACACCTGGTTAATCATTGTTTCTGGTTTAAAGTGCGTTTCAATCATTTTGTTTACCATCTTTTCATACCAGATTAATTTAATCACTTCTTACATTTTACACCCCTTCAATGAATCTCACCGTCTTAAGCTTATTTTTGTCATGATTGTTTCTCCCTTGTTCTTAAACGTCTTTCAGTATTATGTTACTGACTCGATTATTAAGATTAAAATACCCTTGAGTTAATGTCATACACATTTACATATACTGTTAGTTTGTATATTGCTACTGTATATTGATTAGTGTATACTGCATAATGTAGAGTAAAGGAATGTGGTACATATATTATAGTCATGCATGGTTGTAATATGAAATTAATCACTAGATTACAATTATTTTCTACCTCTCTGGAGCTTAACTTGGAGTAAGCGCTGAGTTACAAACTTATCGTCCTCCTCCTTGACAACCAACTTGCTGTTGGCATACTTGGATAACAAGTATGAGCTGTGGCGGAAGAAGGAGTAGTTGTTTGGAACATAATCATTGCTGCATTTGTTGTCGTTTGAGTCCTCGTCTGAATAGTCTTCGTCGAAATATTTGGGAATGGGTTTCAGAACAGCTGAACCATCAGCCGTAGGATCCTCATGTACTACATTAGTGTTAGATAAGATTTTATCAAGTGAAGTTGAACTCTCAGACTTAACTTGGAGAAGAACCGAATTTTTCCCCAAGTAGCGCAAAAGAATTTGGAGATACAACTTCCTCTGCTTCTCATCCAAGGGCATCTTTGCTGTGATTGTGAACACAATCCCTCCTCCAATGGAGGGGTTCAGAAGGTCAGATCCGCACTTCACGTTGGGGTTAAAACTTAAAGAAGCTGAGTATACAAAGAATTCGTTACGATTTAGATTCTTTAGTCTGTTAATCAAGTTGTTGTGCTTCGATGATGAATCTTGTGTTCCATTTGTGTTTTCTGACGACTCTGGATTTGCCTTCGATTGAGAATTCGATTGGAATAAATCTGTAAACTTTTGGGTTAAACTGCGTTTTTTTTCATTTGAGTTTGACGCCTCAGTCCAGTAGCATATCTGCCTCAGTTGGTTATTGAAATTTAACACCTTGTTCATAAGGAGCTCTTTTATCAATGTTAAGTCCATGTTTCTGATATCTTCTCCCAGAAGATCATTCGATAGGTTCATTAAACCGATCATTGCGGTATACTGGTCGCATTCTAGTTTTTTTCCCACCATCCTGGCTTATTCCTGTTCAAACCAAAGAAAAAAATTAATAATACAGGAAAATGTTAGTTTTTGAATAATGTTTACTAATTTACAACAAGAAGCAAGAATTTAGATTAAACTAGTGAGTGCTTGTGAAAATTAAGGATTAAAACACGACAAATTTGTTACACCTCAAAGAGAAAAATGCTAAAAAGTACAAAATTGTGAGAAATTTAAAGAAGGAAGTCTTGTTTTTAATAGATCGCTATTAGGTAATGGTGTAATTGTTAAATGGGGAAATGGCATTGGAAATAAATCTTAAAATGGCTATACCACAATAAATAAATCATATATTTGGGATAAGAATTTACATTAAAGTTAGTTATTACACTTTACTTTGAGACCATCAGTTTTACGAATTCTTCATAGTTGATCTTTCCATCTCCGTCTACATCAGCTTCTCTCAGCATCTCGTCGACTTCTTCGTCAGTTAGTCTTTCACCCAAGTTAGTCATTACGTGCCTGAGTTCCTGAGCGCTTATAAAGCCTAAACATTTCAGAGTTAATCTCATGAATGAAAAAACGGAGAACGTTTAATTAAATATATTTAAAACTGAATTATGAAAATGCTAATGATAAAAAAGAAACACAGACTAACCGTTTCCATCACGATCGAAGACCTTAAAAGCCTGAATGAGTTCCTCCTCAGTATCGCATTCTTTCATCTTACGGGCCATCAGGGTCAGAAACTCAGGAAAATCAATGGAACCTGAAATTAAATTATCAATAACTGTTTCATTGGGCTTAAACATGTAATAACTAGTTAAATTCAAGATAAAAATGAGAGTTTAGAAAACTGGTTAAAGGAATTAAAAACCACTCATCTAGAACTTATTAAGGTTGACATACCATTTGAGTTTGCATCAATCTCATTTATCATATCCTGCAATTCTGCTTCCGTTGGATTTTGGCCTAGAGATCTCATAATTGTCCCAAGTTCCTTCGAAGTTATGCCTAATTAATTTTAATGATATAATTTTTAAATGTGTGTAAATTAAATGTTATTAAACAGTAAGGAATCGATTTTAAACATTCGGGGAAATAGTGAATCGGAAATTATAAAAAATGAAAATGATATTTTAGTAAAAAATCTCAATTTATTTATAAAACACTGAGAAAACGTGAAAAAATATATGTATTTAAATCAAAACTAACTTCCATCTCCATCTTTGTCAAAAAGAGCAAAAGCCTCTTTAAATTCGGCAATTTGTTCCTCACTTAATTGATCAGCCATCTTCAACGAAGATTTAGAAAGTTTTTATAGTACAACTAAGTATAATTTTTAAGAGGGTTGATTATTTATACAGTGATCTAGTGTTGGAAAAAAATGTATCGAAACTATTTTGTCTAAGCGTATACACATTAGGGGGTAACAATATCAAGGGTGTGCAATAATTGTTATATATATTACATTTTATTCCCAATTTTCCTGCTCAAATAATTTAAAAATTATATGTTTTTAAAAATATATAAATATCAGGAAGGACTCTTTATTATTTAAGGGACTGTAAACAAGCTGAAAAATTTCAATGATCTCTAATTTCCTTATATTTTATTCCTTTAAACATAAATTATAAATAACTAAAGTTTCAAAAGCATGTTCGTCTTCAAACCTTTTACACCTTCTCCACGATTATTTATTTTCCAAAATTTTGTCCTCTATCAAGCCACTTCAAATAAATATTTGTCAATCATTTACCAAATTATTAAATAAATAATTAAAAATAATCTCTGTATATAATTTAGACTAGTGGAAAGATTAATTTCATAGTCTGGATCGGGTGTTTATTAATTTTAATTTTATAAATATATACGTTTATTATTTTGAAATCTTCTCATCAATTAAAAATCGTTATTATTTAAATATTTTATAAAATTATTTTCAAATTTTACTTTTTGATTTACCCTATGATCTTCTACACTATCACCTTGACTCATACTAGAAAAATCACATGAGATCGTGTTAAACATTATATTGCTTTATTTGATTTAATTTTTATTTCAATTTATTAAATAAACAAAAATTTACAAATGTCTCTTCATTTACTTAAATAACTGTTTAGTTCAAGCGTTCCTTACATAGATTCCAGAATGAAGCCAAAAATTTGAGTTAATTTATAAAACCAGTCATTTACCAAGTAAAAGGCTACTAAAATGAAAATTGTCGAGTTTCGAATGCCCATACCTCTCCAACTAAGTGTTAGTTCAAACATACTGAAAATTTTTATCATAGGACTACCAAAGGTGTTCAATCCACTTATTGATAGATGCAAGTCTTAGAGAAATGGAAGGTGGAAGCGGTTTGGAGATTTTTCGAAACGAAAAATTCAAATCCAACGGTTCTGTCGGATACTACACCGAAAAACGATACCATTTTGCTAAGTTCGTTCACTAACTCTTTTATAAATCAAATTTTCAGAAATTTGCCAAACTGGTTGCAGTCAATTTTAGGCTCTAAACTCACAATACTCACTGAGAAATCGTTAGTTTTAATTATTAACACAACTCATATTTTTAATGTAGGTGGAATCTCTTTCCGAAGCTATTCACTAGATATTATAATGAAGTGTTTCCAACTGCAGAATTCTCTCTTCAGACCGACCATATCGAATCTCTAAATATTTCAGAAAACGTTCTGAACCTGAACCTCCAGGACTTGAACAAAAGGCAGGTCATCTTTGTGGATTTAACTAAATTTAATAAATTGAAGGTATTTTAACTAACTAAACACCAAATTTTAGAACTATGACCCAAAATATGATATAACAAGGTTTAAATTTGGGAATTTTTTCCCAGTAAAAGGTGACTGGTATAACAATTCGGAATCTTCCGGGATTGTATCGTACAAGTTACTCAGACTAAACATTCCATACTTCGGACTGTTATCCTCTAAAATCGAGAGCTATATTATCACCTTTTTTTACGAGAGTTTGATTTACTACACATGTATGGGACTTTGTTCATTTGAGAAGTGGAATAAGTTGAGTTTGGAAAGTTTAAGGATTACGGAGGTCGACTGCTACGATAAGCTTAACGAGGCTTTTAAAAATTTATACTCTAAAAAACTTGATAAAAGTTTAAAACTGGAGCCTGTCAATGTACAAAAAGGTGCACCAATTACTATTCCCAAGGAGATTACAATGTCAAGCAATGATATTGTTGCTGTTCCAGAGCCGCCTTCACTAGAACCTCTTCCACAACCCACACCTACAGACCAGAATGAAGCTGATGTTGTCAAGACTGAAGTTGTAGAAGTTAAATCTGAGGTGGTTTCTGATAAGATACAAGTACCTCAACTAGATAAGGAAGCTATTTCCAGCTTAGTATCTGAAGGCGATCGCGCCGTATCATTATCAGAAACTAGAACCACAAGTTTGGATGAAAAATTAGTATTAATTGAGCAACTTGATGAGTTAACTCCAACAAACATCGAACTTGCAGGTCCAATTCCTGTGGTATCCTACGACGATTCTGAGTTTAAGGACGCAGTTGAAAACTTTGAAGATTTAGTAGATTCTGAAAATGAAGATTATGTTCCAAAATCAATTAGCACCAGTCTCTCAGAGGCGCACAAAATATCCACGCCCTTGTATTCCACACCTGTTTTGCGTTCTGATCAAACTATTGTAAAGAGTCTTAGCTGTGATCAGGCAACTCAAACTTCAGATACCACTGAATCTGCATCAGATGAGTCAGTAGATAAACGTGATCAATTGACTAGAGAAAGCGAAGTGATATCTGTGGAACTATCTGTGCCAAAGCCCAGTTTGGAGACAACCACTAAGAAGATCATTAGCACTGTTGGTGACACATCTCCCAGCAAGAGTTCGACGGTTTCAAGAAAAAAATCTGAAACTCCAGAAGACACTTTAATCTATGACATACCAATTACTTTTACGGGATATTTATATAAACTGGGAAGAGGGTTCTCATCGTGGTCCTGGAATCTGAGGTATATTATCGTATGTGGATTTAACTTGTATTACTTTGATCGTAAAAATGACACCAGGCCTAAAGATACTATTAATTTAAAGAATTCTAGGATTAGCTGGACTGGCACTCATATGAGTAGGCCCTTTGTTTTCAGTGTAACTACTAAGGATAAGATTGTTTATTACTGGTCTGCCGATGAGGAGGAGACTGTAAAGAGGTGGATTCTACTCCTTCAGGTTCTGTGCGAGGAATCTCCTCCATATATTGTTAAACAACTCGCCTATGAACTCACTTTCCATCAAAACAGCACTGAAGGTCTTACGAACTCCATAACTAAACTGTAAATTTTAACATGTAACATATTTTAATTTCATACACACATTTTAGTCATAAATACACGTATTTTATTACACACTTTGTATTATTTGTTAAAATATTTAAATATTTGAAAATTTAGAAATTTAAAATTAAGCTTGGAGGTGGTGAGTGTGTGGGTTCATGGAATAACCTTGAGTTCATACTCCAGGTTCAAAACTGACACACAATTTCCAGATTTCTAAAAATAAATTAAAATTTACCTAAGTTTATTTAAAATACCTCGTCGTATCCAACCCAGGATCCGTCCTCGAAAGTGACGTCATCGATGACATTGCCACTGTCACAAACCACCGAGTATCCTCCGTTAGGATTCCAGGACATTATATCCACACCACGGCAATCAAAGGCAACCAGGCACGAGTAATCGTTGTTGTATGGGAAAAAATCCCTAGTAACATCCTTCACATTGCGCAGTGTTATTGTCGCCTTTCTTCTGGATTCCTTAAAATTAACGCACAAATTCACCGAATTCCTGCTGTTTCCAGTATCCGCCAACTCCGACGCAGTTAGGGTTACGTTGTCCCTCTTTTCAAAGCCATCTGATTCCCTAAGGTTCAGGCTCCACACATGGTCGGGTCCAACCTTGACTTCAGAGGCGTTTTCCAATTCAGCTCTGACAAACAACCCTATTACTACCATAATATTTAATGAATACAAGAATTTGTTGAGATTATATGGTGTACGATATGGTGTTAAAAAAGTGAGGGATCCAGGCCCAAATGGGATACTTCCCGATGTGAATCTACAAATACAGTTGCATCCCACACCTCAGTCGGGAGCAGTGCAGAGGTAAAAAACAAATAACTTCTGAGTGCCCAGCTACACTTATGGAAGTAAATAGCTGCGATGTTCTTGGTCCTCTCCTTCCCGAATATTCTGCACAGGTTACTTAGAAGGTTCAAAAGGCTTGTTGAGTTGATAATCGAGTGATCTAAATTTTTTAAACATTATAAGCTTACCTAGGTGTAGGACCACGATGACAAACTTGTGATGGATGAACGCCTTTACACATCCCAGGATGTAGGACAGAGCGTATTCTGGGTTTGAGATATCATAATTTTTTGCATTTATTATCAAAACCGGTCTTTTTTGTGGATCTGTTCTCTGCCATTCTACGAATCTGCTGTCCTTCAACTTTGTGTAGACTGGAAGCTTTGAAATTGAGTAATACAGCTTCAAATAATATGAATATTCAGATTCCTTCTGTGTGCTATCAGAATCAGTTGAGACTCTAAGGCTCTCAGCCAAATTAATTACTGGCTTAGTTGATACAGTTTTAGAGCTGATTGTGTTAAACCCTTCTGATATCCTTATGTTCCTCTCTTCTGCTACTATCTCGCCATTCACATTACCGGTCGTAGCCAGATCAGCGCTCAGCAACTACATTATAATATGAAAGAAAGTAGTAAAATATTGTGAATCGTATCTAAAATCTCTTTAATTACCTCTTCGTAGTTTGTTCTAGGGAAATATCTCCTTAGAAGGTTGAATAAATCCTTGTTAGTCTCATTTTTATTCCCAATTACCTCCATGCAGTTATACGCTCCAATGCTACTTGCTGTAGAATCGTCACTGTAGCATGATTCCGAGGGCGTGTGTGAAATTAGGTAAATTTTACTAATTTTAGAAGACACTTCTGGCAGCTCAAGCCACCTCCTCAATGTTCTTAAGAGGGTATCTAGATACTGATAATCAGGATATACTACATCCTCTTCTATTGAAACTGGATATGCCAGAATCTCTATCCCCTTCTCTATTGCCACCTTTAGCGATTCCCTTATTGACATGTTTAATATGTTACTTGAGGCATCATGGTACTTTCTAGAGTATCTACAGATCATTGCGAAAATCACGTTTGTGCTTCCAACGTTGAACACCCGTGACAAATGTGACTCTCCTGACCTCATCCTGTGAACCTGATCTAATTCCAACTGGCCATTACTCTCTAAAAAACTCCATAAACACTGATAAAATATAACTAGGTGTAATGTGTATGTTCCTACGGGCTACTAGTCTTTTAACCAGTTTGGACTTGTACTTGTTTGGCTCCTCTAGAAAAATAGTCAAAGCCTCAACTTCCAGTCCCAAAAGGTCAGCGGAACCTACGTGAATCTTTCTATTTATCGATTCGTTCACTTGAAACTTGGGAACACTAGTCGCTGAAAATTACATTAATTCATACTTAATTAGACTAAAACTGATAATTAACCATTAGTGTATGAATATTTTGCTAAATTATGAGAAAAAAGACTTACACAGAGCAATCTCGTCATTTGGCAGTTTCACTGAGTTCCAAGATGGGATTGTTTCAGTAGAAATTTTATTTATTGGTACAACTTGATATTCATTATGCTCTTCTGGAAATGGATCATCAATTAAATCGGCTAATTCAGCAAATTCAGCCGCCAACCAGGTTACCGCCTCCACAATATCAGAATCCATAAGATTTAGAGTTATTTTTTTAAAAAATAGAAAATACCATATTAAAATTACAAAAATGTTGCATTATGAGAGAGAAATCTGGATAATGAGTCTGAATCCAGAAAGAAGCATGCAACACATCACATGCTACACACATGGAAACATGTTTTCAGGTGCAAAAGTACCTATGACCTTCTTAAGTTTTACCATTTGTTTTAAAAATAAAAGTGCTAATTTTAAAAGTTAATTATTGGAGAAAAGCAAAGGATATTGGTTATACTAAATTGACCAAAATTATTTTACAAAAGCTGACGATTGTCTATTATAAAATCGATAGGATTATTTTAAAATTTAAATAATTAAAAAAACTCAATATTTTACACAAAAATCATTCTCAAAGGAAGATTAAAATAAATTAGGTTATTCCCTGAATTAGAGGAATTTTACTTAAAAATGAACAGCAACCAATTAATTTCCCATTTAAAAAATAATTATACACAAATCTCACAAAATATATGAAAAAAATTTACTATTATTATCACATTATACACCTGTTTAACACTATTTTTTACATCTTTATTCTACACAATCATTCACATAATGTTTATTATTTTCGGATTTAATAGCAGATTAACTAAGATTTTCTTATATTTAAATTTCATTTTCACATTTTATATTTTTTATGTATCATTTTTTACCTTAAATATACCAAATGTTACCTCATTCAGGTTTCTTTACAATTCGTTTTACACAATTTTTCAGATTCCACTCCAACTATCGCAATATCGCAAAATTAAACCAGTTCCATATCTTCGGATCTAAGAAAAAGGGTTCCCGATTTGTGGAAGACGAAGGCGATACCGCTGTTTCCTTGGAGGTTTTGGACCAGTTACACACTGACTTCAAGACCAAGTTGAAATCCATAGAAGACCAAGTTAGGTCTGAACTCGCCAAAATCTCTGAACACAAAGCAGCGTACGTACACTCTAATTATGAACTTTTAGTCCGAGTTTGATTGGTCACATTTTCATCGAAACCGATGATGGAAAGAAGCAGCTACGCCACCTATCTTCTATAGTAAATAAGGGGAACTTTGAGCTGGTTGTCACTCCTTTATCAATGGATAACTTATATGACATATTCACCACTCTCTCCACTGAATTAACCGGCTACAACGTCAAATTAATCCAAAAGTTTATTAATATCTTTTATATTTTTTAGTGTTATTTCGGTCAACATTCCTCAAATGGGCGCTGACATCAAGTATTTTAATCAATTTTTAAAAAAATTTAGGAAAAAGTCCCAGGAAAACGTCAAGAGGATTATGAATCAGGGATTGGATCAAATTAGGTTTCGTATTTAAATTCTGATTTTTTTAGAATGGCGAGACAGAACACTATGAAAAAGTTAAAAAACTTGGAATCAGGGCTTAGTCAGGACATGGTCTTTAAACAAAAGGTATTTTAACTTGACAGCAAAGCTATTTAGTCACAAATTGAGAGTACTGTGAAGCCGTCAACAAGTAATGTAGAGAAAATGTGTAACGATAAACTTTCAGCTCTTAAGTAATATATTCACTCCGTTACATTATGTAATTTTGCAGACAAGTTTAGCCATTTGTTCCTTTTTAATACATTTACACCGATGAGCTGTAAAGTCAGCAACGCGTTCTCCGATACAGTCTTTCCATTACAAACCAAACTATACTCACTGTTTTCCTGTTTAATTTCTGGCAGATTTTCAGGCTTCACTGAAACGTTAAATATTCCGTAAGCTAAAACTGAAATGCTTCTAGGCCTTATCCGACTTATCTTCCCTAAGAATAAAAGTAGAAAGGGAAGTGTTACCTATAATAACATCTAACTTTGGAATAAAAGCCAACACCCTAAGTGATATTCTGAGAGAAACTAGGCCCTGGTAGTCTCCTGTAGTAAGATACCCGAGTGAATCCAGAGGAACAATATCTCCACAACTGATCCATACTCCAGAAAAATCGTCATTGTAACTTGAAAATTTTACTTTGATTTAAACTTACTGCATCAGAAAATTTGATAAATAAGCGTAAATACCACTGTTTACATTTCCCAAATACGATGGGTGGATCTGAACCACTCCCCTAAGTAAATATAAATAAAAAGCAAACACATACGTTGTTTTTAAAAACTCCAGGGAAGGAAGGGTTTCAATATATTGTTTGAAGGAGGGATCTTCAGATATTTCCCTGACGGATTGTAAAAACGTCTCAAGTTGAGATAGTATTCTTGTTTTATGCGACGATGAGTGTAAACACAGTGATATATCTGAAGGCAATTTTACAAAATTATTGGATAAAATTGTTGTATGACGTGGAATAGATAAAAATTGGACAAGAAACTTACCATTATTACACTTTTCAACAGACTCTAATACGCTGTGTAAGGAGGCAGGCTTAGATTCTATGACTTTCCAGGAAAACTGCGCCATTCATCTTCATACATGAACATGAAATTTTAACACACAAATTTAAAATATTTTACAAATTAATATAATGTGAAATCAGAAAATTTCTCAACAACAGCTCTATATGTATCAGGCACATATATTAGGATGAAGATCAAGATTTTTAATTTAATTTTATATTTATATTTATTTTAATTATATGTAATATATTTTTTAATCAAAAATGAAGTCTTCTAAAAAGAATCGCAGGATGAAAAGGTCGAAGGCCCAGCCTTTTCCGGCATTCAAATCTTCGACCGCTACTACGAATCCTTATAGAGCTCCTCCCAAGGGTTTAAAGGAAGGTATAGAATTTATAAAATTTAATAATATTTTTAGGCCAATACAGGACTAAAGGTACAATTAAAAGGCTGAACATGTACAAGGAGAAACCTAATTTTTCAAAAATGAAAGCTAAAACCTTAGATCCGGCAAGAATTAACCCAGACAGAAGATGGTTCGGAAACACGAGAGTTTTGACACAGGAACAAATGACGAATTTTAGAAACGAACTGGGCTCTGTTAAGGATGATCCAAGAACGTATGTTACTATTATTATAATCACGCTTTAGGCACATTATCAAGAGGAGTAAATTACCTATGTCTCTGCTTACAGACACTAATATTAAAATTGATAATTCTAAGATTTTATCCATTGAGTCACTGGAGGATACCTTTGGAAGGAAGAGTAGGCGCAAGAGACCGAAACTTCAAGTTTCCACAATAGAAGAGTTGGTTACTGATGTAAACTCTAGAGTTTATGATCGAGATAAAGACACGTCCCTGTCAATAATCGGTGACAATTTAACTGATGAGACTCCCAACGTGATTTTCAAAAAAGGCACTTCTAAGAGGATTTGGGGAGTAAGATTTTATTTACCAATTAATATAGTTTTTAATTTAATTTTAGGAGTTGTATAAGGTCATTGACTGTTCTGACGTGGTCGTTCAAGTGATTGATGCAAGAGATCCTATGGGAACGAGGTAAATTGATTAATACTCATTTTTTCCAGATGCCTGAGACTTGAAAATTATATGAAAAAACATAAAAGCAGTAAAGTTTTGATACTCTTGATGAATAAATGTGACTTGGTACCATCCTGGGTTACTGCAGCATGGATCAAGCACCTTAACAGAGAAATTACAACAGTGGCATTTCACGCATCAGTCAAAAACCCATTTGGAAAAAATACACTAATTCAACTATTAAAGTATTTTTTTTTATTTTTTAAAAAATTTTAGGCAGTATTCCCAGCTTTTCAAGGATAGGAAGCACTTTAGTGTGGGATTTATTGGATACCCAAATGTAGGAAAAAGTTCTGTTATCAACACCCTTAAAGGGAATAGAAGTTGTAAAACTGCCCCGATACCGGGTAAATTATTTCACAAAACAAACCATAATATGAAAGGTGATAATTTGATTAAATAGGTGAAACAAGAGTATGGCAATATGTTTGTTTGACAAAGAGAATCCACCTGATTGATTGCCCAGGAGTTACTCCATTTGAAGAGGGAGATGACACAGATAAGGTATTCTTTTTTAAAAGGCTTATTATTTTAGGTTCTAAAGGGAGCAATAAGAGTTGAAAGGATCCCAGATCCAGAAAATTACATAAACAAAGTCATAGAACTAGTCAAAAAGTAAGAAATTGTTGTTTTACTTGTAATTTGTAGGGATGGACTTGTACGAAGGTATGGAATCAAGGACTTTACAGAGGATAATTTCCTCGAACTAGTTGCAGCCAAATTTGGAAAGTTCAAAAAAGGCAAGGTCCCAGATATCTCAATTGCAGCAAGAATAGGTAAAAATCTATCCACTAATTCTTAAACAAAATTCCATAAACAGATGAAATCTTATTCTTAGTGCTCTACGACTTTCAAAGAGGAAGGCTGCCCTTTTACTGTGAACCGCCAAAGGAAGAAAGTAAAATAGATCCAACAGAAGATCTTAGAAAGGTACTAGTTCATTTATCTTTTAATTAATAACAAAATTTAGCATTTGGAGGAAATTGAAAACCTGTGTGTCCAACAGACTACTGAAATAGAGGCAGAAGATGTGGAAAATATCTGCAATTTAAAGGAATCCGATGAAGTTATAGAATATAATAAAGTTGAAGAATCCGATGAAGATGAAGAGGATGAAAATAGTGACAAATCGCAAGTGGAATCATACCCACATAACACACCTACTCAAATCCCCAATTTGGACTACAATTCCTTTCTAACATAATGTTTTAAATTGTTATAAATTAAAATGAAAATTTATAATGATAAATAACCCTATAAAATATCTGTTTCATGTAGTTATTTTCTTGTTTTTGATACCCGGTACCAATACATACATTAATATATGTGTTTAGGGATCAATTCTTTTGTATTAAGTGGTAAAACTTTTCATATATCACCAATTTATCGCATAAATAAAAGTAAATTTACACTTTTGTCCGGTTCTGATACCCTAAACACCGTTACGGAGCTAGTAGCACAGAGGTTTGACAAGAAAAAAGAAGAAATTGACCCAAATTCGGATTTCTACAAGGTATTCGTAATAATTGATTTAGAATTTAGGAGTTTGGGGCGGATACGCTGGATAAAGTGGAGCTGTTGATTCTGTTGGAGGACGAATTCGATTTGAACATACCAGATAACCACTTTAGGACACTTAAGTCAATTAAGGAAATTTCTAGGTACATTGACGGAAAACTACAGTTGAAAGATCGTATAAATTTAACCAGTCCAGAGTTAAATAACTGAAATTAAGTTATACTGTCGGATATGCCAGTAGTTTCGATACAAAGCGGTGGAGATGATGTTTCCGCAATAGTAGTAGACCCAGGCTTTGAGTCTATGAGGGTCGGAAACTGTCAAGAGGACTTTCCAAGAGAGTATATACCGAGTTTGGTGTATAGAGATTTTGACCAGCCAGCAAGTTCTAGGGAAAGTTGGAATATACTCTCACCAGTCAAGGTGCGACCGTTTGCTGAGATGAGAAGACTCCTTCATGTAAACAGGGACAATAATCTAGATCTTGACCCTTTTGTGTTTGAAAGACTATTAAGGTTCGGTATTGAAGGGCATGATCTCTTTCTGGACTTTGAAGATAACGGTAAATCAGTAAACAAGATAGGAGGGTTAGGACTGGACCCATCAATGCACCCAATTTTGGTGGTGGAACCGACAGCAGAAAGCAAACAATTCAGAGACTCATCGTTGGAAGTAATTTTTGAACAAATTGGAGCTTGCGCATCATATTTGGCAAAGAGAGCGGCCCTCACGGCATTTTCAGTTGGAAGATCATCAGCCCTAATTGTAGATATTGGAGCAGGTGGTTGTACAGTATCACCAGTCCATGAGGGCATTTCCTTACAGTCAACAATCCAGGACTCTCTAGTTGGTGGGAATACACTTGATTTACAACTCGCAAATTATCTGTACAACGATAACCACAGGTTGTTTGAACCCTCAAGTGATCCCTACAAGGAGTATTTAAGGCTTCAAACAGCCAAAGAACTCAGAGAAAAGTTCTGTTTTTATGATAATGTATCTGAAGATACTAACGCCACTGATGGTGCTAGTAACAGTCAACAGAATCAGGAGAATAGTGTTAGTTCAGGAAAGGCAAATCTTAACCATTTACACCATAACCAAAAAGATGTTAAAAATTTTAAGGACAAGAGTATGAAGTATAATTTACCAGACGGCACTGTAGTTAATATGGAAAAGTATGCTACCAGTGTTCCTGAGCTGCTTTTCAATCCATCAGGGTCAACAGTCTCAGAGTTCAATAATTTCAAGGGGATTGTTAACATGATAAATGACTGTATATTCGAGTCAGACGTCGATATAAGAAGAGAACTGCTGTCCTCGATTGTGATAGCCGGCGGATTTACTCTTACACACGGGATTATTCCAAGGCTTAATCATGAGCTCCTCAAAAGTACAATAGGTTCAATATCTAAATTTAAGCTTGTACATTCATCTTCGTATCTGGAGAAAAGGTTTTCAACATGGCTAGGAGGCTCAATTTTAGCTAGTCTGGGTCGCTTCCAACAGCTGTGGATCTCAAAATCTGAATACCAAGAACACGGAACCATTATTGCATATCGTAGATGCCACTAATCCCTAAATATACACATACATATTACTAAATTTTAATAGTGCCTATTATATATAAATAATCATAATTTTAAGTTTGGATATACAATTAAAACGACTCAGATGAGAACCCATTGCTTAGAGTTAAAGTAAGGGTTCAGAAATTAGAGGTAGGCGTCGGCCTAATATTTTGTGTATAAGGTAAAATTTAACATCCGTAATAGTTTCATACAAATGTTAAGGTATATTATTGTATAATTTACTAACATCTCATATGTTAGTATATATATAATCTCCTAAACATGTGAATTAAAATAATAAAAACGTACATTAAGTGATCTTAGAACCATGAATTAGAGTCATCACCTACGTCGAGTTCCCCACTAAGATTGTAACTTTTTGGAGCAGATTGAGTTGGTACTCCATTCGATGGTTTGGATAAAACTCGGGGATCAGTTAGAGGGAAAGTCGGGAATGTAAGGCTAGTTCCAGTGGGTAGTGAATTCAATGTATCGGGTTCATTTAGTGGAGCCGGTGGAGAATTTAGAAGTTCTTTAAACTTCTCAGCAACCTTAGTCTTACTATCCTTATTATCGGGGTCGACGTCTTCAGCAAATTTAAACTTGACATAGTCGCCTTGCTTAACAAAGTACCAGTGATGCGTTGGTTGTCTGTCAACATTGTCACATTGAGCCAATGCAAAAACAAATGGCACATGTTCGCCAACCTTATAATATACGAAATACTGAGCGAAAGGCAGTTTAAATCCAGTTTCCTTTACATGTCCCTGTAACTTGAAAAAAGGAAGAGTAAAGGTAGTGTTCTCAGTAGCCATGGAGTGCCTGTAAAGAAGGAACCCTTCAGGAACAGGACTTAATGGTGCATTTGGAGTAGGATCGTGGTAAAATTCAACAGAATCTACAAAACGGCCCCAATTCATGTGAGAGAACTTAGTATCTAGATCAAGTAGCAGAGCATTCTCGCGTAATTTAGATACTCTGTAGAACTGGTACAATTGGTAGTTGACTAAATCTGAAACTTCATGATCTTCCAACTTGTTTAGAGACATAAAGTAGAATTTCCACTCATTACCGCCTTGATATGCGTAGAAAGAGTGATTTAACTTGTTAGCTCCGCTCTCAGAGGCTTTCTGAACGAATTCCATTAGCACAGGGACTTTGGCATAGCGATCAGGTTCATTTCTGAAGTAGACATTTACTCTCACAACCCCGAAAAGAGGGAATCTAAAACCTGCATAGTTATTTTTGAAGTTAGTCACTTTTTCCAAAGTAAAGTTCGCAGCGTTTGAATCTCCCATGGTTAGCGATGGTGTAAAAGTAACCTTGACAAGGTTTAAATCTGGAAGAACATCAGCATCTCTATCTACAACCACATCTCCAAATGTAACACGGTCGTCTTGATTTAGATCAAGCCGGAAGGGATTAGTCAAGAGTGTCTTGGATTCATTTGAAAATTTGGTTAACATTTGGGTGAATTTTGGAAGTACTTCTGAGAATTCAGATAAATCTAGCCTTAGTTCAACTGAGCGCATGAGCTTGTAAAATTCTTGCAATTCAGTAGTCTTCACCCATTTGAGGTCCCTATTGACCCAGACGTGGTAAAACGCTTTATCAAGAGATCCAGAGTTTTCAAGGGGTGCAAACAATGCAAACATGAATGGGTTATTTGAATTCTTCTGGTAAAATACTGTTAGACCTGCGTATCCATCTGCAAGAGGTTCGAAAGGCGCAGCAAAATCTAAGGGAAATCCAGAAAGCCACAAGTCGTTCAACAAAAACTTTTGAAATTTCACTACACCAGTAGGAGTAGGAGTAGGAGCCTGTGCCTGAGGGGCAGCTGCGGAACGAGGTTCAGCATTTGATGGAGGAGCTTCAGCAGCTGGTGGAACAGCTTCAGCAGGTGAAGAAACTGAAACATCTTGACCGAGAGAAGCACTTAGAGCTCCGACAGCAGCAGCAACTTCAGGAGTAGGGTGAACCGGTGCATCAGCTTGACCAACAGCAGACATGACACGTTGTTGAGGAGCTGAAGCAGCAGAATGCAAAAAGTATGGCTTGTGATGTAGATAGAGCTCAAAGCCCTCACCGAGTTCTGGACCAACAGGTACTTTATAGGGAGCAAGAGGAACATTTAAAAATAAACCAGAGCCTGGTAATTCAGTCTTTACAGGTAATCCCAAGAGTGGATCGACAACTTTAAATTGTGGAGCAGAGGATTCACCAGACTCTGATACTGGCGGGGAATGAGGTCGGAGTAATTGAAGGAAAACCCTATCAACAGTAAAGTCTTCGTGTTTTGTTTTATACCACACTGAGGTTGCTGCACCAGTAACAACTGCCAAATCCAATGTTTTTCGTACTGCAAACGCCTTTTCAAGTTCAACCAATTTGTTGTTCACACCATTGTCACCTTCTGGTACGAAGAATGTCCAAGATCCTTCAGCGTTCAGATGATAATGGTAATGAGTATTCATCTGAGTACTTTCAGTTACAGTCGTTACAAGTACACCATCTGTACCAGCTACAGGTTTATAGTCGGATAATACTAAAACCAATGGTTTACCAAGTGACTTAGAAGAGTGAACCTTTAACATATAAAAACTCATGTCAACTGGAAGTCCATCAACTGAAAGATCAACTCCATTTAACCTAAGTTTAGCAACCTTGAATTTTAGACGAGTATAAACGTCATCTACCAAATTCGATGTTGAAGGTCTGTATCGATATGTTTTATAAGTTACAGAAAAAAATGCTGAGTTCTCTGAAGTTGAAGTCAAAGAAGTACGATAAGCAGTATTATTATAATATCTGTATTCAACTTTGAGTGGTTTCGACAATTCAAACACAAATGCATCATTTAACTTGTTATTTAAATCCTCAAGTTCCTCATCAAGATTCACAACATTGTGGGCGTTCCAACTATCGGCAGTTTTATCGAATGAAAAGAATTTAGGAGTTTTGTTATCGAAACCTAACTTCAACAGTAAAGGATTATCAGCCCAAGAATAAAATCCAAGAGAGCTTACTTTTCTTTTATTAACGGGAAGTGTAGAATAGTAAGAAACAGAATACATCCTGTCATTTAAAAAGAACTTGTCGAAAAGTGATTTAACACCTAAGAGAGAATGTCTTGAAAAGTTATAACCGTATGGGACATACTCAAATCTTTTTACAACCACAAACTTTCCCAAAGACACATAAGCGAAGAATAGTTTGTCAAAGTCTAAAGCTACCGGACGGAATGACCTTCTTGGTTTCCTTGCAGGGGCTGCAGTTGATAATGGAAGAACACTATTTGACGATCCAGAAACTCCATCTGCCCCAGTTGTTGCCTTCACAGTAGGCACGGCAGCAGCAGCTTCGGCACGAGGTGTTCCTGCTGCAGTAGACTGAGTTGAATCGGCTCCGCCGGCCCCTGCTTTAGTGCCAGCCATAGACTGGACGACAGAACCGGACAAAGCGGCGGTAACCTGAGCAACTTGACCAGTAGATTCAACATTTGATGTTTGTTGTCTCTCTTGCGAAGTTACAGTCCTCAAAACGCCTGTTCTTTGTTCTGATGCAGTTCCAGCACGGACTAGAGTGGTAGTTACTGCAGAGGTCGCAACTTGAACACCGGTTGTTCCTGAAGGTAGTTGAGCAGAACCAGTTTGAGCAGCGTTTGAAGCGGGTTGACCAGATGCACCGGCTTGAGCTGGTACAGTTGACTTTGGAGCAGGAAGTTCTGGCACAAGTTCAAACTCTGAAAGGAACTTATTGTAAAGCTGTGGAACCCATTCATCAGTAGACTTACCAAACAGCATCAAGTCATTAACAAGATAATCAAGGTACGATAGAACTGCAGTTGGCAAAACGAAGTCTGGAAGCCAAAATCCCTTTGCATCTACTGAAAAATGTCGGACTAGTCCGTCGTCAACAACCTCAACTAACAATGGGACAAGATCCTGGTAGAAGTAAACAGAAACGGATTTGGCCCTGACCAAAGGTAATTTGCTAAGAACTAATCCGCCAAACACCCATTTACCAGTGAGGAAACTTTCATTATTTGTCAACTTATGGACATACTTAGCGTAAGGATTAGTTGAGTGAAGCATTGTTTTGGTCACAGCAAGTTCGTTTAAACCATAAGTGCCATTTTTCTTGGCCAAATCCAACAAAACTGGGAGAGGATTTGTGAACGATTCAAGCTTAAGACGAAGGTGTCCAAGGTCCAACTTTTTTTCATCGGTATTCAGAAATACCCAATTTCCAGCACTTGTAGGATAGTAATAATGATAATGTTCCACCATAGCATTATTTTCCCCAGGTTCTGGAGCAGGTGATTTTGACAATAACTCTAGAAATACTGGAGAATAGAAATAGTCTGGACTATAAACTACTGCACGGTATACATTATTTTTTGGAAGTGGTAGATTCCACCGGGCAAAGTCAAATCCGTGATTCATGACCTTATCAAGTTTAACTCCAGTTTCATCAGAGAACAGGAGATATCCAACCATTTCCTCAGGGAGATCAAAATTCTCGTGTTTGTACTCAACCATTTGCAACTGAGTAGGCCGTCCAGTCATATGAGATTTAAGCCTTTTACCTAGATCTAATGTGACATGTGTGGTGTAGTAAGGTAGTAATACATCATGTAAACCAGCAACTGGGGTTTCATTAGTAACTAAAGGATCCAATAACTTGTTCCAAACATCTCCATTAGTCCAGAAATAATGCAATCTATCCTCAACATTTTTAGCAGTCCCCTTCTGGTCGGCGTGTTCAAGCTCTACGTGTACCGGTACTCCACTAAGCCAGTAAACTTTTGCAAGTTTAAATTTTAAAACTTTATTTACTAGTACTACACGTTTTCCATTAACCTCTAACAGCAAAGTCTTGAAAGAAGACTGATCAGACAATGTATGAGTCCAAACTTCGAACTTAGATTCAGGAAGTGAAGTATTATCTTTAGAAACAGTAACATTTTGATCAGTCTTACTATTATAATTGGCTTTCTTATCAAGTACTAAAGTGTGAACATTGGGTGAGTGATTAACCATAAATTTGAGTAAATTCAACAGACCCTCCTCATTCAACTTCGTTTTAGACTCAAGTAAAGTATGGACCAACCAACCAAAGTTAGGATCAGGGAAATACTGGAAGTAGTAATATCTAAGGGGACCATTCCTTGTATTATAAAGTGAACTTCCAACTTCCATAAGAAGAGGGAAATCTTGCAAATCAGTGACTACTCTTACAAAGTGGGTATATCCCAAATCGGGGACTTTGTATACAAATCTGCCCCACAGGTTAAAATTCATGAGCTTAAAAGTCGGCGAGAAAACTGAAGCCGAGCTATGAAGGTATGATTTAAAGGTTTGACCAACTAAACCTTGATCTACGACTTTCATAGCAAGGCCATTGGTGAAGTACCTCTCCCAATATCCAGCAGCAAGGCCCCCAGTCAACTCCACATCTGCGGAATAAGCGAAGTTCTTTCTTGCCATTGATAACAATTCAAATAGGGCTACGTCGTCAAGAGCATTAGTGGCTGTTTTCAGTGGAACCCATAAACCAGAATCTTTGCGACCGAAGTACTTGCTTGAGTTGGAGGTGGTCACATGAACAAACACAGGATAGGAATCATCCAACCAATATACGGTAAATTTAACAACCTTAAGAAGATCAAAACCTTTCAGGACTGTTCCCTTTTCTTTGAATGCTGTAACAAAAGGTGCAAAATCCTGAGTTTTTACAGGATCTGTACCAACTCTAACTTGCGGAACGTGAGTATATGTAGTATACTTATAGAAAGGCCTCGGGTTAAATGTTACCAAGAAATCAACAGCTTTTTTCTCTGTGGCTCCTTCGCCAACTGATCCCGTCGCAGGTTTAACCTTTACATCTTTTGAAAATACATACGGTAGTTTGTGAACAAGATCAACTTCAACGTAGAAATCAAGTGTTTCGTTTGCAGCAGTAAGCTTGGTCTTCAAAACTTCTACTTGGAGTGCAGCATCGGTTTTATCATGTGCAACCCATTGACCAGATGTATTAAAGAAGTAGTTATGACTTTGTTTAGTTGTAGATGAGGATTCAGATCCTTCAGTAGCAGGGGTAACAGTAGTTAGGGTAGCAAGAAAATAGACACCAAGAGGTACACCATCAGAATTTTGAAATACTTCCAGTTGTGTCATTGTGCCTTTAGGCATAACAACGTTTAGGGGAACATAGTTGTAGCTCAAAGATGGTACTGTAAATGGTTTATCCCGTGTTTCATCAGCGGATCTTGGTAGTTTGTGGACATATTTCTTAAATCCGGAAACACCATCAACATCTGATACAGAAACATCAACAGAAAAGCCGTATTTCTTATATGATTCTTTCATAGTAAGTTCAGGTGAGAAGCTAGATGAAGCTCTGTCTTTAACTTCCTTCAACTTTGCATATAATGTTTTCTCTGAAAGTTCGGCCAGTTCAAACTTTTTCCAGACCCCTTCAGAAGTATTTTCATAAAACAAATGCTTATTATCATGGGTGAATGCATTAAACACAACAGGGGCTTTCCAAAGAGTGTATACAGATAACCATTTTAAGTGTTGTGAATTAAGACCAGGAAGTTCAAGTGGAACAGAATCATACATTAGTGACTTGACCAAGAACGGGAACTTCTTAGAAAATGGAAGATAGGACAAATATGTGTATGACTCAAGACCAAGATACAAATCGTGGTAATCTAAAGCAAATGAATCGCTGTGCAATCCTGGAGCAAGCTCGAAATCATATTCATTGTCAAGACCATCTTCGACATCTAACATATATCCCAATAACTCTGAATCATCTGGAAGTTCGTCACTGTCATAATCAAAGAGCCACTTGTATTTGTTAAAGACGTACCAGACATATCTGGGATTGCTCACGGTCTTTAAAGCTAAAACATGGGGAACATCACCTTTTAAACCAACGAGTACAGATGAATAAGTAGATGACGTAGGAAGTCCATTAACATCTTCAGTACCTTTAAGAAACTTAGAAACAGTGAATTTCTGAGCAGTTTCTGGTACAGAGTGAGTATAAACGTTCCATTCACTGTTTAGTTGTTTGGAAGTAACATTCACAGAAGTTCCACCTGCAATATATGTTGACTTGGCTTGAAGGTTAAGTTCTAAAACAGGTCCAAGATCTTCAGAAACTTCATTTAAAAGGTTCCCAACCTGTTCTGCGGTTAAGTCGTTTGCTCCCTGAGGAAGAGGGTGCAATGACAATAAACCTGTTCCGTCACTTCTGAAATACCTTGGATCAGAGTTAGTTTTAACAACAGCAGGAACAGCTCCTCTGTAATAAACATGTACATTTCTAACAGCAGTATAATCAAGACCAGTTAACAGTTTACCGTTACAATTCAATGCAGATAACTTAACGTCATCAGTGAACTTGTGGGTAAGCCCTGTCAATCCTGGCTTAGACACCTCCATAGTAGATAGTGTTACTTGAACCTTTTCAGTACCAGCATCTCTAGGAAGTTCATAAGTAGTAGCCGAGCCACTCGTTAGTTTCCTACAAACATCCAATGAAGAAACTGTGTTTAATCTAGCTCTGACTGTATCCAGGTAGGATAAAAGAGACTTATTTGCTTCTGGAGTAAATAGAAGCCAAGAGGGCCTATTAACACTGTTAAGAAAATAGTGCATCGTTCCATCGTTTAAAAATAGCCTGATTCCAAGGGGGACATATTTATATACATAAACCTCAGCTTTTTTAAGAACTACATCCTTCAGTGTGAAATCTTCTGATTCCTCAGTCGTACCTTGTTTGATCCGAGCCAGTCTGAGTCCAAAGTCGAAACTTTTCAGCTTTCCAAGTGTGAATGGTGTAGAAAGTTCATGAACCATTTTATCGTACAGAGTTTGCCTTCTTGTATCAAGTGGTTCAGAAGTTACCACAACAGTAACAGGCCCGGATTTATAAGTGCCCACTGAATGTCCCACATCAAGAGTTACGGAACCAAGAGAAGCTTTTGAGGTCTCCAACATCTTATTTAAAGCTGCATTTGTATCAGAACCGGCGTTAGAATCCAATGCAGTCTTCTTCCACAGTCCAGTCTCACCATTATAAGCATAATAATTGGCAAATGCAACCTTTTGTTGGAGACTCTGAACAGGTTGTTGAACAGCCTGCTGGGGAGGTTGTTGTGAACCCTGAGGCTGCTGTCCAGCATCGGTTGAAGGAGCATTCTGTGGCTTAGGAGCTCCAGGTGCGCTACCTTCGAGTTTAAGAACAAGAGGATAATTCAGGAACCAGTAAACGGTAGCAGCTGATGCGCCTTCTTGTAAGTCAACGCCCTCAGATTTAACATCTTTCCCAGCTACAGATAATTTCTCAAACTTAAAAGGAGCGTTATTTTTAGCTTTGTGGACAAAAACCTCATAACCTTGAAAATTTGTAGAATCGGCTTTTGTGACAGTTAACAATTTGCCAACAGATAGATAATTATTCTTCGAGGAAACATCAACAACATATTTATCATTATCAGCAACAAGTTTCTTGTTATCGGCAACCAATTTCTTAAGTAGCGCGGCCGGAGTTTTAAGTTCAGGGCCTAGGAGAGCCTTGGTCCAAAAGCCAAATCCATTTGTAGTATAATAGACAAATTTATTACCAGAACCACCAGAAAGAGTTAAGTTCATCTCTAAAAGAAGAGGAACGTCATCAGAGAAATAAACTGAAAGTTCATTAAGTCTGACGACAGGCAAACCCATTTGAGGTGCCCCGGCATTCAAAAAAGAACCAACAAAATGGGATTTTCCTGTTGTAAATCTATGAGTGTACTTGGGGAAACCGGTGTTAGAATTGTCGGCAGCAGTTACTCTAACAAGAACATCGTTTGTAGTGTAAGTCATGTCATTACTGGAGGGTCTATTCCCCAAGTCCAGAACAAGAGGAACTCCTAGATTCTCTTTCAATACATTTAACTTAGCCCTAACAGTTGTGACAGTATCATTCAGCCAATTGTTGGTTTCAAAGTTATATGTTAAGTATTCTCGAGTACCCCCTTTAAGGTCGAATTCCACCAAAAGGGGCATATTATACCACCAATAAACCACACCGTATAAAACAGGCTTATTTGGCAGAACTACATCACTTAGTTCTGACCCTGAAACCTCAACTCTTTTAAGTTTAAAGGGCTTTGAAGTTTCAGAAACTGGGTTCAAAAGTTTGTGTGTAACTTTGTAAAACTCATCTCTTGTATATTGAGCCTTCGTTAAGGTAAATGTCGTAACGAAGCCTGATAATTCGGTCGTATATGTTCCACTGGCACCTTCAACAAATTCATCCAAATTCATAACAACAACATTGCCGAAAGTAGCATTAAGTTCGTCAAGCTTGGGACCCAAAGTGGCTGGATCCAAAACTCTTGTAGGATCAAAGGCAAACTTGGTCCAAGACAAACGGGATTCACTGAGGAGGCCAGTGAAATGGTAATACCTAGCTGACGAACCGGCTTCATTTAACGTCTTAAAAGTTAAAAATAAGAGTGAATTAGCCCACCAGTAAGCAGTTAAACTTGAAACTGGGTCTTCAAATGAGTCGTATTTTACAAATGTGTCGAACATTAAATGTTCAGGTTTAAAAGGTTTAGGAAATGTGTGCGTAAATTTTGTATATCCAGGATAGTTTTCTACTTCTGCAACAGCAACCGATACTGTTACATCGGCAAATTTATAATCTTGTTTTGCTCTTGCATCGAAAAGATATGAATCAGCCATACTCTTCAACTGATCAACCTTATCATCTCTCAAATAAGTTACGACATTGAGTACTTTAGCACTAGCTGGTGTACCCGCCTTAGATGTGGGTTCCTTGGCTCCTTCTCCTTCTTCAGCGCCGGCCTTTTCTTTTTTAGTAAAAAAGAAGCCCAAGGCGACTACCAAAACCACAAGGGCCACAACGACGAGCAAAACTGAAACCAAGCTAGCCTTGTTCATCGGAAAAAACTACAATAATACTGAGAATTGAAGATATTGAACTAGTATTATGGTCTCTTCAGAATTCATTCAATAATCGAAAAATGTGCATGGAGCGGATATTAACACATTGTTATAAAATTTGATAAATATATATACAAACTATTAATAAATACAATAAGAATCAAAGTTTACGATTACAAAACAGAAAATAGTCCAAAATCATATGCAATAAATAACAACAGTGTCTATGGGGTTAATTATCAGAGAATGTAGAGCTGCGTAAACAATTTAGGTTCATTGGGTTCTCTCAAAATTTGAAGTATAACATATATATTAACCTTGAAATATATTATATTTTTCAATTTCCATCGAAAATTTAAAGGATTACTACCCTTTTATTCTACCCTGTGAGTATATTTTACACATTAAAGTATATCCATTTAATAGTTTCCATCTTGTTTTGAATATTTTTCTTTTACACATTCATTTGTTTATAATATATTAGTGCTTAAATACTTAAATTCTACTCTTATTTAATTTTTATTATAAGTTATTCTTACACATTTTATATAAAAGTGTATAAGATTGGTAAAAATTAGTTTAAATCGTATTTTTTCAGTTTAAAACTTAATTTAAATCATCTTTCTACAATTCTTCACTTACAACTAACTTCCATTCACCATCAAGTCTTTTGTAATTGATTAACCTTTGTCTTTCGTTAGAATCTATGACCCGTAAAATCGTGGTGAGGTACTTTCCACCTCTAGAATAAAGCCATATTTTATCGACACAATTTCCGCCCTTTGTTGCCCATATTGGAATATTACCTTCCACTATATTTAATATTGTGGTACCTCTGATGGGTGTGTAAACAATAGTATTGATACCTAAAACTTCATATTCTTTTACACTAAACTTGGTTAAATCTAAATTATTTATGTCATAATGTGGGAAATGGAGATCATTTCCTTTTGATTTTTCAACGTATGACTTGGGTGGTATTTCAACCCAATGTTCATTTTTATTTTCAAAATACCTGTATTCTAACCCTTTATTCTTTTGTAGAATTAATTCAGCTAAAATTGCTTCGTTTCCTATGTATGAGATAGATATTTGGAAAAAACTTGTATTCTCATTCTTTTCCCAAAATTTCTCATTTTTGTTTTCGACACTGGTTACTTTAACTCCAATTTTGGGTGACAAAACTCTTTTTATAATGCCGTTTTTGTTTGTTCTTTCCACCTTAAACAATTCTCTATCAGGTTTTGAATTTAAATCAAACTTTACCAATTTTACTTCCAAAAATTGATTCAGATGGTAATATGATTCTGACTTTTTGAGGTCAGTTTGAGCCCATGTTTTACCTCTTTTTTCGTAGTAAAAATCACTATTTTCTTTGTTTAAACCTAAAACTTTAATATGCAAATTTAATGAAGAATTATCTATCAAGTGCTCTGTAACAGATACACACACTTCACCTTTGACACCACCGTCCCATATCACACATTCACCGTCAACAACTTTTGCGATTTTGAAATCATCCTTGCTATAATATTTATGTGTCGTTACCTTACTATTCGATTTTTTTTCGATGTGGAATCTGTCAAAATCAACATCTTTAGAGATATCTAGGACAATACTATCAGAATGACAAAGGCATAAATAAAAGCTTAAAACATATATTACTTGAACAATCATATCAACATATTTTTTTACTTAGTTATCATATGATATTAATAAAGAATCCTCCTCGTTTTGCCAATTATTTCAAAATTGTTAATTTTTATGGGGAATTCATATCAAATGAATTACACATGTAGAATTATATCGTACACATCTGGTAAGTATGCATGAAATTGTTTAAATAATACAAAAATTGTCCATATTTGATAAAAAGTTGGGTAAAATTGTAAGTGTTAAGTCATAAAATCAGCATGCCTTCCATTTCCAAAGTACAAAACAATACATTTAACAATTAAATTGTATACACATAAGTATAATTTCTTTGTATTTTGTTGTTTATATTAATTTAAAGTTTTTTGTACTGAATAAACGGGTGTTCTTAATAATAACCTTTACTCACGGGGTACAAATCAATAATTATATATGATTTTTTTTGATTAATAAACAATTATAATAATTATTATTTTAATTATAAATATTTTGGTATTTTATCAAACTAAAAAATGTCAACGAGAAACTGAACATGCATGAAAAAACCTAGTAGAAGATACTAACAATATAAATAATGGAATGCAGAAATCAGACTAAATTAACATAAAATAATTGATGAATTCTTCTGTAAACTTTTGTTAAATTTATGAATTGACAAATAATTATGACTAAATTTATAAATCGACGTAAATAGATGGAAAATCATCACTATAAAACATAATTCTATAAATATATCAACATTAACCTATTATTGTGTATTTTCATGGTTGTATTTACAATTTTATGCCTGATGTGTAAAAAATGTGTAAGGGACCCGATAAAACTATCGATATAAATGGAACGTCCTCTTGATTTGTTTATAAAATAAGCCTAAATATGATATAAAAGGCTCATATGGGTGCTTATGACATATGTACGATGAGGTCCTGTCATCCCATTGCACGACTACACATACGATTTATCGATGTAATTATCCCCATAGACATTGTTGTTATTTATTATATTTATTTTGGTTGTATATTTTAATGTAATGTTTTACTCTCTGATTTCCACACACTTTGTAAATCAGTTGTATATTTTAATTTAGGGTTTCGTACCGATGTGTTTTCCTAATTTTTATAATGACACATGCTGATAGATAAATAGGACCTTTTATCTTATCTTCTTTTGCGTTTTAACTTTTTATTTTAATTTTTTTATTTAAAAGATAATTAAATGAACGCAACAAAGTTGGTATCGGCCGTCTTGGTTGTTGCGGCCCTTTTGGTCTTCGCTGCCGCAATGTTCTTCTTTTTTTACAAAAAAGAGACCAAAGTTGCGGAGGGAGGATCGGCTAAATCGGCAGATGCAACTCCAGAACCTCCATCGCCCAAAGTTCTTAACGTAGTGACCTATTTGTCAAACGAACGATTTAATGCGATGAAGGGAAGCCTAGGCGAGTCTTACTTATTTGATGCTAGATCTAAGTCTAATTCTTATCAATTCGGTGGAGTCACAGTTTCAGTTGTTTCAGGCGAATTGCCTGATTATCCAGGATATACGATGTATACCCACACATTTCCTACCCCCTTTAAGGGTGAGAAGTTGGTTTTCGACGGCGCGAATTCCAACGAATTCTTTGAAGACCCAGTCACTAGGCTTACTGCCTACTGGTGGTTTAATTCACTTTTATTTTTAACTTTTACTGCAGAAAAGACAGGAGATACTCCGCTAACAAAATATTTTCACTATACAGCCCATTTTGGCCAAGATGCCCTTCGATGGGACCGATTTGACCGCGATCCTAACACACTTTTGGATAACGCAGTTTTAGGCCCTAAACTGGATGAATTAAATGTATCTGCAGGCAATTTTGTTGCCTTGGGCCTTGATGAGTACGCTGAAACCCCTACCGGAGCTTATAAAACCGAGGTTGATGGCGTGACAGTTAATTTCACTCTTGCAAGACGCTCATCTTCTCAAACCGGTTTTGTTAAGTTAACACACAAATTGGCGGGAGTTTCAATGCCCGCCGATACTACCACTACACTTGCATCCAAACCATTTAAAGTAAAAAAGGTTTTGGTTTCTGGGACTGAGTTGTCTGACCTGGTTTTGACCAGAAAGCCAGTATTATCCGTCTCAGTTTTTTGGTGGTTTAACATACCCTTGGTCGCAGACTTTGAACTCCAAGGGGGTGCGCACGAACATTTAACATACAGTGTGGACACAAATAAGTGGGGATTTGAAGTCGTTGACAAGCTCAGGTCCAAGCTGTTTATGTTAAAGAATAAACTAGGTGACCCTCTCACTCTTGATTTATCGAAGACAGCTGATCGCGACCAAACTTACACGACCAATGGAGTATTGGTCAGAGTAAGTCCTGCAGCTACTTCGGCGGCAGGATATAAAAAGTTTACGCACCGTTTCTCAACAGGTAGTTCCCACTTAGTTGGCTCCTTTTCCTCCCATGGGACTCCCCAATTGGGTCTACCAGTTCTAAGAGTGAGTGAGGTTTCGGCCTATTACCTTTCTGATGTTCCACTTTTGCTTAAAATGAGCATGTCCACTTCCGGAGGCATGGCGACAACATATCTATACTTCTCAAACAATGGCCTTGGGTTATGGAAGAAGGTTGTTTTGGATGACCAGATGTCCACTACCGCCGCAGTTCTGAAAAAGCTTTCTGAAGACAACAGAGCGCTTTCACTAACAGACTCTTACGTATTAGACGCTAGAATGAAGGCCAGTTACCTTTCTGGTGGTAAACTTGTTTCTGTTACAAAGGCGGCAGTTGAAAATTTACAAGGCTTTACTACATACAGTCATTCCCCATCAGTCAGAGGACCTTTCAAATTCGAGAAGTTTACAGTTGCCGGTAAGGATGTATTGCCCGTGAGTGAACCATTACAAGGGACCACTGATGCCACTGTTTATTGGTATCTTGATGTTCCAATGTTGTTGAAGGTCGTGGGCACTTCTCAACCTGCCGCACCAGTTGGACCTCCTGCACAAACTCCCCCTTCTGGCTCTGGTTCAGGTTCTCCTTCTGGCTCAGGCTCAGGCTCAGGCTCTGGTTCTCCTCCTTCAGAGGCGTCTTCATCTGCGCAACGTGGAGACCAACCATCTAATACAGCTGTAGAAGAATCTGCATCTCCTCCGCCTACTCGTGCTCAACCTGAAGCTACTCAGGCAGAACCTTTCAATTTCTACTACTGGTACAATGCAGAAAGTAAGGTTTGGTCCGCCTTAGAGGAAGCACCAACCACAGCAGAGAAATTAAAGGAAGCCTTGAACAAGGCTCGAGCCACTCTGGGAAAGGTCACCTTAAACCTAGGCCATTCCTCAGGAACATTTACATCAGGCCCAGTAACTGTTACAGTCACCGACTCAGCCTCATATGACAACGACCCTCCGACATCTTTCACCAAACGAGTTCACACATTCTCAGCACCTTTCCCAGTAAGCATGGTAAAGCACTACGATTTTGACGTTGAACTCGGAAATGTCACGGAAGAACAATATAAAACAATAAGACCAGCAAACCAACCCCTTGTGCCTGAGCATATGGTAGTCCAACGCATGGAAGTATATTCGTACGGAGAAGTGCCATTACATTTCTACGTCTATGGAGTAGAGGGAACTCCTTTGCGTTTTTCAAACTCGTTTAAAGGAACACTCTGGTATCAATACAACAAGACTAATGTTCCTCTTAAAGACGTCCTTTTGTTGCAAAAGGTCCAATTGAGCCACACTGCAAAGATGGACGTTTGCCGCGGATCAGCTAAGAATGATGAGCTTGTTACATATAACCTGAAGCATTTGGCCTCTGAAGGTAGTACGCCAGTATCGGTTTCAAGGTCCGAAGTTCCAAATTCAAACGGCGTAATGTTGGTCCAGCATAAATTGCCCGATAACGTATCACTTAAGTTTTCTGCACTCACTTGTGGCCAGAAAATTTTGACAGGTTTGAACTCCGACGATTTCCACACAGTTATGGTGTACTACAAGGATCGGCTTCCAATGTACGTCAAGACCAACTCTGACCCCAAGTACTTCGCAATGAGCGGCGACGGCGCTTTGACCAGAGTAATGCCACCGGCAGGTGCCACTTCTTTCACCGATGAACAAGTGAACACTGCTGTGACCACTTTGTCCACCAAAGTCGGCACAGTGTTTGATGTAGATTTTTCAAAGAAGGAGGCATACACCTTAAATGAAACTGACTTTTTGGTTACAAAGACTGAAGAAGCAGGCTTCAACAAATACCTACACAAACTCAAGTCTACTGGGGCAGAACAGGAACAAACATCATTTACTGTACGAACATTTATGTACGGTGATAGAGATGCAGTTGTATTCTCAACAGGTTTAAAGGTATCCGACTTTTCAGTATACTATAAAGAGGATTCACCGTTATACCTGCACGTGAAGACTGGCGACGATAGTCCAAAGTACTATCATTTCGTTCATGACAGCGGTCTGTGGTTAGACGACGGTGTTTTTGATACATTTCAAGAAGAGGACGTTTGGGAAAAGCTTCAGTACGTTCAAGACGGTCTCGGCAATGAGTTCTCGCTTGATCTTGCGGAAGACCTTGGTAATAAACTTTTCAACGTCGACTTTGTTGAATTTGATCTGGTTCCAGGATATATGAAGTACACATACAAGCCTGAGGGCATGGAATACCCGTTCTTGCTCAGCAACTTGTTGCTTTCTGGCTCTCAAGTGAATCTTCCTCTAACAGTTAACCACCTGTTTTCACTAACCGTCTACACATTCAGGAAAAACTACCTTTTCTTCCACGTAGTGACTTACGACAGGACTGATTTGTTTTACAAGTCAGATTTTGAAGGCGGATACACCCCAGTTACGTTCGACCGCTTCGACGAGGAGTCATTGGCAAAGGTATTGAAGGATCTGAAATCAAGGGTTGCTGATCAACTATCTCTGGAACTCACCAAAGAGACTTCATACCCATACCACGAGTTTACTGTGAACGTCGTTTTACAAAACCAGACGAGTTTTGAAGGATATAAGAAGTATTTGCACGACCTGGTTGACGGAACAACTTCAGTTCCATTCAAGCTGGCCAGCGTTAAGAATGATGGTTATGTGACAAACGTCCCCCTTTTCAATGAATTGGTATACTTTGCGTACGTTTACATGCATGAAAACACACCTTTACTTTTGGAGCTCCACTCATCCAAGAAAAATATGAATTCCTACCACTACTATTATTTCGCTAACAACTTGGGCAACTGGGAACTCTTGGAAAACCCTTCCCTTGGTCAACTTCCCTCCTCTAACTTGAAAGAAGTTCTTAACACTGCAAGAGACAGGATGGCTAGGACCTTTAAGGTTGACTTGTCCAGGAAGTTCAGCTCCAAACTTCTCGCCTCACCGACGGAGCACTTTCACCTCAATGTCCAAGTTACGGAAGACACGCGCGAGACCTGGGGGTTCTCGCTCTATAGCCATGTTTACTCTCTTGTGAAAACAGGTAATGCTGAGAATGTGTCACCTCCAACTGCTGCAAATCTCAACGCAACCACAGTACTAGAGCCGTCATCCGATTCCGCTGACCGTTCACCCCAACAGGAGCAACAAGAGGCCAGAGTGGCAACTTCAAGAAGCTTGGGTCGCGGAGCTGTACCATCAACACTCCCTGACTCTGTTGTTCAGACTCCAGAAGGTGCTCCAGCTGCGGTATTACTACCAGAGCAATCAGCCCTTCAACCAGACAGCACCAGGGTCGTGCCTGCAGTCGAGCGTGTTTTGAACACCTACCAGACATTGAAGGCAAACGCCCTGAGAGGAGTTAATGTGATGAGCGCAGCCTTGCCAGTGGTTGGAAAATTCACTTTAGGAGACACCCCAATGAGTGGATTCGGAGTTGACACTGTTTTCAAGGTCAACGTCTACTGGTGGCTTGACCATGAACCCGCTTTCGTGCACTTGTACAACGGTGTAAATAACAAGTACTACATGAAGAAGGGAGATAAGTGGGCTTTGGCCACCAAGTCTGATCTTCCTTTGTCAAGAGCCACTGTGGCATCAATGCTCGAAGAACTCAAGGACACTTTCGTTAAGCCAGTTGAACTTGACCTTGACAAGAGCAGTTCGTTTGACTCATATGTCAAGTACGTGTCAGAAGGACTTACCCTTCGCGTTGTCCCATCACACTCACTAGACGAAGGTTTCAGGGGCTTTACTCACTTCTCAGCCACTAACCACGAGAATGTGTTTAGAGTTAATAAGTTAGAGCTTTGGGGCGACATAGTACTCACTAACCTCCATGACGGATTTGTAAGGAGTGCCACAGTTTTCACAGATGGTGACTTACTCCCACTTGTTTTGGAGCTTGAATGGACAAAGTTGAACAATTCTGGCTTTAAAAACAAGTATAAGTACTTCAAGTATTCTTCAGAAGGATCATGGGTTGTTCATCCAACCGATAATAACAATGAAAGACTACCAGAATCCGTTCTTCTACGTCTACTGAAGGAGGTTAAAGCACCTTTTGCTAACAGAGTTTCAGTGTCATTGGAAAGGAGAGAAAATTATGGTAAGGATTCATCTGCAGTGGTTGTTACAAAGGACCCAGTCACAGCTCCTAAAAACTGGAACGGATTCCACAAAGTATCTCACGCTCTCAACAACACTAATGCTAGGATGCTTTTGTTGAAGATGTCTGATAGGGTTGTAAGGGCATATCCCACAGCCACCTATGTTAAGAGGGTAGATTCGTTCTGGTATAAGAATTCCTTATTGTTGGTTAAGTTGACAGAAGCTGGTGTAGGCGACTCTTCTCAAGATACTGTCAAGTACTTTAAGAATGACCACAAGGACGATTTAGTTTTACTCGGAAGTGCACCAGATGCCGAGTTGACTGTCGGCACGTACAGCGGTGATAATGTAGCCACACAGGCCTCAGCATTGCTCATGCAACTCGCTGCTCACTTTAAGGACGAGTACTTCTTGGACGTTGCAGAGAGAACATTGGGCAATAAGTCCGACCGTGTTAAGTTGTTACCAGCCTTACATGTGGTTGACACATCAGTTCCCAAAGGCGTCTCTAGGTATAATTTGTACGTTTTGGACGAATTAAAAGGTGTAAAACTCAACAGATTATTGTACCACGGGACTGATTTCAGCACAGGAAACTTTCCACTTCCAGAGGACAATGTGTACAGTGTGTATGTATTCACACCTGTGGGACACTTTTCACCCTTTTTCTTGGAACTACACGTTCGCACTTCCAGTAAGCTCGTTTTGTTCTATTACCATTTGAGCCAGTATGGAAAATGGGTAAAACTTGAAACAGGCGGAAGAAGATTAACAAACCAAGAATTTTATGACAAACTAAATACTTTAAGTGCCAAGTTGGGCAAAGTTACCGTGGTTGATGTGTCGAAGAATGAAGGAACCTATTACGGTTTGACTCGCATGAATGTGACAAAGTTCTCATTCCCAGGAGTACGAGGATACACTAAATACCTTCACAAGGCCCATGATAACACAAATTTCACAGTGTCGAAGTTTGTTAACAAAGGCGTGGTAATGCAGAACTTACCTGTTATGAAAGCAAGCCAAGTTGCAGTCTACTTCTCACTCAATAAACCTTTGATGTTGGAACTTAAGGTTGGAGGAAGGTACAAATTCTTCTCATCTAATGCCAATGGCCAGTGGTTTGAAGCAAGACTTCCTTCAGGAGACCTGAAAAGCGCACTCGACAGCGTTTACGATGAGCACGCTGATGTGGCCAGGAACACCGCCAACAAGGTTTCACTCCATTTGAATGCCAATTTCACCCGCGAATATGTTCTTTCTGAGGGGAAAGTTAAGGATTTTGAAGGCGCAGTAGCCGTTCCAGAAGAGGAACCAGAAGAGGCGGTGGCACCTAGAGCCCCATCTCGTGTTGACGCTCCCGACAGTGTTGGTGACGCCAATCTCTCTACTGCTTTGTCTTCTGATGCACAATCACCTCAAGCTGCGGTTACAGTCGCAAGAACTCCAGCTCCCCCTGCAGAACAAATGGTCAAAACACACGTCCTGAACCCACTATTGTATGTGGAAAACGACAAACTCTCCTACAGCTACTCTTCGTACGGCAAAACTGTGTTTGTTAACAGACGTGACGATATGTTCCATGGCTATAATGTAACAACCCATAAATTCTCTGACAACGCACCCTTTTCAGTGAGGAGGGTTATGTTTTTGGGAAGAGAGTTTGACTTGGGCTTGGCTGATCGAAACTTCCTCTCCGCCACACTCTTCTCATCTTCGTACAAGCCTTTGGTTCTTAAACTAGTCCAACTCGATGGGGCCGAGAAGTTCTTTTCATTTACATTTTTAACTCAGACATGGGAAGCCCTCCAGGTTTCTGACCTTGAAAAAACACTCGACGATCTCAACTACAAGGAGAATAAGTTGTTGATGCTTGATTTGGCCAAAGAGTCGAATTATGAAGTTTGTGGCAAGGAACTTCATGGCTCTAAAACTCCTTTCACTGATGGCTTTTCAAAGCATACTACTCAGTCTAAAAGGGCATTTGATGCAAGGGATAAATTGAAGGCAAAGCGTGATAAACAGTATCAAGAAAAGTTAAAAAATAGAGAGAAGTATCGCCTTGAAGCCGAGGACAAGAAGAGGAAACTTGATTCCTTAACGGCTAAATTGCCTGAGGCCAAGGGTAGATTAGATTCTCTTTTGGATTTATGGCTCAAGCTTGAATGGTCTAGGGCTGCCCTCTTTAAAACTTTCTATGAAAAGGAAGCTGCAGTGGCTTCTCTTGAGAAAGCTGTAGCACTTGCAGAGGCTGAGTATGAAGAAGCTGAATCAACTGGCTCCAGGGATACTGGCGATAAAAGAAAAGCAATGGCCGATAAAAAAGAACAATTAGTTGCTAAGAAAAAGGAACTGGAATCGGCCAAACAGGCAGCTTCCGAATCATTCTACACAGTTTCAGAACCAACGTCTGCCGATACAACTTCCGTAAAAGCTAAGCTCGCAGAGGCAGTAACCGCTGCTAAGGCTGTTCAGCCTCACGTAAAACCATCAACATTTGTTGACGAATCCGTCACATCAGCCAAAGCTTTGAGAAAGAACGAAGAAGCGACGACATTACCTGCGTTGGTTTTGGCAGCTGAAAAACTAGCTCAACTTAAGTCTGGTGATAAACTATCCGAAATGACATCTGCTCTGAACACACTTAAAGATTTAGTACTTGATCTTAAATCAAAGTTTGAAAGCGGTTCTAAATATGATGCAGCTCACACTTTTGCTACAAATCTAAAGGCAACGGTTGCATCTGTTACCAGTTTCGAAGACACAGTAACTAGTGCCAACTTCGTTAGCACGATGGCCGCAGTTAAAAAGTTGAAGGAGTCTTTACTACAGGGTCCCAAGTTAACTGAGGCATATGATTCCGCTGTGAAATTCAAGTTTGTATGTCAAGGTATGGAAAAACTTAAAGAGGCCAGCGCTCTTCTGGCAAAGTTAGCACCAGATGTTGACTCTCTGTTAGCTTTGGAGGCTGCTTCGGATCTCTCATCGACTTCTACTGATCATACCAAATACGCTAAGGCAACTGCCCTTCTTTCGACTCTAAAGGAAGCAGTTAAGGGTAAACTTGATGTAGTTGAATCTGCTTCTAATGTTAGGGACGAATATAACAAATTCAAATCCGATCTCGTAGCCGACACCACTAGTGCAAAGTTCACCCTTGCTTTAGCTGCATTTGATAAGCTTGAAGTTTCTCTTTCTCTTGCAACTAAATTGAAAGAGTTTGTAGAGAAGGGAGAGGATCCTGAGTTAAAGAAAACTTTAGCCGAATCCGATAATGCAGCTGCAATGGAACTCGCTGCTACAAAGGCCCTTTCAGCCAAGCTTAAAGAGTTGGCACCTCTTGCAGAAAAACTTAAGACTTTTGATCAAACATTTAAAGCAGCCGTTGATCCCCAACAAACATCTAGTTCATCGGATCCAACAAAATTAAAAAAATTATCCGATTCAGCCGAGGCATTTTCTGAGTCTCTAAAGACAGAGGCTTTGAAAAAAGTAGAATTGGCTCTTAGAGAGGTTGAAAAGTTAAAGGGGGCTGAATCTGCTCTTAAATTGCTTGAGGAAGCCGCAAAAGTTGCATCAACTGTCAAGGAAATGGCAAAAGCTCTCTCCGCAGACGAAGATAAAACTACTTTAGTTGAAATGCAAGCATTCGTTTCAAGGCTAAAAGAGGACCTAAAGGACTTTGAAAAGCTCGGAAAAGCATATGATGCGGCAAAGAAGGTAAACGACACTCTTGCTGATGACGATAAGCTGAAAAAAGCTTATGACACCTCCAAGGCACTTAATGATAAAGTCCTTGAAGCTAATAAACAGACAACTGACGAACAAAGAACCGAAAAAATGAAAGCTGTTTTACTCGCTTTCAAGGAGAAGAAAGGTGATCTTATGGCTGACAATGTAACTTCTGAAGCAAAGAAACAGGTTACTGCTAAAAAAGAAGAACTAAACAATTCACTCAAAACTCCTTTGAAAGAAGGTTGTAACGGTGCCAAAAACGTTCTCAACAAACTTTCAGAGCTAGTTGCCGAGGCCCAGAAATCGTACGACGTTGCGTTCAGGCGTTATGATCTATACGACATGTCGGTTCGTGTTTCGGACGATGACGATGACGGTAGTCCAGAATCTTCACCTTTATTCGGCTTTGGAGGGCTGAGACTAGCCGGAAAGAACCTGAGCTCAGCCGGATTACCTGTGGGAAATTTCTTGCACACATTCAATGCCTACTTTGCTAATGGTTCAGAACTTCCTCTTATGGTACAGCTTAAGTATTCTGACTCTGAAGATGTGGATGAACCTGTGGTTGAGAAAATGAAAAGACCCCCACCTGCTAACCTATTGCTTAACGCTGAACTACCTTCAACTACCGCAGCCCCCGCTTCTCAAGTACAGGCACCAACTGAGGCCGGAGCTGGAGCCGCTGGAACTACTACCTTCACAAACGCGGTTCAACGAGTTTCTTCGTTGTTGAGAACCGGACTGGTTGAAGTTACTCCGAAGGTTTCGACGGAAACAGCCCAGGTTGTTACTTCGGCAACTCCCGCATCAGGTCCTGATTCAAGATCAGCCCCTGATACTGAACAATCGCCCCCTCCACCTCGCGAACCAGCACCCTTTTCATATCCAGGACACTTTTTTGTTCTCGATTTGGATCATACCTGGAAACCATTTGTACCAGAAGCGAAAGGATCTCTAAGACATAAACTTTTGGAGCTTAAACAGTTACATGCCTTGGATGTTAACGTGGATTTTGCAAATATGTCAGCTAGAAGAAGGACCACTTACGCCCTAAACACTCAGACCTTCTTTGCCACCAGGGTGTTATACTCTTCAGGCTATAAGTTAACGAGAGATCAATCGAAGCTACAGGGGTCTGATGCTCCAACAAAACCAAATGTTGTTGACTTATCAGACTATGACGAGAGTGTAAAATTCTTCCCACCTCTCAACTTTAAGTGGTTTGTACATCAAATGGCCCCAAGGGCTTCAACTGATGCAAACAAACAATCTGATCCACTACCCCAGTTCAATCTACAGGCTGTATCATTTAATGGTCATAGACTTTCAATGGAGAAAGAGGCTTCTGACGCTCTTTTGGGCACAGTAAATTCGGTTTCAGCCCTTCTAAATGCCGATGGAACTCCCTTGATGCTGCTTGCCTACAAACCAGTTACAACAGGCAACGTGGTTCAGCACAGATACGTTGTATTATCGCTCAAAGGAGATAAGTTTGCACTCGACGATTCTATGGTCAACTTTTCCTCCATGATGTACAATTTGGAACACACTGACTTTGCTTGGACCACTGATGAGACCTTTACGAGATTTGTAGATGCAATGCAACAACGGTTGAATACGGTTAATGCACAATTCGAGCACTCGTATGTTGTCAATCTCGATGCCACTAAGAATTACAAGAGGGGTAACATGATGGTTAACGTTGAATCGTTGGATGCCTTTGATGTGAAATTCGTTTCATTCACTCCCGGACTCTTAACTCAGGCACCAGCCGAAGGTGCTGAGCAAGTTCCCATGCCATCCACTGTTCCAGCATTCACACTAGAAAAGGTTTTCTTCGGAGACACAGTATTCCAAGGGTTCAACTTACCATTTAAAAATGTATTACACGTATCAGCCTTTCACTATAAATTTTTGCGCCCTCTTAAGGAAGGTTCACCCAAAGAATATAGTTTTTTCCCACTAGTTCTTGAGTTATCTCACCGTAACGAAGCCAACAGACTGGAAAATTTCTACTTCAAATACTTATCTGGGAACAAATTTGAGCTTTTTTTCAAGACGAAGATGAGGCTTACGGCCTCAGAGGTTGCAGACGTTGTTAGATTTGTCGCCCGCGAAAACTTGAGACGCGGAGAGTTTACACCCTCGACTCTCAACTTGGACTTCTCCGTCAAGAGCACATTCTACTCTCCGAGACACTTAGTCACAGTGGAAAAGATGGAGAAGGTGCAGGCAGCCCTGGCTCCTGGCGCCACAGAGGGTACCTTGCCCACTCCAACAAATCCCCATCTACCCGATGGATACAATGTTTACAAGTACACACTACATCAAAATGATACTCCCTATACTGTTATGTCACTATTCTTCTGGAACCACTGGAAGTTTTCACCCAATAAATTCACATCTAAAGAGTTTTATCTGTACGTAAGAGCCAGAGACAATTTGGCGGATCTATTGGCTCTGGTTACTCCAGCTGGTACAGGTACTTCTCCTACCTATGATTGGTACAGCTTGGCTACCTCGACACCAACAGCTGTATTTGCTGGCGAGGTTGTAAGTCCAACTTCTTCTGCAGACAAGCAGAAGTTGGAAACCCTTCTTGCAACTGTCACCGCCAATGTTGATTTCTGGCTTCAGCCTCATGTTTTCCTCTGGGCATTCTTCACATCTGAAGTTACCGCCAAGTTATCACCTGTGGGTAACGTTCAGGGATTCCCAGTCACTCCACAGGCTTAATTGATTTAAATTGGATATTGTATTTATATGTTTTCCCTTTGTTTAAAATTTCTCTATAATTTCTATATATCGTATAATGCTCCAGAGCGGGCTTAAAACAATACACAACTGAAACTTACTTCAATATTCTCTAGATTTACATATACACACTATATACATATTTTTACCTTTTGTACTCTATTACATACTTATTTATTAGAATATTGATCCATTTCTTCCTGAGTTAGGAACCGTTTTGCAGGGAGTTTCCCTAGGGCTCGGTCACGGCCAAACTCACTCCAGCGACCGTAGTAAAGGTTACCAGCCTGTTGTCCGGCAAGGTAACCAAAGTAAGAACTGAAAGGTGTTACCAACACCTTGGTCTTTATCGAATGATACCTCAATGAGTACAGAGTTACTACTGCAGTGCCCAAAAATCCAAATAAACTAAACACCTTCGCCGAAACCTAAAGTTCAGAATGTATTTCAAGACAATGTGTAAGGAATAATAGTTAAATGTTACCTGTTTACTAATCGACTTTTGTCTCGTAAGAAGGATATCAGTGATATAATCAGGATCATCTGAGTACTTTTTGGATAGAACAGACTGTAGTTCAAATCGGTCATTTTTAGTGTAATTGAATCTGATTGGGTTTGGAGTAAGAAGAAGGCCGAGTTTCTCCATTGAAGTTAGTTCTCGAGTGCCAGTCGAGTACAAATTCTCACAAATTGTAACATCAGAAGGAACAACAACAGGCGGCGATTTTGTCTTTTCCATTCCCTTACAAATTTATATTTTAGTTTAAAGTGTAGTGAAATTACAGAAAGAAAGTTCCATAAATTAAATGTAAAATTAGAAAAAGAATTAAAATTTAAAAAATGGGTATTCGTGGATATTCTAATAAAATTCTACATTCGAATAAGGAAAACAATTTTAAAATCAAGTAGACAACCACTTTAACTACGGTTAATGTAATATATTCTAGAATTAGGTATGACTGTACTCCCCATGGGACAAAGGCTTACACATTAGAAATTGTAAGTTTACATTTTTTAAATAATCAGATAAAATGATTAAAAAATGCAGATAAATTATTTTTATATGTGTAGAGTCGGCTTCGAGCTCTTTATGCTCAAATTTGTGTCGATGTGGTTTTTAAGGCTATATCAATTCAAGTACATTTTTAAGCAGTTGTTTTTTGTGTTGATAAATTTCGCAATATTTGCAGGTAAAATTTATAATTAACACAATATTTCATTGTTTCGCACCCCTTCACGCCATTTTTAGGATTTAAATGGAAAGAGCTGAAGCTTACACAGCCATCTCTACTACCATATATTCAATGTTTGCTACTTCCTCTAGCTCTATCTTCAATTGATAATTTTATGCTACAAAATTTTTTACCACTTATTTTGATTTCAACATTTCATTGTTTCTGGATCCGGCTGAATATTTCAAAGCTGAATTCACCTATTTTTACTGTACTGTCTTTTTTCACCGTCCTAAGGCTGTTCATTTCAATACCTAATTTCGGGTTGTTTTTCCTCATTTTAGCCCAATGTGTAACATATCTAGTCATTCAACTCACCCAGAAAAGGTTCTTCCATACTATCATACTAGTTATTACATTAACGCCTATACATAATACTAATGTATGTGTATTTTAGGTATATCTTCTCTTTATATGTATTGTTTTCTCAAGCCATTGTATTTTTAACCTCAATTGTCTTTAATAAATTCAATTCAATTCTCGACTTTAACAAATTCCACGTTTTCACTCGAAATGTCGTCTTCAGTAACAACATCGAAGCACTTTTCATAAATCTTTTTTATCACATTGTAAAACTTAGATATTTACTTGTATTAGTTATTCGTTATTCACCAGTATAAACTGTTTTGTAGGTATTATTTCTACTGAGTATATTTGTGATAGCATATCTACTATCAATGGAACAGGGGGATAAATTTAGGATAATGAATGCCTCCTTTTGTTTTCTAGTTCTTTTACATTCTGTATTTAAATTGCTTCATTTTCTTGTTTTATATAAAGATAATGGTAACTTTCAACAATGTAATTCTGTTATAGGAATGACAAATTTTAAAGTATTGTTATCGTATATCCTGGAGTATAACTGTATCATATTTATACTCTTTTGTATTCTTACAACCGTGATAATATTCATGGCAATAGGCCTTAATTTAAAGTATTCAACTAATCTATACAGATCGAAGACTAATGTCAGAAAATGGTTTCACCTTTTAATTGTACTCTTTTGTTACTATTCCTTTTTCCTCCACCTGGTATTTTTTACATATTTAAATTAAATTAATTGTTTAATGGGTTAATTTACTTGTAGGAGATTTTTTTGGCATTAGTTTTTTCCTTACTTGTGGTTCTTTTTGTGTTTATTGAACTACTAAGAATTAATAACTTACTATTTGATCCTATCGCTGAATTCTTCACAAATATATACAAATCGTACTTTTTATATTATTTCTATAGTATAGCTCTAGCTATCTAGCAACACGACGATTTATAAGATTTAGTATCGGACATGATGATGAGGTACAAAAGTTTGAAGTATCTACAATAACAATGTTGTCTGGGTATTTTAACTCTATTATATAATAATCTTTTTAGAATACTGATACCTATATTGTTTGAACTCAAAAGCGATAAATTTGATTGGACTCGAGCTTCTCTAGGCGTAGCCACAATTGGCATTGGGGACTCTATGGTATTTTCACTCTATTTTCTAATTTCTATACAGTTAAACACATAGTTCTCTACTAATATATAATATACATAGGCATCGGTGGTGGGTTCTAAGTATAGGGGTAATCGGTACAATAACAAATCGTTCCAAGGACTTGTATCCTTCTTCCTCTCATGTCTATTTTCTTTGATTTTAACATCTATCTTCCAACACGTATGACTTTAAAATATAAACTTAAACGATTTTATCATAGGGGTTCCTGGATAATTTTAAAAAATTATTCTATGTTTCACTTTTCTCCTCTGTTTTCGAGGTATCTCATCGCACATTTAATTAGTTGTGTAATTATGGCCATAATGTATGTGTAGTATTTATCAAGAGAAGAAGATAATATCTCTGTACCATTATTTGCAATTTTATTGTACAGATTGTAGTTTAATATTTTAAACACACTATATAGTAATCAAGTATTATAAATCAAGTAGGAATCATAAAGTATAACAGTAGATAATGATTGTAAATAATAAATAAAATTGTAATTTATACAAATGGGTAGTTATAAGAGGATGTATATGAAAAATAAAAATATAACATCAAAATATATAAAAAAGTTATAATGTGTGGTAGAATCACACAATCATATTACAGCGTCGAATGTAAATATAAAGTAAATTATTATTAAAATAAAAATAAAAACAATATAAGGAGTTTATAGTTGAAAATTGTACACACTTGATGAAAACATGATACGTGGGGTTGTGTAAAGAATATAAATTAATATTTTCACAAAATTCACATGTTTTATTATTTTCTGTGGGTTTGGGAAGGTGTATTATTTTGAGTAATTTAAGTTTCGCCTGAATATATCCACCACAAAGATTTTAAAATTATCTTTATTACTTTTTTTACCCATAGACCTTTTAATCGAACTTTTCTTCTACAAATTGTTTCATTTCATTTGTTAACATACTTTGGCTTATTTTATAAATTATTCTCGTTTATTTGTTAATTTTAATGTTTCCTTAACTCATTTTAAATTGATTGATCTGGATAGGGTGATATAGTTTTGTATTTAACCGAATTCTAGAATTTGTTGGATGTAATAAATAGGACGGTGTGTAGGAGATGGACTTTGCAGATCTAGAGTCTACTACAGGTTTGAGGTTTAGCTGGGTGGTATGGCCATGTTCTCACGAGGACGCCGAGAAGGCCGAGGTGCCGGTCGGCTGTCTCTTCACCCCCTTGAAACAGCCAGATGAAGAGTCACAGAAGGTTCCTCTGGTTGAGTATATCCCAATAAGGCACAAGAACAGTGGAATTTTCCTTAATCCGTACTGTAACATAGATTTTAACACCAAGAAGTGGATGTGCCCAATTACTAAAATTGATAGTCCCTTCCCCCAGTTTTACGCAGAGAATATCACCCCTCAAAACCTACCCATGGAACTCACCAATCTAACCATGGAGTACATTATACCACCGAACGTAACAGGTGGTTGTTTTCCACCAACTTTTATCTTTCTAGTTGATGTATGTATTGCAAAAGAGGAGCTTGATCAACTTAAAGATTCACTTCAACAGGTAACTTTATATCATAATTATCATGTTTTATATACTAATTATGTAGTACAACTACTATAGTATATATATTGGTATAATTTGATATAGGTATTGAGTATGTTGCCGGGCGAATTTAATGTTGGATTTGTAACCTTCGGATCTGTGATAAAGGTACATGACCTAACTGATGCTGACGTGCCAAGGTGTTTTGTACTTAGGGGAGGATCAGAGCATACAGCAGAATATGTTAAGCGAGTGTTGAACATAGCCCAGAACAACAGGTTCGTTCAGCCCCTTAGCGCTTGCGAGTATGCAATCAATGATTTGTTGGAAAAACTGATACCAGATTCATGGCCAGTACCTACCAACAGCAGGCCGAACAGATGCACAGGCAGTGCCTTGAGTGTAGGTTTGAGTTTGTTGGAGTGTTTCGCACAAGGGAAGGGAGGTAGAGTTATGATGTTTCTTGGTGGAGCATGTACACATGGGCCAGGAAAGATAGTGGAAACTAGTCTTTCAGAGTCAATTAGGCATCATTTAGACCTTCAAAAGGAGAGCCATAATGCTAGACTCGTAAAGGATGCACAGAAGTACTACACTGGACTGGCTAACTTGGCAGCTGGAAATGGCCACGGAATTGACATTTTCGCATGTTCTCTTGATCAGTCAGGCCTATATGAGATGAAAGTGTGTTGTGATAAGACAGGAGGAGTTATGGTCATGTCAGACTCGTTCAGTATGAGTGTATTTAAAGACTCGCTAAAATCAGTATTCAAGAGAGACAGTGAAGGTAACATGGTAGGAGGATACAATGCTCGTTTGACTGTATTTACTTCTCCCGAGTTGAAGGTTTGTGGGATCGTAGGAGGGTGTCATTCTCTGAAGAAAAAGGCGTCAAATGTCTCAGAAAACGTAATTGGAGAGGGAAGCACGAATGAGTGGAACCTGGGTGTTATGGACAGACAATCAACTTTGGCAGTTTTCTTCGATATTGACAGCGGAAACAGTAGTGTGTTGACAAATGCGATGAACGCAGTTGGCTTAAACGTTGGTGCAGTTAGTATGAAGAACACAAGTAGTCCAAATAAAGACGCTAATGCATTGTCTGGACGCCAGTCATTTGTTCAGTTTCAAACTGTATATTTCCACCCAGACGGGACAAAAAGGCTAAGAGTTACTTCATTTTCTTGTAAATACGGACAACCAAACCTCGCAGACTTATCGAATGCTTTTGATCAGGAAGCGGCTGCAGTATTAATGGCACGCTACGCCTTGTATAAGATTAGCACTGAGGACCCGCTCAATGTGTTACGCTGGCTTGATAAGAAGTTAATTAGCCTCGTAGGACGGTTTGCAGATTTCCAGAAGAATGACGTCAACTCGTTCCGTTTATCAAGTCAATTCTCAATTTACCCTCAGTTCATGTATCACCTGAGAAGGTCACACTTTTTGCAAACTTTCAACGCTTCACCCGATGAAACAGCTTTCTATCGCACTATTTTGTGTAGAGAAAACGTCATAAACTCGCTAATAATGATTCAACCCGCACTTTTGGAATATTCATTTGAAAGTGAAACTCCTCAGCCTGTGTTGCTAGATGCAGTTTCTCTGAAGAAGAACGTAATACTCTTGTTGGACACCTTCTTCCAACTGGTCATTTGGTACGGAGAAACAATACACCAATGGCGTGAGCAGGGATTTCAAGATGATACAAATTACGCACATTTTAAGCAACTGTTGCAGGCACCTTCAGACGATGCCAGGCACATTTTAGATGAGCGTTTCCCAACTCCCAAGTTCATTTTATGCAATCAGGGTGGTAGTCAGGCTAGGTTTTTGCTTGCAAAGGTTAATCCTAGCACTACGTACACTTCAGGCTTACAGGAGTTTGACGGTTCAACAGCCATCATCAACACTGATGACGTTAGTCTCAAGACGTTTATGGAGCATTTGATAAAATTAGTTGTACAATCATAATAATTTTTCTATGATATGTGTTACATAACATACTCTATTGGTATGATATTAAATTATATAACACAACAAAAAGATATGATGATTTATTCATTTAGTATATTTTTGTTTACACTATAATTAGCATTTGTTATTAATAGTATATTTCCACAGTGTATTTTTTAATATTTTTTCAGTAATAAATATAATAATATTAATACATTAAATAAAAGTAATATAATTATCAATATAATAATTGGGATAAACTAATAGCAAAAATGGCTGGAGATTCCAAACCTTCTGGAAACGCGGATTTACGTAGATTTATGGAAAAAAGACTCGATGGTATTTTTATAATATTTTTACCTTACTTTTTATTATTTAATTTGATTTGTTTAATTTTACCAGTTTATAGCTCTATTATTTGTTTACATTCCCTTATCTTACAATAAGCTATCTATGGATTCTATTAATTATAACAGAAAATACACTTATATAACTCAATTTTATAAAATAATAATAAAATGTTGTAAAATAGTTCATTTAAACGGATCGCGACACGTTGTCGGAGTTCTAAGGGGATATGACACATTTATGAACATCGTGCTCGATAACGCTCTCGAAGTTGTTGGGGAGGACCAAGTGGATCTGGGAGTTGTAGTGGTTCGAGGAAATTCGATATTATACTGGGAATGCCTAGATAGAGTTAATACTAGATAATTTTTTAAAACGCAATTTTTTAATTTAATATCAATTATAATTAGTTCACTACAATTATATCTGTCAAATTTATTTGTTAAATAGCCGTAGAAGAATTTTCATGCAAGGTATAATTGTGATTTAAATATTTAATGCAAAACACATTCAAATTTGCGTCGTATCATATAAACAAATAAAACGTCAAATGTTCATAAAAATACATAAAAATATAATAAATTGGATAAATAATAATATATTTATCATAATGTTGATTCCCCATATATAGAACATCGAATCATTATTATTTCGATCAATTAATAATAAACTGTTAACTTAACCAGATAATATTATTCGTTAATTGCCTGATTGTTCATTAGTACGAAATAGTTAACCCCTTGTCATTTCACTATGTCTGATCAGAATTTATCTGAAGCCGAAAAAAAATTTCTAGGTTTTTACCTACTTTAATGCTATTTATTTTTACTCTAATTTATTTTATAAAATTTACTCTTTGATTTATCAAAATTGTCTTATTAATTCCTTGTTTAGCCTTCGATTGGTCCAAATCTCAGGATTGGCAGACCTATTTCTCAAATTTATATCCCACCCCTGATGCTTCTAAAGTCCCGAAATTCAAACGCACGTGGTTCAGAAGGAATGTCGTAAGTTTTTACACAATCTATTGGTTATTTCAGCTTATTTTTTATTTTTTCTCTATGTTTTTTAATCGTTAAATAATTATTATAAAATGTTATTCAAACTTTAAAATATTAATTCTTTGCTTAGGACTCTTCATTGAGTGTTGATTCTACTGTCGGTAATGTTGCTAATGATGATAGCAAATCCAAAACTGATTCATCTAAACCACAAGCATCACCTGCCAAAGATGCTAAATGTACGCTTGTTCAATTATTAACATTTTAATAACTAATTTAGGGCCCAAAGTGGGATTATTTGACCGACTTAAGAGTAGGCCAAACATGCCTTTACTTCAAGAACTCCTTTTAAGGCTTGAACTTGTTCTTTTGCTTGGCTATGTCTTTGCCACTGCTGTGGTACTGACATCAAGGTTCAAAACACCAGGCTCTGATAACCTCGTCAAAGTATGAATTTACCTATTCGTTGCTGATTAGTATTCTTAGTTAAACATTTCTGTTATTTACTAACAGATAAACCTATTTCTAGTCATATCTATACATTTTTCTCAGTTTAATTTGTGTTTTAGAACTGTGAAACTGTATCGAAGTCATTTTCAATATTATATTTGTTGGTTGGAATACTGCGTGAAAAGGGAAGACCTCGCTTTAATTCCGCTTGGTTTTCAGCGCTTTCCAACGATACCAGAGTCCACTACTTAATGTACGGCTTCTTCTTCTTGCAATATCCAATCAAGTTTGCATACACTCTACCCCAACTCACTACCGCATTTCTGTCACTATCTGCAATGTACAAGGCTTTCCCATCAGTATTCCCATCCCTCATGAGGTACTGGTCCTACTGATTCACTCTCAACCTTATTTAACATAATACTGTATCAATAATTATTTAGGACAAATAAAGTCAAAGAATTCTTAATGAAAGTGGAACACCATAAATATTATGTGTATAAATTCAGATCTTATGTCGAATGCGCTTTGGTGCCCTATTTAGCGCTTAACCTGTTCTCCGGAAGGACCAACATGGTCCCTCTATTCCTTTACTTCTCCTTCCTAAGGCTCAAAGTCCACGCGAACGATGTTTATCTACTCAATAACTTTAAGACTTTACATAGTACTGCTATAATACTGATAACTAGTTACAAATAGTTAAAATATTATTAAACACTTGTAGTTAATACGCTTTTCATATTAATAATTTCTTTAGTGACTTTATCGAATTATTTGAATCATCCTGCAGTACCACAAAAATTAAGGCTTTTATATCACAAAGTAAGTCTTACACTAGATTATTATTTCCAACTTTAAGATTTTGATATTTATTTATACAAGATTATATATATAGTTGATAAATACCATATAGTGTGGTAATAAATAATATGTATAGGTAGTGAAGGGATTAGAACTCTATTTCACGGGTCGTCGTAATTGACAACTTTATTCTTTTGTAAGTGTTCAATTGCAATTAACAGTTCAGTGTTCCTATACACATTTTAATCTAATTATTCGCATACACATGTTGGTGTATTTAGCTATACAATTTCGATTTAAGAGTTTAAATCGATGAATTTATAGTAGAGTAATACTTGCGATTATAATCTTGAGTATCTTGATATAGTGATCTGAGTTTGTTTGCAGTTTCAATTTGTGATAGTTTACGCCTCTTGTTCACTTCTTCCAACATTCCATCCATTTTATTCTTTTCCTTCTCCAACCTAATGGATAATATATGAAAATTTACTATGTTTTTATTGGAATGTGTAAAAATCCATTAACTAGTACTATCAAGTTGAAATAAAGATACTAGATAAGGAACAAACCTAAGCTTAAGAAGTGTCAGTGAATCGAGATAATTAAGCCAACAAGACTCTTTATATCGATCCATGAGTTCAAGATTTATTAAGGAATCCTGAGAGTATTCCATTAACATTTTCAAGTGGCTCATTTTAGCCTTTAAATCCTTATTATCCCCCAAACCATCATACTTAGTAAAGTCCATACCATCACAACCTAAAAAAATTTTTTTACAGGTGGCTGAAATAAATAATATTAAAAACTAAATAAGATACAAAATAACTAAAAATATTTGGAACCATTTGAAATATTTGGATTTTCACCAACTTCGTAAGAAAAGTCCGATAAGTAGTTGGCTAGAAGTTCTGCTTCCTGGCAATTATTCTCATCTAAAATTGACTTCATTTCATCTGCGATAAGCTCCTTAACTTTAGGATCAAGGTCCACGGGAACGGTATCGACAAAGGGTAGGCTGTCGACCAATTCATAATTTTTGTTCCTCTTGTAGAGCTTCCGGTTCAATAACTTTTCATTCATTAACTTAAATTAATTTATTAAACTCTAATTAAAATTATAAAAGGAAAAATAAATCTAAAAAAAGGTAAAAAATTTGAGTAAATTGGGTGAAAGAGGTTAAAAAAATAAAATTAAAACATTATTTTGTATTTTTATATTATTTTTTAATTTTTTAGAAAATTTTTATTTTATTTTAAAATTATTAAATTTTGGTGAAAATAAAGCAAATGTACCGATGATTATATTAATGGAGTATGCATCTAAATTTAGAATCTTTAAAATCTAGGTATTTAACATGGGTAACTGTTGCCGTCGCATCGACTCAACAGAATTTGATGGTCACCAAATCCCAAATAACGTTATCAAAAGAAATAAAAACAATATAAACACTGAGGAGCCAAACTCCCTGGTTAGCAGAAATTTTATCGGCAATGACTCGGAATATATCGTCCCCGATATTTCTGATATTTTCTATAAAAACCTATCGTATCCTTCCAAAGGGATTTTTACACTCTACTTAACCCACCCCTTAAATACATCCAGCACTAGTAACTTAAATAGCCTCCCTAACGGAGTTGGCCCACCGAATAATAAAGGAGTGTTCCGCAAAGTATACAACTACCCTAAAATAAGTGATATAGTATTAACTAAAGATGTATGGAGAAGCCGTATCATCTATACAAACAAGCTCACAAATGTGTATACAATAGGTACAAACGCCATAGGATATGGAATTTGTGGTTCAGTAAATCATTGTGTTAATAAGCGTACACAGAAGGTGTATGCCCTAAAGTCGCTTAGCACACTAGCCAATTCTAAGAGGAAGATGACCAGTGTATTTAACGAACTTAGTATATTCACACAGCTGGACCACCCAAATATCGCATTTATGCACGAAGCCTACGATGATAACACACTTTGTCACATTGTTATGGAATATTGTTCCGGTAACGAACTGTACGATAGACTAGATACATATAAAAGGTTTAGTGAATCTTACGCTATAAAAATGACCTTCCAAATGCTACTTACGCTTAACTACTTACACTCTAACGGTATATGCCACCGTGACTTAAAGTTGGAAAACTGGGTCTTCTCGAACCAGGAAATCGACTCATTGTTGAAGATGATAGACTTTGGGTTCGCAAGAGTCTTTGAAAAGGGAATTCCAATGGGTGGAATGCACGGCACTGTATACTACGTTGACCCCGAAGTGATTGATGGATGTTATAACGAAAAGTGTGATATCTGGTCAACTGGTGTGATAGTATACATGATGTTATCAGGATCACCGCCCTTCAATTCAGGAAGTGATAAAGAGATTTTATGGAAGATTAAGAAGGGGAATTTGAAGTTTGAGGGTGTTAGGTGGAACTCAGTCTCCGAGTTGGCAAAGGAGTTTATCAGATTTTTGCTTAATCGTAACGGAAACGAGCGTCCGTCAGCCAGAGAAGCCTTGCAACATCAATGGCTATCAAATGAGTATAATAAATATTCTAACTATACAGTGCCAAAAGAGTTGTTACATCAAATAGTGAGATATAGTGGAGAAACCCCTCTGCACCGTGCTGTAATAGCACTAAGCGTACTAGAATCAGATCGTAACTGTCCAAAGGAGGTATATCGGTCTTTTTTCTCCATAAATACATCGAAATCAGGGACCATTTCGTTCAGTGAATTCTACAATGTGATGTCGACACAGTTATCTCTTTCGGAGGAAGATTGTACAATAATATTCAGACTCATAGGGTTCAGAAACACTCCGGAGCTAAATTATACAGAGTTTGTTTCCGCAGTGATAGAGTATTACGGAACCCTAGACATTACCATGTTATCGTTGGTATTTAAAAAGTTGGACGTGTACGGTAGAGGAGTGGTGGATTTGGAGAGTTTCCAGCAGGTTATCGGCCCTTACTTTGGAACCGTTAACTCAGATGAAATTTTTATGTCCACTGATTTAAATCGCGATGGTGTGATAGATTTCTCAGAGGTATGGATACCAAATATTTGTTCCGGGTTATTCCCCGGAGTTTAATTATATATTTAGAAAAAAATTATCTCCAGAGTCTTTATCTGCTTAAATAATTATTATTATAATTTATACTATATTAAACTAGTTCTTATAATTCTGTAGTTTTGCGATTGTCTAATGAATGTAAATTACCCTAAAGAAAGGGGAACTTTGACCCCTTAATGTTTAATTTATTCCTAAAATTATATTCATATTCAATTATACGAAATTATATATTTTTAAGTTAATTTTTATGCTAATGTGGGTGAAATTGAGGATTTTCGAAGGTAATTCTGGTTATAATAACTGTGTACTGAGATGGCAGTATAATGGGGAGTTGAAATGTAAAGCTTATATCATTTAAAACTTAAAAGATTTCTAAAAATTAAATAAAATTTATAAATGGATTTAATAAACAAAAAATCTAAGTTGGATGATGGTATCCTGAGAGCCGAAGTTGAAATAGATTCCGTTAACGACGATTTGAATAGGCCGGGTCAGTCAGATTCCTATTACTCGGATACTTCTTCATCTAACTTTAATAAAAATAAAGCTACAAGCTGCGATTTTACTGAATCTTGGGACAATACGGCCGTTAATCAACAAATTGTTGATAAATCTATTTATAATAGTGATTTAAACAAAAGTTTTGAAAACAATGTTGAGCAGAGTTTAGAAAACAGTACAAATAATACTTTAGAAACTGGTACCGACTATGTGATGGATTCTGTACCAAAGACTGATTTAAAATCTGAATTGAAAAATGATTTAAATAGCGTAGAGAACGAAATAATCGAAGAATTAAATAATAATGTAGAAATAATGGAACTTATGGAAAATATCGAAAATAATGTCAAATTTACTACCAGAACACGCTTCAATTATGATCTAGATGACAAGTTTAATATGGACCATTTTTTGCAAAATAGTTCCGACCCTAGTAATGTTGACGAAGTCTTTGTTCCAAACTTAGAACATGCAATTGATGACTACTTGTTAAATACTAAAAGAGATGTTTTTGAACCTAAACCAACAGATTTTAGCCCTAAATCACCAAATCCCGAATTAGAACTGGGGAGTTCCATGAGTAATTTATCAAATTGTGAAAATGTAACTGAAGAATTTTATAAATTTGAACTCGAGAAGATGTGCAGAATAATAAATGTTCTTAAGGAACAGTTAAACTTGAAAGACAAGGAGATATCAAAACTGTCTGACAAGGTTCACGAGTACAATGCGTGGAAATCGGAGCTTGAACCTAGTAAACAGGCCTCAGTAATTCAGTATAAGGCAGAAAATGATTCTGTCATTGAATTAAACTTTGCTAAACTCCAACTTTTAACAAAGGAAAATGAAACCCTGGTACAACGTTTGATGAAGGTAATACTTATACGCTCCTTAACTATAATACCCAGTCATTTATCTATTTATATTCATATAAAGGAGAATTTAACAACTTTTATCATAAAACTATATTATCACTTTTCCCTATTTATGTTAACCTTAATAACACAATTGTATAGATGGAAGAAGAACATAGAATGAAGGATGATGAGTTGAAAGTATTGCGTGAACGCATAATGGAGAATGAATTGGTCTCCAGCAAGTTTGACCGCGACTTAAAGTCGCTTGAACTCGACAAGCAAATGCTCAAGAGCTCAATTGAAGCTATGGAGAAGAAGTTTAGGCAGAGGGAAGTGCAACTTAGACTAAACCTTGACATGGAGTACCAGGGTCAACTATCCAACGTTCTTAAGGAGAAGGAGGAACTCATGGCACTTGTTGATGAAAAGGACAATGAAATTGAAAAGTGTAAACAGCTTCTTAAAACTGCACAAGTTGAGTTTACACAACTAGTCAACTCCGTATGTTTTATAGTGTTTTTTATACCCATCCACTCCACTACTTAGTTATTTAGAACTCTCTACCAGTGAATTTCATTTTTGTAACATTTACTATTTAAAGCTAAATTATAGTTAACACTGTATAAAATAACCAATCATACTCATTTTAAACATTGGTTTAGATATCAAAGATGAGAGAAATGTTATCGAAGAAGAACCAAGAAATAGAAATGTATAAAAAAAATGTATTAAAATTAGAAACTAAGTTAATATCCAATGACAAGAGCTCCGAATTGAAGGTATCTCTGGAAAATCAAGCGAAGATGAGAGAACATATTCGTCAGCTTGAGCGGAAGGTGGAGATGATTAAGGAGTCATTTAATGTACACTCTAGATTAAAGGAGGAGAATTTATACCTTAAGGCCAAGGTCGACCATTTGGAAAAGGGGACGACCACAGAAATCATATCACAAAGTGTTCTCCAATTAGGAAATCAAATCCTCCCACTATCATTAACTTCTTTTAAAAATAACTAGTTTTTAATCCTTTAAAATATATTAGTAGTTTTTATCCTTTAAAATATATTAATAGTTTACATTACATGTTTAGTTACAGTTTCTTGAAATCAGATGTATTGAGTTGAGTTTGGGAGTGTTAGGGTCCTTGAAACTACTGCTAATACCATTGTTACAGAGTGACTTCTCAATTAAGTTCCATAAAAAGTCGCAAGTAGAAACATCACAGTCTTTAGAAGATGAAAACCTATGCCAAGTCTGCTCATTTTCCTTCTTAGACTCTGATAAAATTGCCAAGTTCACATTACTCTTCTCATCAACGTTCAAAATTGATATTTTCAGTGCACTCGTTAATAGCTCATAGTATAACCTAAACAAACATTGTTAGAGGTGTATATATTTGATTATGTGTGTATATGTGAGTTGTATATGAATGTAAATGAATAGATGTGTATTTGGTAACTTGTTGTAGTAAGAAATTTGGTTTGAATTGAACTTATTGGTTGAGATTTTATCCTCTAGAATATCAATTTGGCATTTTAATTTTTTAATTTCGATTTGTTCTAGGTCACAAATATGTTTCCACTCGTTTAATTTATCTACGATTTCCTGGCGACTCATTAATATACGGAATTCGCCATCTACACATTATGTATATAAAGACGCTAAACATGTGAATAAAGTGGGAAAAAGGTTAGATAAAGAGTAGTTAAATATTTAAAAATGAATAAAAACACTAAAAATTACCTGAAAAATTAAGTTGTTTGGATTTAAGTCGCTCTTTAGCACTTCTATTTGCCTGCTCTTCATGATCTTTTTGTTTCTCCAACTCTAAAATAAGTTATTAAAATCAATAAATATCTAAATAATTGTAAATATTTAATATTGAGTAAATTTTAAAGAAAATTCAAAGAAAAAACGTACCATTAGTTAAATTAATTGAGTTTTGTAATTTATTGTTATACTGATTCAACACATCGCTGCGATAATTAACGAATTCATTAACCAATGAATCTTCTTTTGAAGTGTTCTTGATGAATTCAGAAGTTAAATTGAAAATATCATTAAAAGTTGAAAGAAGGCTAGAGTTCTGGTCGAGATCTAGGAAATCATGGTCAAACTTAGAAAGTCTGTCCAACTTCTCCTTAATAGTATCCAAAACGCCATAGTGTGTTAATGTCATACTATTAGTAAAATATTAAAAAATTAATTAGTTTTCATAAATTATTTATTTTGGTTTACGTGAACACATGTTTATATTAATTGTTCCAGTTCAAACACCATCATACACAATTGTTAAAATGATTTTCTTAATTTTTAGCTAAATTCCTATTTTCAGATTTATTTCAGATTTGATTAAAAAATTTTTAAATTCATTTTGGTAAATTTTAATTTAAAATATCAATTTTTAATGATTTAATGAATAATGTAGTATAATATTAAAATTTCCTCAATTCACTCAATTCTCCTACTTATTTTTATTTTAATATAATAATATAATGAGCGGGAAAGATGTTGAAATAATTCAGAACTGTGACGAATTAACTCCGCCTGGTTCCTCACGACCTCAGAATCCTGACCGCCGTCGCAGGGGTTTATTTCCGTTTAAAAGGGTCCAATCTCAGGATGACACTTCCTGGTTTGACGTTTTCGGCTTTGGTTCTCGTCGGATTCTAAACAATAATTTGAGCTACGGCTTAACTCTTGCTCTTCCACAGTGTGACTGCCGTCGACTTTCAGCAAATCCAATCACCTTCAATGTTGAGCAGGCTATTAAGGACAATCCCAACTTTAAAAAGCTTCCGAAGCAGGTTAAAGGTGAGCGGTGCTCAAGATTTAATCAGTGGTGGCTTAAGTGCTGCCAATCAGCGATTCTGAAACAACAAGGGGTTTACTGGAATTTAATTCAGCTATTAGGTGCCAAAGTCGTTGTTAATTCTAAGGAAACCACGGTATCTGAGCTAGTACTAGGGAAGAGGATTACATTGGCAATTGAGTTGGACATTAAGCGCACATATCCATCATTGAGATTTTTTACTCGTTACGGGTATTTTTACTTTATTTTCACCTTATAAATATGAATATTTATAAAATCTTATAATATTTTATATAGACGGAGCATGATGAGACGTATACTACTGGCATATGCTTTTTTTGATACTGAAGTGGGATACGTTCAGGGTTTGAATTTTATAGTTGCAAATTTGTTGTGGCATTCCAGTGAAGAACAAGCATTTTGGGCACTTATATCAATGATGTATTTATATGACTTAAGATGCATGTTTTTGCCGGTACCAAATCATATCGTTTATTCCCACTTTAAATTTAATTATTTCTTATCTCATATTGTTTATGTAATAATTTTAATTCTAATGTGTTGTTTAGGGACTGCCTGGCGTATTTAAGAGGTGTGAAATACTCGAACATTGTATGATAAAATATATACCCAAATTACACGACCATCTGGTACTAAACACTTCATTTACACTATTTATTTTACCTACATTATATCTATTTTGTAGTTGAGTGGTTTAATTTTGTTTTTAGAAAGCAGTTGGAGTACATATACCAATGATAGCATCTGACTGGTTCATGACATTGTGCGCTAATTCTATACCTATCAAAGCTCTTGTACTGAGTTTACTAGTTTAATTTTAATTAACATTAATTATTTAGTTATTACTGTTAATTAGTTAAATGCATAATTAACTGGTTAATTTCAGGGACTGTTGTGGGATTGCTTCTTTTCAGAAGGCTGGATTGCAATTTTTAGATTCATTCTTTACCGTTTAAAACAATTTGAAGGTATTTTTACCCAGTTTTACACCAACTAGTTGCTTATTACACACATTCTCCTTTGATTAACTCTTTATTAGATTACTTGGTGACAATGACTGATATTGCTGATATTATGAAGGTGATAAAGTACGGAAACGCAAGTTTGACAGAGAAATGGCACCTAATAGAACTCATCCCAGGTTACACATTATACAAATATTTATGTGTACTGTATTTATTTAACGTATTTTACACCTTTAATCCTACTTCATTTGATCTTACACTGTTGTGTAGGGTTTGGAGGAGTTAATCGCAGAAGAGTAGAACTGATAAACGCAGCTTATTCTACTAATATAGACAACTTGACTAATGATCCTAACAAGAACAGTAACGACTGTGACTGGTTAGCCATCGTTGAGGCTTCTTTACTATGTAATTTTGAGTCGAATTTTATCGAAGACTTGGAACTGACTAATTCAGAAATTATGTACCACGATTTGCCGATGGTCACTAACCAAGTAGTTAACAAGCTTGGTAACAATGGAGATTTGGCCGATAAATCCAGTGATTTGAGTGAGTTAGACGAGGCCATGAAATCATGTGTGTCCTCAGAAAATTCAGTGTACCTTAGCGAGGATGAATCTTTCAATAAGCTCAACACTACCAATATCTCTACCTACACCAATTCCACAGCTGATAATACTGTTACTACCGAGAATAATTTGCCGATTTTACAAAACACTGAGGATTCTCAAGAGAATTTGAAACCTATAGAGCACTTGAGTAAGGATAGCGGCATTCCCACGTTAAGTGACTCTTTGAAGATTTTATACGATAATTCGTTAGGAGATATCGCACAGGATTTGGAGAAGCTTGCAATTTCTTTCCGTACTCAACTGGATGCAATTGGCGTTTCCAAAGCATACCACTTACACCTCAAGGCTTTGCAGGATGAGCTGCCTAACAAATTATTTCAAACCTAATTTATCACATTTTTTATATATTTTTTAAATTATTATTTATTTGTTTAAATAACGCATAATAAATAAGTGGCCGGGGTTCTGATCGGGAATGGATTCGAACCCACGACCTAAATTTTTACTCAATAAACCACGCCATTCCTCAACTCAATCACAACTGACCAGTCAATTTTTATTTTTAAATCCAAAAATACCCCAAAAGTATACTGGTTAGAAAATCTCGCCATAAATACATAAAAATTATAAAAGTAATATTGTCATCTTAGTTTGATTAATGTTAGATCTTGACTTCACCAGGCGGGTTCTTAATGAAGAAACAGTTTGAAGCAAGACCCAGTGAAAATACTGTTATCTCTTTAAACTTTGGATCGTCTGTATGGCTCCAGACAACCTCTTGACCCAGCTTAACCTTAACACATTTTACACCACTTTTGAATGTGTGACTAAATGACATGTCGACAATAGTTACATCGTAGTCTGTCTCCTTCAGCACGGCGTCACCTTCGCCGTAGAATTTTAGCTTCGTAACATAGTGCCTATCTTTGGTGATATCCTTCCACTCTTTATCAGACTCTTGGAACAAACTGAATGTCCTACTGGTGAGTAGGACTACAAGGTAATTAATACCCCTGGTTTCCTTAGTCCTAACCAGCTTACCAAAAGCATTAGCAGCAGATTTCCAAATTTCATGCTGGCCTTCTGATACCTTACTAAACAGATAACCACTCTTGGGAGTGTATGTAACGACTCCATTATCATCCTTATGGTCATACTCGGTGGTTGTTTGTTTCTTCTCAATATCCAGAGCCACGGGTGTGGGAGGAGCAGTGACTGCTGGAGTGATAACTTGTTTGATTTCAGGTGTTACTACTGGTGTAACTTTTACTGGAGCCACCTTAGCCTTAGAAACATCTATCTTGACATCCAGTTCCCTTGTCTGATCTTTGGGACTTGTGACCATGAACCGGTTTTTAAGCAGATCCAGATATAGGCCCTTGGGATAGCCAAACTCAGTATCATCAGTGTGAGTCCACACAAGCACATCCATAAGAGTGACCCTCACACATCTGACACCATCATTAAACTCATAGCCGAATCTAGACTCAAAGACTACTGGATCATAATCATTCCTAGTCAACTCAGTGTATTGGGATGTACCCTCCTCCAGGGAGTACAACTTTACCCCTGAGAAGTTATGTTTATTCTGAGTTATATCTTGCCATGGTTTACCCACTCCAGTCTTCTGAAGAAGTACAAATCCACCACTCTGGAGTAGAATGGATATATGTTTCTCATCCTTACCAGCACCCATTAACACTACCTTCAGACCATAGTCCCTATCTTTCGCAGACCATATCTTAAGCTCTTTCTTGACAATGTTAGTGATTGACAAATTGGCTCTAGGATTAAAGTGGCCAAATCCTCTCGTAGATCTGTATTCAAATAAATTATTATCCTGATTAATCCCAATGTCCATAACAATTGCAGTTGATGAGAGCCACTTCCTTTTCACCTTATGGAAGTGCCTAACCTCATTGTTGTTCAGGAATATGTTAATGTTCCTAATATTTGACTCAACACCATAGACTTCCACTTTGGTTGAACATTCATCATCCTTTTGTGCTTCCCAGAAAACTTTATCTGCGAGACATCCACATTTACAACAACTGGACCAACATACTGTCCATCTCCAAGAACTTTTAAGAATTACAGTTTTGAACATGTATCCAGGCTTTGCAGTGAATGTCCTCTTCTCACCATCATGGTGAAAGTCATAGAAAATGGTACTGGAGGTCTTACCTAGGTCAAGCCGTATTTTGTTAGAAGCAGGGAGCCATGGTTTATTACACCCAGCCTTATTGAAGTGTAGGATATCACCGTTCATCAGGTACACACTCACATTACTGGCACTGGTACAGGCACCGATACCATCAGTAAAAACCTTGGAGGCATACTTGGTATGATCTTTGGTTTCCCAAATAACAGTCTCTGAACCACAACACGCACTTCCACAACAATTACCACTGGTCTTAATAATCTGGTAAAACATTGAATTACCCTTGGCGGTGAAAATCTTAATATTTCTATTATGATCCACAGTGTAATCGTAGTCTTCAGTACTGGCCTTCCCACTGAATACTTCAGGAAAATTAATTTGGAAAATACCATCAGTAAATTATTTTTGACTATAAAAAGAGATTTTAATTAACTATACCCTTAAAAGTACCAGATATTAAATATTTGAATAATATTAATAAGCGATTTTATGCACTATTTTACATGTTTATAGCCTAGAGATTGTACATACTGGTCAACTTTGTCCCAGAGCTCCTCCCTTGACACATCTGCATTTATCGTTAAACACTTTGAAGCTGCAGTGAAACATAAAACGACAGGCTCAGTCTGATCATGAAACACTTTCAACCTGTTAGCCAACACACTTAAATTGTCATCTGATCTCTCTAAAACTCAATAAAATATTGAATCAACTATATATATGAGTAATGTAAAAACTAATTAGAAATAATAAGTGAGGATAAAGGAAAATAGGAACTACTGGGATAATGTAGAGTACCCATCTCAGTAGTCCTAAGTTTGAGCCGATCCTTTATGGTATCCTCGGAACAAACGAGACAAATGAGGTTAATAACCTCTACGATATCAGACATCTCCTTAACCCAGCACTGAACATTGTCAAGATTACGGGGAAACCCATCAATTGTAACGACTGTTTTCCCCCAACCAAATGAGTTTATCTTCTTTTTCATTAAAGAAAGGGTTATATGGCCAGGAACAATATCACCTACAACTCAATAGAGGTACACATTTGAGGAATTTTAAAATTCTGGTAATTTTAGGAATTATTTTGAAAAATTTTGATTATAATTAATTTTTCAAAGGAATTAAAGTAAATGAAAAGAGAATTAGGTAAAAACTTGTTTAAGAGTAGAATAAAGTAAGATAAAGTGTAAAATACCTCTATCAATGTAAGATCTGATGAGGGATGAGTATTGTGAGTTGGAATCTTCCATTTCCTCCCTCAGGCATTCGCCTGCAGAGATGTGCTTGAATCCGAACATCTCTTCAAGTTTGTATGAAATGGTTGTCTTCCCCGAGGCAGGCATTCCCGCCAAAAACAACTAAAAAATATCTTTATCCAGCTAATTATTGTATATTAACTTACGATTTTTTGTTTTACACCTCCCGTAAAATTATTCATTCCACACAATTATATATATAAATGTGTATAATGTAATTTACTATATTAGTTAAAGATTAATTAAATTACAAATATCAACTGAGCTGATTTTGTAACATTAATTATGCCTTTGTAATGGGGTGTAAAAACGACAATTATTTTATTAAATCGTATAAAATAAATTATGGTGTCGTAAAAATCTTAATTATTATGTATAAAATATCTTCATGAGCTGAGTACTGGAAAAGTTTGAAGATTGGAATTCCCTAACATGATTCTACAGGATTCTGGCCCCAACGATTCTGTGAGTAGTGTAAGTAATGTTGAAAGAATATTAGTTAGTGTGTAGATCATCGTTTATGTTAATGTGTTAGGAGGGGAATTGTAAGCATTTGAAGGATTTGTATGATAAATGCTTTAATAATTGGTTCAAAAACGACTTTCTCAAGGGCAATTTTAATGATAAATGTAAATTAAAACTCAGAGATTATAGATCTTGTTTAAAAGTACTCAATATATAGTTTTTTATTTTTATTTACTTCTAAGGAACAGAAATATAATTTTCTTAATTTAATTCTAAAAGTGTATTATTCCTTTTTTCTAAATAAACCTACTAATGGCATTGATATAGGAATATTTTGAGAGTAAGGGGAATAATAAGTTGGTAGATTTATTAAAGAAGTTTGATTGAACTGATGTGTACTGATTTAAGGGAGAGATTTGACCGAGAAATTAAAGAATGGAATGAAATTAAGTTGGTCATTAAAATTAATTTCAGAGCTCTAGAAATTTTATTACAGAAGTTTCTTCTCTTCAATATTTCTCACAGTTCTAACGGCACGAATGAGGATTTAACTGACTACATATTCAATTCATACACTAACACTATAGAGGATATGGATGTAGAACTGGAAGGTTTGGATAACATACCTAAGGATAACAATGATGAAATAAATAAGAAAGTTAGTTATGATGCGGTAGAAGGATCGATTTTAATAAATTTATTAATAGTGAACAAACCAGATGTGATAAAAATATACTTACAAAAACAAAGTAATAAAATCTTAGAGATAAAATGCGAAATAAAAAAATTATTAAAATCCTATCAAGATAAAAATTTAAGAAAAATCGATAAAATATATGAGGAATCTCAGATACTATATAACCATTACAGGAATATCAATACCGAGCCAGTTTCTACAGAGCCAACAACTGTGATGGAGTTAATAAAATCAGTTGAATCGCATTATAAAGATATAAAAGAAGAAATAAACGTAATAAATGAATTCTGTGTAAATTTAGATGTTTATCCAAAAGACGAAGATGAAATTAAAAAAAATCTACATTTCTTGCAGAATCTTAATATTCTTTGATTTAATCAGTATACAATTAGTGTAAATTAGTGTATGAAAAAATAGCTGTAAAATTTATGTAATTAGGCTCTGGGAAATCCCACAATCCATTGTTGACCTTTTAATGAAATTAAAAAATCATTAAAAAAATCAAATGTACATAATATAAATTTAAACACAATTATTATACCTGAAATCGTAATATAATATTATTTGTGCAAAAAAATGTCGTTCGAGGAGAAGATTGATACAAATCTGTATTCCAGACAAATTGGAACTTTCGGATTTGATATGATGGGTAAATTGCAAAAACTTAATGTACTCATTATTGGTATGAAGTCTACAGGAATCGAAATAGGTACAACTCTACTCCATTTTCTATTTATTTTTTCTTTGGTTTATAAATTTTATTAAACATTTGTAAAATTTTCAAATTATTCTAACATTTGGCTGTAGCTAAGAATTTGGCATTGATGGGTGTAGAATCAATAAAGATATTCGATAATGATATAGTACAGAAGAGAGATTTGGGCGTAAATTACTTTGTAAGGGCTGGCAGTGTAGGGAAAGAGACTATTGCTTCAGCCTGTCTAAATAATCTCAAGGATTTAAATAGAAATGTTGATATTAAAGTTATTAACACTGTTAATGAGGTATGTGTGCCATTCAGATCGTTCTTCTAGTCCCTATTTTACTACTTCATCCTGAAAACCTATTATATAATATTAATGCTTTTGTAGGATTTGGTGCTGGAAAATGATGTAGTAGTATGTTGTGATCAGAAGATTGAAGTCTTGAAGAGTTTGAACAGAATTTGCAGAGCCAACTCGGCTGGAAAAAGAGTTGGCTTCATAGCCTGTGATACTTTCGGTATGATCGGCTCAGTATTCGTTGATTTCGGCGATAATTTCATTTCTTTTGATCCCACTGGAACTGAACTCAAAACTGGAATCATCGAATCAATAACTAACGTAAGTTTTATTGAGTTTTGATTGATATTTAATTTTAAGAATTTTACACAATTTTATCCTATTGTTGCAATTCATATGTTTTGTATAGGATAAGGAAGGATTAGTAACCTTAATAACTGACGGAGTGATAGATTTTCAAACTGGAGATTATGTTAGATTTTCAGAAATTGAAGGCATGACTGAACTGAATAATAAAGAACCAGTCCAGATTAAAGTCAATTCTAAAAATTCTTTCCTCATAGGAGATTTATCCCACTACTCGCCTCATACCAGGTATTGCTTAGATAATTATACATTTAAGGGTTAATTTTGCACTAATTACCTGAATACTTGTTATTAGTTCTTTTATTGTTTATGCATTCGGTTATATATTTGTAGCGGTGGCTTGGTTACTGAAGTTAGATACCCGAAGAGAATTGAGTTCCGCAGTTTTGAAGATTGTGTCCTTAACCCCTCTAGTACTGGCTGTCTCTACACGATCGATTATAGCCTTGCGAATAGAGCAGAACAGCTCCATTGGATTGTAATGGGCTATAAACATGGCAATGGTGACCCCAAATCGACACTAACTAATGCCCAGCTGATGAACTCTAACGCCAAATCGTGTGCAGTGGAGTCGGTTGAAGAGGAACTTTTCAAGAGTTTTATGTCGCAAGTTAATTTTAAAGTCCCACCACTGGCTTCGTTTATAGGTGGTATAGTAGCCCATGAGGTAACGTTTCTCCTCTTCATTATTTTACTTTTTAGTAACTGGGTTACTCATGTTTGTTTAGGTGATAAAATTCACTGGTAAATATCATCCAATTAATCAATGGCTTTATGTGGATTTCTCACTACCAAGGGAGATGTTGTCAGGTGACTTTTCAGGGAGAGGATTTGACGAACGATACTTTGACCAAGTTTCACTTTGGGGGTCAGATTTACAGAATAAACTACAAAACTCTAAGATATTCATTGTAAGTCTTCTGTTCAGATTATACATAAGACTACACAGTTACATGAATAAAATATTGATAATGTGTGAGTAGGTGGGAGCTGGAGCTTTGGGTTGTGAATTTTTGAAAAACTTTGCACTTTTGGGATGTGGATCACAGCCAGACGGGCTACTGACAATCACTGATAATGATAGGATTGAAGTTTCAAATATTTCACGTCAATTCCTTTTCCGCACAGTATCCACTCAGCTACACTAGTTATACTCGTTAAACCAGAGAGTAGTTAGTGTAGTGATACATCTGGATAATTTTGTAGAGACATGTTGGACTGGCTAAATCATCAGTGGCATGTGAGTCGGCACTGGAAATCAACCCATCGATCAAAGTGAAACCACTTGAGATTAGAGTTGGTGAAGACACTGAGGATATCTTTGATGAGCATTTCTGGTCATCCCTAAATATTGTAGTTAATGCTCTGGATAATGTGCAGGTACTTCTATTTTCACTGTAAATATACTAATTAGTGTATTTCACTTAATTCATTGATAAACAAGCTAATATTGGAGTAGGCAAGACAGTATGTTGATGGTAGATGTGTCTGGTATGAAAAGCCTCTGGTGGAGTCTGGAACACTAGGAACACTTGGGAATGTACAAGTGGTAATTCCACATGTGACTCAGAGCTACAGTGAGAGTCAAGACCCACCAGAAACATCAATACCACTCTGTACCCTTAAACACTTTCCATACCAAGTTGAGCACACGATTGAGTGGGCTAGAGATGTGTTTGAAGGACTTTTCACACAAATTCCACTAGATATCAAGAAGATTAGACAAAATGATGAAGGTACAGATTACTATCTTTATATTTATAATCCCAATATACACTACTAATGTTATTATACACTACTAATGTTATTATACACTACTAATGTTATTATACACTACTAATGTTATTATACAATACTAATGTTGATTTAGGAGTTGCTGAAATTCCGTATGAAAGATTAGAATTGATATCTAAACTGCTTAAGTGCACACCGAAGGATGTAAAGGAGAACCTGTTGAGGATCTCCTCAGAGCTTTTCAACCTCCACTTTGTAAACAACATCCAGCAGCTTTTGAACTCTTTCCCGAAGGACCACGTACTCTCAGACGGTCAAAGGTTTTGGAGTCCTCCGAAAAGACCGCCAACACCACTCACGTTTGATCTCAACGATAAGATTGTCCAGTTGTTCATACTCTCAACGACCAAGATTTTTGCATCAATGATGGTAATACTAATATATATATATATATAACTTATTCATTTAGCCATTACTTTCTAAGTCATTGTCATACTATCATAAATATTGTTAACTGGGGTTTAGAACATGGATGTTGATGTGGTGGAATCAGATGTACTTTCACTAAGAGGGCTCAGGTTACCAGAATTCCAGCCTAGAGTACTCAAACTATCGCAAGACAAACTTAACGTGGAGGTACAATCTGATACAACCACAGACAATGACCCGTTATTACATGAGATTGCACACTCGAACAGGACACTTGATGCAGTGGAATTTGAAAAGGATGACGAGACTAATTACCACATAGAGTTCATCTGGTCAGCATCGGTACTCAGATGCCGTAACTACGCAATAAAGGAATGTGACAAAATGAAGGCCAAATTAATAAGTGGAAAGATCATACCGGCGATAGCAACTACAACTGCAATGATTGGAGGCTTAGTGACAATAGAGTTCCTTAAGGCGCTCTGTTATAGGAATCTTAAGATTACCCACTTTAGGAACGCATTTGCGTGCTTGGCTACACCAATTTGGCTTCAATCTGAACCCCTACCGCCCATACCGACCAAGGATAAAGATTATGATCCTGTCACTTGTGGACCAGTGCGAGCACTCCCGCCCAATTTCACAGTGTGGAATAAGTTAATAGTGCTGATTCCCAACGGGACTGTGAAACAGTTGATTGATTGGATAAGGAGCAAATTCAATATTGAGGTCATCATACTATCTGCAGGAAATTTGTGTATATATAATTCATTTCTACCGCAACACCGAAACGAAAGGTTGAATGCAGTTATTACTGAGGTATCATTGTTGTATTTCACACTAGTTACACATGATATATAAAGGTTTAATAGTTTTAAATATCGTTAACAGTGGTATTTTACTCTTTTAAAACTCCTTTATCATATTTATGATTGTTTACACACTAATGATGTTATCTTTAGTTAGTGGAAAAGCTCGGAAAGAAGAAGATTGGAGTCGGATGTTCACACCTTGTAATTGACGCGAGCTGCACTGACTCAGACGACGTCGACGTCGTTATCCCAACCATTAAATTCCAGTTCAAATAATTTTCTTGCTTCTTTTCCCACCAATACACCACTATACATTATATATATTCTTCCAATGCCAGATTCACATGAATTTATACCAGAAACTGTCCTTAGTAAAATCGGCGAGGTCAGTTTAGAGGCCCGTAAAAAAGGCCTCGTGGCAATTGACTCCTCAGTAAGGAAGTTCATACAGTCCTTAAATAGTAACACAATCAGCAATGAAGAGAAGGATTCCACACTTAATAACACTGTAAAATCATTTCTTGAGTTTGTTAAATTCAAATTCCTGGATCAGCCGGATCCAAACCTACGTATTGGAGGCTTAATGGCCATAGCCTGTACAGCTCTCTCACTTGACGTAAATTCCTACACATATTAATTATTCTTATTTTAATTAATTAGAAATATCTTAAAATAATAGAAAATTGGATGAATTGCTTAATTTAGAAATATTTACTGGACTTTTCCGAGAAGTTCATCAAGCTGGTGATTCTATCCTTCTACGACCAGGATAATAAAGTGAGATATTATTCCTGCGAGGTGACTTTTAAACATAATTTTAGCTAAAAGTATGTAGTTTTTACCATGACTAGTTAGTAAGAGAACTCTATTTTGAGCTATACATAGTTTATGATTTTACTGCTAATTTTAGTCATTAACTGGAAAATTAGTAGTTTAAATTGTTAAAATAGGCCTTGTATAACATTGTGAAGAAGTGTAAAATGGAATCAATGCCGTGTATTGCTGAAATTTTTGACGGAATCTGCAAGGTACATGACCAAATTTATGTTTGATTAGTTAATTTTCACTAAATGAAACTGATAAATTTGTTTAGTTGACATGTGATATTGATGAGGATGTGAAATATGCATCACAAATATTGAATAGACTCTTGTGTGACACAATCCTGGAGTTTGAAGAGGTTCCGCTGGACCTCATTACAGACATCTTGGCTAATCGAATACTTGTTATAAACCCACAAATCAGACAACTTATAGTAATTCTTTAGCATTTTAGTTAATTTATAGCTTTATTTAACGTATAATTTTACAAACTAGTGTTAAAAATTGATGTAGATTTCATGGATTGTAATGTTAAATTCTGTACCAAGTAATGTTGAAAGAGATTAATTTTTGAGTAGAAATTGATATGCTCGAGTATTTGCCGAAGGTTTTTCTAGGGATTTCAAACATGTTAACAGATAATAACAAGTAATACAACAATTAAGATTATTTATATCTAGATGACATCATTTAGTCATTAGAGTAGACTAAAAATATGTAAATTATAAAAATTGTGTAGAGATGTGAGGAGCTCTGCGGAAATGTGTTTGAACGACTTCTTGATAAAGTTCAAGAAGAAGTATTCAAAGAGTAACATGATAACTGAGGATTTTTTCAAGATATTACTGTTAAATTGTAAGAGGAGTGAACATGTGATAAAGTTGTTGAACATAGTGTGGATTAGACAAATATGCGCAATTCAGCCTCAAATCATACATTTTAAAGGCTTCTTCCTACTCCTGGAATTCATTATCTCTCAACTCTCAGACCCCAGCGAAGAACTTAACAAAATCGCAACGGAGGCCAACAATTTACTGTATCATATTGTCAGTGAGGTTAAATCAATCTCATACATCGAACACATCCTTAAAGTGCTAGTTGATAAATTAGTCGACTCACAAAATGAACATGTTATACTGTCAATTCTGGATTGGTTCAGTATTATTTTACAGATTTGGTATTATATACTTAGTTTATCTGTAATTTACACTAGTTATGTAGTATTATTTTTTGAATTTTGGGAAATAGTATTTGTATAGTCCTGAGAAGATGGATCCGATGTCTGAAAACCTATCAAAAGCAGTGATTCAGTGTTTTAAACACCCTCACTCACAGGTACTTTTAGATTTTTACATTCTCCAGATGATTATGGAGTCGACGTTGAGGACAATCTTCCTGCTAATCTCACTAGGTGACCGTCACTTACAACTGTTAGCTGGTGATTTGTTGAACCTGTTTAAGACTGAAAAGAAACTTCTGGTAAATAAATTTTATTAAAATAGCTGTTTAGGAGGATAGCGGAAGAGTAATAGTGTTAAACTTATGTAAACAGTTGGGATTTGAACGCTTTTACACCATTATTACCAATTCAATGAAACTATCAAATGTATGACAATATATTCACTTTTAGTGTATTATTTTGTAGTATAGGAGTATATTATTCGTAGGATGAGGGGTTTTTGTATGATATGGTACACTCATTGAATTGGACACTATTAACCTCAACAGTACTTTAAAACACCAATATAAGATTTTAGGAAGCACAGGAGTTCAGAACTGAATTGTTGACAGTAGAAAAAAGTAATCTTTCAGACCAACTTTTGGAAATTTGGTATTTTTACATTATTTCAAAATCTGTAGGAGTTATAATTTATCATCGGCGTTGTCATTTTCTTTATTTATAGAAAAATATGATCTGGCACACGATTTATTACATAAAATGTATTTTAATGCTTATTAAGTTGAGTTATTATAATTAGTTAATTTATAGTTAATTGATTGTTTTAGAAGTGGAATGAACTTGAATTTGGACTTTTTGGTAAAGCTGGACCATATGGTCCAGTTGATGGATACTCACATATTTTTAAGGCTAAGACTACATTTGTTAAAGCCAGACATATATCCAAGCCTGTTAAACACACTCCTAGGTACTTTTGACAATTTTAGTGTTTTTAGGGATTTCGATGATCTTACCGCAAAATGACACTAATCGTAAATTAATGAGAAGACTCAAAATATCGCAACTAACTCTACTTTCCAAACAATTACAAACCCAGAATGCTTGAATTAATGTACCATACTACATATACTATGTTTGTATATAGTATATAGTATATCAGATATAGTACGTATAGCATAGTATATATACATCACATATACACTATGTATATAGCATGGTATATGTGGAATAAATATACACTGTGTATATTATGTATAGTATATATTAGAAAATTATTTTCCGCATCTTCGAATGGTATTTGCAAATTGATTAATACAATTTACAATATGCATAGTTTTAAATCCGAAGACTTCGTAAATTTCAGCCTCTGAAAGGAACCAAGGCTGAACTCCTGAGGGTCCAAAAGCATGGACAACTGTCATTCCACCTGTAAACATATCACCAAGTCTTATTACAGATGCGGATTTCAGTAATTCCTTATCGAACTTTATGTTTTTTATCCTTAACTTAGAAAATATGGGCTTTAGTAAAGTGTTTAACTTGTTTAAAATTAGAGTGTAAATATAGTTGAAAATGAAAGTGATTAGGTCAAATAGGGTTAAGCGAATTGAAATTAGTAAATCAGGTAACGATACAGTAACATCATTAAAAGTACACAAGGCCTTTTGGATATCTGGATGTGTAATAGAGGATTCATCAGGGACTTGGTATTCTAAAATAATTTTACCTTTTTTTGATTTCTCCCGAACCCAGGTGGGATTCAAGTTTGTAGATTTTGGTTTCGGAGTCAATTTTAAAAGTTTCGCGTGTGAATGTGTGTTATCAATAAGCACAAGAGTTAGGGCCTTTTGAGTTTTATAATTGGTATTATTTTGAGTTGAGATAAATAAATCATTGTTAACCTTATTAATATAGTATATAAGTGTGTGATCGGTGGTATAAAATTCATCTAAATCTTCAGCGAGATAGGAATTTTCCACCGAACACAATTCCGTCAAAGCTTTAAAATCCAACCTTTTATTATTACAATCTTTGTATTTCAGTGATAAATAGCGGTTAAAGTAACCATCTGCGTTAAAAATTGTCAAGTTTGAAATGCGATTATCCAGCAATACTCCTGCGATTCGGAACAGCTCTAGCTCTAATTTGGCCAGAGAAGTATACAACAACAAACACTTGTTAAGAACTAAAAGTACATGTTTCGGCAAGTTTTTCTCCAACTCCTTTCTACTCGGAGTTTTCATTATTTAACCGCATTTTTATTTATTCTTTATTAAATTGTTATCTTCTTGATCTATTTATACAATGGTATTTTGTGTAAAAATTTAAGTTGGTTTTAGTAAATAAGTAAATAAAAATTAGAAAAATTAGATAGTTAAAGTTTTAAAAAACGTTAATAGAAAATATTATAGTGTGTAATGATTCCACATATATTTAATAAAATAATTATTATTTATTATGTTTTTATAATAGATGTGTTTTAGTAAGTAGTTTTTACTTTGTATTATGAGGATTAGTCCTATATTATGCTGGTTAATTAGGACTCCTATAGTTTTTTCTTATAAACCTTATCCTTCCAGTTTTAAATTGAGAGCTAATATTCCAATGGCGAGAGGAAATGAGGATTTTGGTTCAATTAAGCCAAAATTTATCGATATCGGTGCAAATTTAACTGATTCTCGATATCGAGGTTATTATAACGGTTCCCTTAAACACGATCCTGATCTCAATAGGTAAATTATTCATCAATTAAACTATTTATCTTCATGTGCAATTGATTATAAAACTATTTTACAGTGTATTGGAGAGATCTAAGAGCGTTGGAATGGAAAAGATAGTTATTACTGCCGGGTGTTTGGAGGAAGTTCATCAAGCTTTGGACTTGTGTAACACTTATGGTAGGTACTTTATTGATACTATTTGTAGATAAGGAGTGCAAATATTTGTTCACGACTGTTGGAGTACATCCGACTCGTTGTAATGAATTTGTGAAGAATAAATATAATAAAACTGAATCTGAGTATTTGGAGGCCCTCGATAATCTAATTACTCAGAATAGAGATAGAGTTGTAGCCATTGGCGAATTAGGCCTTGATTATGACCGTTTAAACTTTTGCAATAAACAAACACAAAACAAGTATTAAACCATAATTATTCATACATCATATATATATAGGTTTTATAAAGTGTAAAATGAGTTTTTAGGTATTTTGAGTATCAATTGGAATTATCAAGAAGGCACAAATTACCTTTATTTTTACACATGAGAGAAGCAACAGCTGATTTTATGGGTATACCATTCTTATTCTATATAGAACATACTATTACTTTATATACCAAGTGATATCATGATTATAGATATATTGAGGAGAAATAGAGACAAATGGGAGTTAGGTGTGGTCCATAGTTTCACATCAGACTTAAACTCTCTGGAAACTGTATTAAAAGAGGACTTATTCATTGGTATTAATGGATGTTCACTTAAAACAGATTCTAATCTACAAACTGTTAAACACATTCCTCTCAACAAACTACTCTTAGAAACAGGTAACCTACACATTGTTAAATGTGTATAGATTCACCGTGGTGCGGTATTAAGAGTACACATTCCAGTAGTAAATATGTGAAGACTAAATTTAATACAGTGAAGCGACCGGAACAAATGACACCAGAAACTGTTCTCACTATAAGAACTGAACCTTGCCACATACTAAATGTAGCAGAAGTTGTGCACCAGTTAATTGATCCAAACATGGACTTTACACAGTTTACCAACCAGTATTCTTATACTTAGGTACATAGTCAGGGATAGGTGTGAGATCACACTAACTGCCCTATTTTAGTGTGTTTACTCTATATATAAATATGTACCGGGTTGTGTGTAGGATTTATGAGAATACACTAAGATTGTTTACCAAGCTGAAATAAACGAAGTTCTTGGAATTTCTTATGATTCCACGTGTTTTTACATTTAAAAACCTGTAAATTTAATTTTTTATTATTTTTAATGATATTTTTGAAATACTAATATCCATTATGGATCGAAGTGTAGTGTCGTTTATTTTTTACCTAATTTGACAAAATCAGTTTTATTTTTTTAAATAAATCTAAAATTATGTAAATTAACAAGTAAATGTAATTTCAACTAAAAATAACGTAAATGTGTGAAAATAATGAGAATTTAAACAAAATTGTTGTTAGTTGGTGTGTAATAAATGGCTAGAAAATCTTCAGAGAAGGGAAGAATTGACGTTATTGTAAGGAAACGCCCCCTGAGTGAGCAGGAAATTTCAAGAGGCGACAGGGATATTGTTGTATGCAACTACGATTCAGCAATTATCCGGGAATTTAAGTATCCTCAATACACTTTATTTAGTTATTTTAATTATTAAACAGGAATTTCACACATTTTACATTTATTCTACTAACTAATTTTATTTTCTATTTTACTTTAACAACACCAGGTAATAATACTGTTTTAGATATAAAATTGACGGTACAAGTTTTATAGAAGAGCACGAATTTAAGGTTGATAGGTTCTATGATGAAAAGGCCGACAATGAGCTGATTTACAACGAGTATGTGAAGCCTTTGGTTGAATCGGCCTTCAGGGAAGGCAAAACCTGCTCCTGCTTCACTTATGGTCAAACAGGAAGTGGTAAAACATACACAATGATAGGTTCCAAGATTGACAGCGGTAACCAATCAGACAGTAGCAACGTTGGTGCTATTGGTATTTATGAATATGCCGCTAATGATATTTATGAAATATCAAAGGAGCCTCAGTTCAACGGTAAAGTTGACGTTGTCGTCAGCTTCTATGAGATTTACTGTGGTAAATTGTATGATTTATTGCAGAACAGGTACCCTCAATACTATATATTCATTAAAATATTTATTTATATGCATGTGTTAGGAAGTTATTGGAATCGTTGGATAACGGGAAGAATGAAGTTGTAATAAAGGACTTGTGTGAAAGAGTTGTTAGTTCAAAGGAGGAGCTTGTAGACTCAATGTTGGAGGCCTTAAATTTGAGGAAAATCGGCCAGAACTCACAAAATGACCGTTCTTCAAGATCTCATGCACTTTTAAGAATTGAACTAAGACATACAAATAACTCAATAGGTCCTTTTATACTCCCTACTAATCGCCAGTTATATATTTAACAATAATAAAATATATTTCAACAACGCTCTTAACGTGCATAACATACTATATTATACCCTTTATTACACTATTTACTAACTTATACACTTTAATATATTCTAGTAGGTAGCATGTTATTTGTTGATTTGGCTGGAAGTGAGAGAGCTGCTGACTCCGTGTCGATGTGCAGACAAGTTCAAATTGACGGAGCAGGGATTAACCGGTCTCTTCTTGCTCTCAAGGAGTGCATCAGGGCTATGGACCTCGATAGGATCCATATTCCGTTCAGGAACAGTGAGCTCACTAAGGTGCTCAGAGACGTGTTCATGGGCGACAGTAGAAATGTCATGATTGCCAACATTTGTCCTTCATTTCAGTCTTGTGAGCAGACTCTCAACACTCTCAGATACGCCACTAAAGTTAAGGCTTTCAAGTCCAATTCCCTCAATAGTACTATGAGCTTAAATTCCCTTAATACTATTAACACCAACAATTACAGCTCTAAGGACACCATTACTAAAGAGAATAGTATCAGTAAGGGGAACAGTATAAACAGTAGAAATTCAAAACGGAGTTCACCAATGAGCTATGAACCTAGACTTTCTAATGATAAAATGGATCTGGACCCTTTAAACTCTGTCAATACTGCACACACTACTCTTAACACACCCAATAACTCTGACACAAATTACAGTATTAAGGATACCAATCATTTCAATAGTAAACATAGCAATAATTTCAACACTAAGGATACCAATAATTTCAATAGTAAGGATACCATTGTCAAAGATAGTCCTATTACCACCAATGTTAATAATGAAATAGTTGAAAGGGTTGAAGGAATGTTGAAATCGCAGAATGATGAAACGATGAGGGAGTTACAGATGATATTAAATTCTATACAGTTGAATAACACCAATACTCACATTTTTAAGTTTCTTACTGGTTCTAACAGCCCCAACGCCAACAATCCCAACAGCAATGTAATAAAACTTTATAAAGTGTACAATAGTTTAATGTTGATGCTGAATAATAACGTAAACAGTGTCGAGGATGTGAAGAATAGACTTAAAATTAACTTTAAATTTTTACTATACCTCAAACAACTCCTGGATCGTCCCACCTGACTACTCCGTTAGTAACTTCGTTAATATATTCAATCCCGTAATATTCTCATCTAAACATATGTTAAACTATATATACTCTATACCTGTAAGAGTTTTTTTAGTTTCATTGATCATAACAATAGTTACAGTATTCTTGAAATCATTAATTAGCTCGGTTTGGTTTTGGACTTGGAACGACTCCAGTAAATCTATCAGTAAAAAAACTGCTTTAGAACCCAAAACTCGTTTAACATCTGGTTTCACAGAATCCCATAGTCTTTCACTTACTTTAAACGCCTTAAACTCCTCACTTATTTTATTTTTACACTTCACCATGCTCTGATACAGTCTTATCACTAGCCTAAACCGTAATATTATTTTCTTTTAAATTTACTGGTTATCTAGGAATTCCGGTAATTTTTCACTAAAAAGCGTTAAAACTGAGTCTAAAAGGTTAGAGTCTTTCGACAGCTTCAAAGTGTGTAATAGAACTTGGCTGCAATGCTTGTCAAGTAGACAAGTTTTCAAGTCTGACTGATTGAAATAGTCGACCAATTTAGGCAACAACTCCTTCTGCAGTTCCTCCTTCCTCACATTATCTTCCTTTAACCTAATCAAATTATAGATAAAATATTTAAATTTAATAATTAACTTTATTTTAAAGTTTATTTTAAATATTTGGTTACGTGTTTGGCGATGTTACATCAACAGTGTTTAACAAGTTTAGGACAAATTTGGTTGAATTCTGGTCAAAGAGAAGACGGTTTAAATCCTCTAGAAGAGGCTCAACTAAGTATTGATACAAGACTTTAGTGTCATCTGTTAAATTTACTAATTTAATCAAAAAGTGTACATTAATCTTATTATAAACTGCTTCTGGAAAGTCACGTTTCAAGCTCTTGATGACATGCTTTTTAATTTTAGCGTTTGCATAGTCTATTAGTGAGAGAATGGAGTTGTTGCCACTTCTGGTAGACAAAAGCTGGCCGTAAATCTTATACAGCTGCGATACCAATTCGGTCTTATCCTCTATCAAACTCACGTATACAAACAGTAGGTCGTGGGATAGACTTGAGATCATCAATTCCTTCTCAGCCAACCTTGTAATTACCGAGTTCATCTTTTCTATACAAAAATAAGCCGTATGTTAGTGTATAATTAAGGTAATTAAAGTTTAAATAACACTAAGTATCAAAAAACCATATAAAAATTACCTAAGCAGGAAGATTTTGAAGATGATGATGCAATAAGTTGAATCAACTGATTGATTGAATTAACTTCCTTAGCCTTCCTGGTGTCATCATTATCCAGGTAAAAGGTGTTGGAAAATGTGTAAAGCTGTAGAACTGAAATCTGTTCTTTAGGTCTCAGTTTAGAGTAAATGATGTCCATAACATCGGAGGAGAATCTGGTAAAAATCAAATTCTTCTGCTTCTCGTTGAAGAAGGAAGTCCTCAGAAACTGCTTAACCTCAGTGTTACAGTAGTGAAACAGCTTTATAAGGAATTTACTGCTGTGTGCATTGAGGTTAGTAAGGTTAAGTCCGTCTCTGAACCTCTGGGAAATTGAGGCTCTAACATCTGAGTCGCCGTACTTCAAACACGCCTGTAGTATCCTCGACACATTCTTCTTATTAATGGCCTAATCAATATTAACTGTATTAATAGTTACTTCTGAGAAATTTGTGGGTAAATCCTTGAGCAAAGCATCTATAATTTCTTTGGATTTTATGGAATCTTTGTGATTTAGAAGTAATAACGAATATGACCTCTGAAAGTTATTATAATTAATTATAAAATTACGTTTAATCGCTTTTTATATTCCAACTTAGATTCTTTCAGTTTATTAGCTTTTTTGGGAGTTTTATTCACTTTATTAGAGTTTTTGTTAATTTTCAACTTACTGTTGTTGACTTTATTGTTATTTTTTAGCTTTTTCTTAAAATTTTTACTTTTGCCATTTTTAAAAACCTTTGGTTTTTTGGATTTACTCTTACTATTTTGATCTTTTTTCTTCATTTTGACACAATTTTATATATTTAGTTGAAACAGCATTTATAGATTAGGATAATTTACAAGTAACAAATTTTTATGATAAAATTTTATAATTATAATTTACATTAAATCATACATGAAAATTTATCGGCAATCTTGCATTTTTGTTTTTTTTTAATCCCACAACTTACTTTATGGGAATTATACTCAAAGATTATACAATATTATTTTGTTAATATTGTCTTGGTTTTTATTTGTTTAATTTTTTGTTTAAATTATTGAAGTGATAGTATTAAAATTTGTGTTTGTTGAAAAAACCAATGTGTAAAATTAATGTATAATATTTTTATTTTGTAAATTCCTGATGTGTGACTCGTCTTTAGATTCCTCTTGTTTATCTCCTTTAGAGAAACATATAAACGACAAGAAGCTTACTATTGACCTTCTCAAGATCTCTGATAACTCTTACGTCGGATTCAGAGAAGATGAATTAAACCAATTGACGTCCTTTTTGTCAAAGTAATTTTTACTATATTATTTTCTTATTTCGATATAACCATAGGATTGATTAGCAAAAGTGGATCATTTGTGTTGTAGATGTATTGAGGATAAAAAGGGAGGCGGAATGTTTATATTTGGGCTCTGTGGAACCGGAAAAACGACAACAGTTGAGTATGCTCTAAAAAATCTGACTTCCGGTAAGAAAGGAGTTAAAAGTGCTTTTTTAAAGGGCAGTAACTACACTTCAATGAAGTCTTTTAAGAATGATTTTTACCAGAAAGTGCTTGGTTTCTCAGCCGAAAAAGCTCATAAAACTCTAAATCTAGCCTCTCAAGGCAGAGTTCAAGATTATTCCAAATTCTGTGATCATCTCATCCAGCACTTTCAGTCACAAAGATCTCTCAAGTATCTAATTATTCATAGTGTATTAGATACTATAATCCATACAATAATGTACACAACAGTTTATTATACTCCATTAATATATATAATGGCTTAGAATATGTTTGATTGATGAAGTGGACTATTTGAGCAGTTTCACTTCAAACTTTAAGAGTTACGACAAGTCAAATTGGCTGGTTCAGGCTCTTTTCAAGGCTTCTTGTTCCCCCAAGAGCAAGGTTGTGGTGCTGGCCATCTCAAATAACTTGGAGTTTGCCAGCAAGATCAAGACTGAGAACTGTGAACGCATGCTATTTAAGCCCTATAACGAGGACCAAATGGTCAATATTGTTATGGAAAAACTGAAGTCACTCAATGAAAACTCACAAGTTCTGAATAAAACTTCCTTGTTACTAATAGCAAGACGTGTTGCAAACACTTCTGGTGACTGTAGAACTTATCTGGACTCGTTCATGTTAGTAATAGTTGCTGTTATTAGTTCGTTATTACCCATAATTAACTATTTAATTATAACAGTGTAGTATGTAGTATGTATAATGTTGTAGAAGGGCACTTTCTAGTAGTTTGAGTGATATTGAGAAAGACTACGTGTCAGTAGAATCATTCGGATCAGCTGATACGACTGTGGGACCAGACTCTTTTTCAAGTTCAGAACTAATAGATCAAGTTGACACTAACGAAGAATTCAAGACTCCAACTAGAAATTATGATACTTTAGGTACTAATACTGAATTATTCCCGTCATATTAGTTATTTACTTATCCAACTGTATTAACATTGGTTGTAGATATGTCAAAGTATAATGTTGGAAGTAAAGAAATTGGTGTAGTGACACCAACGCTATCACTAAATAAGATTCAACAATTGAAGAATCAACTGTCGGATTTACCCATTTTCCAACTCCTGCTCCTACTTGCAATTTGCAAATCCTCTATTATTCTTAAACAAACCATTTCTAAAACTGATTCCAAGGTATTTTGTATTAGCTAGAACTACAGTGCTAAGTATTCAAGTTTAAGCCATTAGATATAAAATATATTATGGCCATTAGAAATACTTTCTTGAATTGGCTGAAAAATTAAAACTTGACGCTGTGGATGCTGAGAACTTTTGTAACTCAGAGTTTGAAAACAGCCTAGAAAACTTTAAACAAATGAATTTTATCTCCAAAAAAGGTATTTCTCTCGCTTACTTGTAACAGTAAATTCAGTTATTTACTATATTCATAATATCTATACTCATATATTTATAGAAATGGTGTTTAAAACCGACGTGAAGAACTTGGCACGGCTGGTACTGGACTCCTCACCAGCTTTTATGGATTTGGACTTTGATTTGGATATCTGTGACCCAAACCTAATGCTAACTAAGAGGTATAGTAATTTAACCAAATCATTCAAGTTACAATTTAAAAATAAAAGATCGAGGAAGAATTTATGGTGGTGTCATTAATCTGCTCTTCTTGTTCTACGCATTGTTTCCCTTAACACTGAATATCAGTCTGCCCATCAGAATCATAGTGCTGTAATGAGTAAAGTGAGATGAAGTCCAATTTCTTGGGTTTAATTGGCTTAAATTTCTCGGGATTAACTTCAATTGGGTCATCATGGATCTCGTCAATTGACATAAAAGGGGTAATTAAGTTACTATTGTGTTCCTCAATGAGCATGTTTTCAACGTCCTAAACAATTGTGACAAAGTTGTAAAATAATTATAGTCTTTGTAATATTTGTAGAAGAGAGAGTCTAACCTTGTCAGTTAATTTCATGACATCCTCAGGATCCTTTAAAAGCAACTGTCGCTTCAAGTTGTGTCTTCTAACCCTATTTAACCTGAATAATATTTTAGTTATAGTTTAAAATGTGTGTAACTAAGTGGTAAGTGGTAGAATAGGAAATATTAATTACCTGATAGAAGTTTGAAAAATCATTTTAGTGAAGTTTTGCCAGAGTAATTTTGGAGGTTCACAGCCGATTTCTTCAAGTTCAAAATATGAATTTATTAAATTCTAAACCAACATTAGTTGTGAAAGTGGTTGTACCTCATTCATTCTAATAACTGCAGGGTGAATTAAGGCTCTTTTCATCTCCTCAATTACCAAATAACACTAAAACATTAATGAGTGATGTAAGAGATTAGTAGTACATTTTCAACAGCGACGTAAGGGTTGAGGATAAAGTAATGGGCCTTTAAAGTATACGTTACCTCATCATTATTGAGACCTTTTTCTCTAAAAATTCATTAGCTTATTCACATAAATTTAGAAAGTTTATCTTGATGTGTAGAATGGAAACCTCATTAGCTGAAGAGTTTGGTGAAACTCGTCCCATTTCTTAGAAGTAAGTAGGTTCCAAAGCCTGTGGTAGTAAGTTTGCTTAATTTTCCAAACAGGCCTCCTGCGAGTAACATGAGGTGTGGTGAGTGTGGAAAAGCCCCTGAAAAAATTCAAAGAAATTGCTTTACAAATCATTGTAAATCCATTTTTATAAAATTTATATAATTTACAAAATTAAAATTATAAAATAACTGTCTGTATACTAAATATGTAGTGTTAGAAATTGTTGTTGATGAAATTGTTGAAATGCGTAGCATTTCTGAATGTTTTAGAGCTAGTTACTGGCGGAAAGAATAAGAATTTGTTAACTGATGAAATTGAGGTTTTTAAAAAAATTAACAATAAGCTGAAAGAGAACCGTATGTCGAAACACATTTACACATTTCATCTTAGGTTCCGAAAATTATGAAAATTTCTGGGATTCTGTCGACAATTCTTTTGCTAAGATCAATTTAACACTAAATATTGATCCTTCTTCTAATATTTTGGATAAATATTTGAATTTGTGTACTTTAATGCAGAAGGTGACTTGGGGAAATAAGATCTTTATTAAGAAAATAACCCCCGAGGAATCCAAAAATATCGCAAAATCTTATGATTTGACACAAAATGGTGACTGCATTTTACTCATTGACGATACACCTAAAGGTATTTCACTCTTATTTTAGGCTTAGATTACCTATACTCACTCTTAACTAACCTACCGTATGTGTATTATATATATATATGTTATTGATGTTATTGTGTAGTTGAAGAGGTAAATGAGGATAGTAATTTGGATTTCCCTTTTGATGATGAGAATATAATTTCACGAGTTTTGAACAAGTATAGGATTCAGGATGAGAATTATATAGTTCTGACTAGGAAATCTGTTCCCATAGGTTCAGGCTTAGGCGGCGGTTCCTCTGATGCTGCTGTAGTTTTGAACCGTTTATTTGCCAACATAAAGTTTGGACTTGCCAATATCGGATCAGATTTACCTTTTTTAGCTTCAGAATGTACTTTTTACCCAGTTAAATACCTAACCAAGTTACACACATTTTAAATTTATAGTTTATAATGAAGTTTAGGTAACTTGGCTAGTGTGTTTGGCATAGGTGATAAGATGTATGAATATTATAACAGGAACTTATATTCAGGCTGGGTGTACTTGTTAATACCTTATGAAAGCGTATCAACTAAAGCAGTTTATAAGAAGGCCAGAGAATTAATCACTTCTGGGAAACTCCCGAAATGTGATTTTCACGCCGTTATTATGAATTCTGCTAATCTCATCAACAAAATTAACCCTCTTGATGCAGATAATAGTTTTTTTAAATACTACAAAGTCAATAATGACTTGGAGAAGTGTACAACTAATTCAAAGGTGAAGAAGTTACAGAAAATTCTAAAGAGGAGATTTAAGAAGAATAAGTTTTCTATGAGTGGAAGTGGCTCTTCATTTTTTGTTTTCTCAGACAATGACGCAGACGTAACAGCTGTTAGGGAATCCTACAAAGAACCTCTAATTATTGTTAAAACTAAGTTTAAACAGGATAACAACGCTCATGAATTTCATTATTTATATACTACACACTATTAGTGTGTACAGTAGTGTGGGTATTACACAGTGTATAAAATAAAATATATTGTATAAAATTAGGTAACTTCAGTGCTAACGGTAGATGGAACACTAGTAGTAACAGTTTCAGTAGTAGGTTCAGGATCCCTAAAGAAAAATTAAAGAAGTAACAATACTTTTGCTTAAGATTAGCGTAGCCTGCAAATAACTTCGGGTCGTCGATATTTAGGTGAAATCTCCTGGCCGCTTCAACGATTCCGAGTCTTTTAATTGTTTTAAGGCCACGCATCGTAATCCTAAGTCTTATAAAGTACTTCTTCAAAGGATGCCAAATCCTTTTCCAATGTAAATTTAACTTCTGAGGCTTACGAGTTTTCACTCCTGAATGGCTTATCTGCATAGCCTTTGTATTGTCCATCTTCCCCAATAGCATACATCTAACAATGTGTTGTAAGGAAAAACAAGTATTATTAATAAATATGTATATAAACAGTGTGACGAATACCTCCGATACGGAAGAACTATCGGTTTGGCAGGTAATTTAGTGCGCTTATTAAGCCTAAAAACTCCACCTCCCCTACCAACTATTCTGTGATGCCTAACTTGGCTAGACTTTGGTTTCCTGTGAAATTTTTTACCCTAAATCATCCTTAACAAAGTTTTAAAATTAATGTGTAGAATCTACTTTGGGTAATAGAGAGAATAAATAGTATATAATAAGAATACGGAAGAAAACATACAAACATGGCTTCTTTATGTCTTTTTTCAGAATATAGAACAAATTCGTGAATATTTCCAACTACAGATTAAAAATTAGAAGTTTTAAGTGAAAATAAAATAAAATAGTTTATGTTGAATTAACACAAAATAAAATTAATACCATTTTGATACAAATTGATATTATTTGGGAATTTAAAGGAAGAAATGCGATAGATTTGAAAGAGAACGATAAAATGTGAGATGAGACATTTTGACGTTAAAAACATCACATGAAAGAATCATCATAAAAATTTAAAAAAATAAGTTAAATAGTAGAAATGATTATAAAAATTCTCAATGTGTATAATAATAGTGAATATTTACATAATACATTGAATAAAATAACTAGTATCGGGTAATGGAAGGACAAGAAGAAATTTGGATAAATAACCAAATTTAAGGATTAAAAATTACAGTTGTCATCAATATTAAATTACAAACATGTTTTATATATAATAAAAAAATGTGTAAGAAATATCCTATTTATAATATCACAATTTCGAGAATTTGATTAAAATTAAAAATATTCTAAACTAAACTTCAATAAATAGTTCAGTAAATTGCCTAAAATGAAAGAATTTAATAAAAAAATTAAAGGAATTTTGTGTATGTAGCAACATTAGGAATTGGTTTTTTCCCTTGAGTATGAGGCTATTGTTGGGATTGGTTCACAACGCGAAATTAAACCTTAAATACGATTTTGTTACTTACGCTTTTGACAAATTTGGTTTATTTAAATAAGCTGTTTTTTTGGGTTTTATTATTTTCTTTATAAACTTTACTTTTCACTTTATATCAATCATTTAATATAACCATGGCGCAATCCAAAAAAGTTATACTCTAGTCTATTTACTATTAAATACAATATACTTTAGTTCACACACTTATCAGTAGTAGATTATTATTAATAATTTTTTTTAGTTTGCTTTCCCTAAAAATTCGCACTTGAAGCTTTCTGAGTTGAACACTAAGAATTTATTGCTTCTTTTGCTCGTTACTGATGCCTGTCTTGTCTTGGCGGGTTTTGTGGGTTTTACTGTGATCACTCGTGTTTTCGGCAATTTTTCATTTAGTGCTTTCAAATCGGTGGTCTTCGACGTCAACGTTCTTCTCGGAAAGAAATGCCCGTTCACCGGCCTTAGGACCATGCCGAACCTTTCCCTACCTTCTGTTTACGCCGTTCTTGTTTTCTACGCTCTTCTTGTTCCCTTCGGACTATTCTTCAACTTGTACGTTATTACAACTTCATATTAACTTTTACAAATTTATTAACAAATAGTTGTGCGACTATTTATAAATATTTAATTATTTTATACCCACATTTCACAATTTATACTAATAATTTTTCAGTTTACTTGTCAAACATGTATTGAGGAACAAGAAAAAAACACACTAATTTATTATTTTACACTGTACATTACGTTATGTATTAGTAATAGTATATTAAACTTTAGCTTTTCTGCGTTCGCCACGATTGAGTGCGTGGAAGCCGTTTTTAATTGGATTAACTGATCTGTTGGCTCCACAGGCTTCGCAATGCTGGGTAAATAACCTTGCTCTACAATCTCTTTCCATAGTAGTGTTCGGGCTTTTACACATTGAGCACGTCACATACTCAGCTATAAAATTTTTTATGCAATTTTTGTACAATTATATAAATTTGCGTATAAATACTATAGGAATAACTATATAAACTAGAGATACTGATATATTTCCTTAGAAGGCTTTCGATATTTTTTGGTCCATACTTTCCTTTTAAAACTAGCTGCCCGTCACCAGCAATTGAACCTTCAGTTCCTAGTTCGGCTAATACGAATTGATGCACATGATCCATGCTTCTTCCCATTCTACAATTAATTCAATATTTAAGTTAAAGTGGATTAAGTAAACAAAATAAATTGATAGTATCGTATAAAAAAGTACATGGAGCAGATATCACGAAAATTAATCCATGCGACTTTCTTTGAGCCAACTCTAACAACTTGAGGCGGCTTGATTGTGTATCTCTTGCTTCCACTCAGATCAGGATTATTGGCGTTAATCATAGATTGTATTCTTGCCAGCAACTATAGGTTCCATAAGTAAAAATTGTAAAAATATAATAATTTCAATGTATTTAATACCTCTTCATATGGGTAAACGTGTCCTTTAACGAAAACCTGTCCAGTTCCATCAATTATCTCAGTTTTAGGAGAATCTGCAAAAATATCAAACCTTACATAAATTAATTCTTTAAATAGGTGAAAGAGAATAAAACATACCTCCGGCATCAACTGTTCTTTTTTTCTTTTTTTCACCAAAATTAAACTTTGGAGGAGAATCCTTTGCATCTATCAAATTGTTAAAATAGAATCGGAAAAATTAATTATATATGGCTGTACCAGCAGGTTTTGGATCTTGGGTCTCTGGTTTTAAACCCATATTATTTAATTTATCTGTAACTTCCTCCTCTGGAGAGTCCTTGGGGGACTTCTGAAAGGTTTTTGAAGGATAACTGGAAAGTACCTCAGATGTCACATCACTCAATTTTCCCATTAAAATTGGAGTTAAAATAAAAATTAACCACTAGGAAATTTTTGTGAAGTTAGAAAAAAATAATTGGTGCTTTTTATAGTTGAAAAATAAATACTAAGTACAAGAATAAAGTTGGTGGGGAGAATTTACGGAATAAATGTGTAAATCAATTAAATACTAAATTATAAACTTTAGATCAAGTATACATTTGCGATATAGATCACAATGAAAGTGTTTTCAGAGATTCCGTTACCTAAAAGGTTATTAGTTAGGTCGATCATATACTATTTTTTACTCTGCTTTTTTAGAATTACACAATTATCAAAATTATTTTGGTATATTTAAGTAGAATAAACGGTGTAAAAGAACTTACATCATCTGGAAGTACATTTCCTTTTGTTAAACTCTCTTCATTTTCTCTAATTAGTTCGTCGAGATCGATATCTTCGTCGTAGTCGAAATCGTCTGCAGCTCCTTCATCGTCCATGAACAGGTTTGGATTAAAGGTGAATAGGTCCTTCCCTGTCAACTGCGTTGTTGAATCCTTAGTTACTTTGTCCTTTAGTTCGTCCAAGCGACCCTTCTCCTTTTCTTCCTTCCAACGCTTAAATGATTCCTCAGTTACCATTTCTCCTCCAGGAGGAAGTTCTCTCCTCTATAACACATTGAATTCGTCTGTAATATAATCTCTAATACCTGTCGTTCTATCATTTCTTCCAGAGTTTCCTCGTCATCAACCACTTCTTGTGGCACATCACTAGCCAACACAAATCCTAATCACACATTTATAACATTGCACATTATAATATTCATATTATTATCATTTTATTAATATCGTTAATATTATAGAAATGTGTAAAAAGTAACCTGGAGGAAGACAATGCCTGTATTTACAATCATCACCGCCATTTGGACAAACCCAAAACCAGCCATATTTCTAAAGATTAAAATTTAACTTTTAAAGAAAACCTTGGACTCAACTGCTTGCAAGAAGTATTTACAGATGATATCAGTTGTACAAGCGTTAGTGTTTTTTTGTTGAACTACACCTTCTAGAGTTGTTATATCCCAATTACTCATATTGTCATCTATGCCATACATGTATTAAATATATCATGCTCTAGTTAGCTAGTTAGAAGTGTTTAAAAAGGAACCTTCTTTAGATCTTTGAATACGTTGATCTAAGTAAATATCGATTTTCTGATCCATCCTCGACTGTTTAGGCTCGTAAAGCTTCTGGGATTCCATACTCACTTGCTTCACAGTCTCCGTAGCTACAAAAATATTACAGTTATTTTCACATATTGTAAGAATAATTGTAAATATCTTTAATGATGCAAATACTTTTAAAAAGGGATGCGATTAGAGCTTTTTGTTGCATGATTCTATTCTTTTCCTCCTTTTCTTTGTTTTGCTGAGCTATGTACTTGTCACTATCCTTAGGAGGTTGCCCAGTTATCTGCTGCTGTACACTCTTTATGTATCTACATCATTTTCAAACAAAATTCAAGTAATAATATGCTAATATAGTGGAAATTTAGCCATTAATATAATATATATTAAGAGATATACTAGAAATGATAATAAAAATGATAGAAATTAATTAGAATCTTTTAAAATTCTAGTTAATTATGAAAAATACTTTTGTACTGATTTGCTTTTTTTATTTTTTAGGCCAAAAGTCTTATCCTCCACGATTTTCTGCTTTTGTTTTTCCAGAGCCTTTTGCTGGGCCTTCTGTTGCTTGGCATTTCCTCCCGCCATCCTTGCTCTAACTTTACATATATATTAATTGTATTTTACTTTATTATACCTATCTCATTTCAGATATTTCAACTAAAAAAACATTTTACGATGGGGACCTGTTTCACATCCACACATCTATCCATTTCTATCATTTTTTTCATATAAATCTTCAATTAACACATTAATCTTTCTAATTATACATAATTTGTTTAATAACATTGGTAATTACTTCCTAATATACTATTTACTAATACTAAACCACTGATATTTAAATAATATTTATAAAATTAACTCCATTAACGCATTAAACCGTGGATTGATTCATTTTTTCCAAATATTGTCCATAATTATACAGTTTGAACTGTGGATTCTTCATCATTTTGTAGATCAAATTAATGTTCTTGACATCCTCCGAGTTTTTAGCTATTATCCAGCAGGAGGTTTCATCTATCCATGAAATTGAAACCCAGAGTGGCGACCATATTTTCATAATTTCCCACTTTTTCCACACGTTTGGAAACCCAAACATATAAAAGTGCTTTGACATATCCTCTTCATTGTTCATATTTATTACTGAAGGCTGGCACTTCACCAGCCGAACTGAATTCATTATTTCTCCAAATATGTTCCTTATTACCTTTCCCATTCCGTTTGGAGTGTTAGATGTGTCCAGGTAAGCATTAATTAAGTTGTTTAATGAACTATTTTTACTCTTAATTACCGTCTCGAGTTGACGTATAAATACTATTGCCGTCATTAAACTGTCATATCCGGCTTCATGTTCCTTTTCTCCCTCATTTATCACATCTCCATATCCACTAACCATCCCGCTCTTGCCCAGTGAACTTATCTTAACTCTGTTAAAACCGTTTTGATTTGGTAGAAATGAATTATATAGGGATTTTAAGGTTGTGTGAGGTGTGAACTGGTGGTAATATTCTGAAATATACTTGGTATCAAAAATTGTTGGAAAAACTTGAACCCACTTCTTCTTGAAGTCCTCTACGTTTTCTGGCAAATCTCCGTAGAAAGTTTGATAAATGTGTAAAATGTCGTAAAAACAGTTATGGCCTACAAGGATTTTATTATTTTTGGAAACCGTGTCAAAAAGTGTTCTGAGTCCGATTTGCTTATTTATAGCCTCTAGTTCCTCTTCTAACACTTTTCGCTCCTCTTCTAATAGTTCCATCTGAGTTTTATAAACTACAACACATCTAACGCCATTCCTCTGAGAGGAATTGCTATACAAATTCGGGTACTTAATTGAGATTACAGAGTGCATTAAAAGCCTTAAAAAGGCGCTTTCAACCTCAAATTCTAGCGGTTTTCTCCCCTCATCACCTTCATCTACTATCCATTTATTTATTCTTTCTATCATTTGCTCCACCACTCTTCTATCCTCTAAGTCCTTTATACTACTAACATCATATTCTGTATTCATATTGTTAGTGTTCCTGCCATTATTTTCAATATTAGAATTAGACAAATTCTGTAAGTTTAACCGTATCTGATGGAGTTTTGATACTATTAACGATTTCCTTTCCTCCTCTTCCTTGGGTGTCAGATGGGTTATTCCATTCCTTATCCAACTGTTAAAGTCGAAATTGTTATCCTTTAAGAAGTTAAGTGTTGACATGTTAACTGAAAAACTCTTCCCTTCTGATGGGATTGTAAACAATGACGTCGTTGTTAGATTCCAGATATTATTCTCATATTTAGCCATTGTTAGTCCGATTTGACAGGGAATGAACTTTTTAGCTCCCAAAGAGTGGGACTCATAGCACTTATCAACACCTATAAAACGCTCATCCTTAACATGCAGTCCAGTATATTCTACGTCCAAAGCCACAAAATCTGATCTCTCAATTAACTCTGTAATTATTACGCTGTGTAGGTCCCATAGTGGTTTGGTAGTTACATTTGATCGAGTCGAAAAATGGTTTTTATAATTTAAAGTAGAATCTCCACACTTTATTAAATTATAATTAAAATCAGATGAATTACGTCCATTTTGATAATTTAAATGAATGTGTAGAGAGCCAGAATGGTGTTCTGAAGCTTTATTTTGGGATAACTTATTGGTAAAAATCAAAGTAGAAAACAATTTTTTATATACATTTCTATTAGGTTTGTGTAAAATACTGTAGAATCCAGTGGAGAAAAGGGGTTTTGTTAACATTTATATCATTACCATTCATTAACAGATTTCTAGATAATTATTTTGGTATAACTGTATTTGTTATTATTTTTAAGAATATTGTACAGAAAAGGGTAAAATTAGCATATTCAAAATAGAAGGATTAAATTACAGAATCTGTCTCGCAAGTGTTCATTGCCTCATATTACTTAAACTTTTATTTTATACTCTAGATTTACACAGTCTTTAATAAAACTCTTAAAGATAATTAATTTTTTTATTTTTTAAATTTTACCTTAAAATTTTAATGTAGTTTAAGTTTTAACTTTTGAAATGTAGTTTTAATATTTTAATGTAGTTTAAATTTAAATTTTGATAAAATTTGCATAAATTACAATGAATCATTTCGTTCAGCCTCTATTTGGGGATTTGGAGAATTTTGACCCTGAATGTGTTGGTTCTACTAAGCATTTTCAGATTCTCGACAGCAATTATCTCGATTCAATAACTAAAACAGGCCGTTTATACAAAAAATTAAAGAACTTTTGTGATGGCTTGCCAAACCTTGATTACTCCTCTGAATTGTCATTCATATTCACCAATAATGGCAAATTAAACATTGATTCTGAATCAGATTCATCGGTAGAGTTTTACTCCCATAACACACATCCACGTGATTTTATCGAAAATACCGATAAAATAATTGAAATTGATACCAATTTTGAGGAAATTACAGATGAACTTATTGAAATAGATAATAATTTAAATACTAAGAATGAATTGGTGACAAGTTCATATTATTTAAGTTGTTTTGCAAATTCTATAAAGTCATATTTGAATGAATACAGGAACTACTTGACTAACCTCAGAAATGGCACACATTCACCAGTGTCACTAACAACTTTGTCAAATTTTATAGATAACCAGTTTAAACTTCTACAACTTTTATACAATATTATCGTACAGGTATTTTTCTACCTACTAATATTTTTAAATACGTATGTACTATAATTATATACCATATAATATATTGATTAATTATATTTTAGTATGAATACAAATCACTGAAATATAAAGATACATTTGCGAAGTTTAAGTGTTTACTGGAGATTTTGTACCAAGATAACCCTGATGAATTTATAAATATTGTAAATTCGAAGTTAAGATATGATTTACTAGGATTATTAAAGTCACAACTTACATACTGGCTTGTATATGGTAAGCTTATTGACCCATTTGGGGAGTTTGTTATATCATCACCTGAGTCTGACAATCCAGGTTTGAACAGTAAGTCTCCAAATTTTTTCATTAATGATTTGTTAACATATACACCCATCACCAGTTCTTCTGAATCTAATCATTTCCTCCTCATTAATAACATAGTGTATCACTCAAGAATAAATAACAATGTAACATTTGGCCCTGTAAACTATAATACCGCTAATACTATTCTCATGATAGGTAAAATAATTCCAATAGTAAACTATCTGAATAAAAACGGTTTAAAAACCAAAGTACTTAAAAGACTTATTGATGACTGTATATTTAATTATTGGAATGAAGTGACTTTAGATACTGAGAAATTCAGTTCAGCCATAGAAAGTTATAGGTTACACATTTCTACACTGTTATGGGATGTTTATAATCCCAAGTATAACATATTGAATAAAATAAGGATGTTAAAGGGCATTTATTTCCTTTTCAACGAGTCACTATATGACAAATTCTTTGAACAATCGTACGACATAATGGCTATGGACTTTGGTGATAACGAGTTAAAATCTGTTAATAAGTCTTTTACAACCTTATTTAATCGTCTTAAAGATGATATGAGTGGTGAAAACAGGGAAGAAAATCAAAATTCTGATAAATTTGAACTAATCAAGTGCGTAAATCACTTTAATATAAATTCATCATTCAAACTGATTAATGATATAAAGTGAGTTTTCCTTTTAAAAAATATGATATTTTAGGTTTATTAAAGGATGTTATGAACTTGGAAATGAAAGTGGTATTTGGTATTCTGACCTCATTTATATAACGAATGGATTTAATATGAATTTCATTATTGGCCTTCAATTGGTCGATCAGTACAGACGATTTTCAGTGGTCTTATCCCCTAAAATTTTTAATTCTGTTAATGGTAGAAGTTATAATGAATATAGAACAGTAAATAACAAGTGTTTGTCGATTAGTTTTAGGATTAATCCTTTAAATTCTGCCAATCTAACAGTCTGCATTGATATTATGCTAAATCACGACAATGGCTCTGAATGTGACAATAAATACACTAAAACGTTACTCAGTAGAATGGAGAGTGTTTTTGAATATAAAGAATCTAACTTAAAGTTGGGAATTGAACTAATGTTCAAAAGAAACAGCTTTAAAGTGTTTCTTAAATCTGTAGATGACGAGTTTTGCTTTCCAGATAACTACTCACCTCATAATAATTTGTCAAATAATTTAAACAATTATTTCCCTAATGATTTGTCTAGTGATTTATGTTTTCTCTCACAGTCTGATTCACTTGACAATGAATACAATAGTAGTGTTAATGACGTTGAAAGTGTTGTTGATGGAACAAATTCAACTAAAAGTACTGAAGATGAAAAATTCTATGACGTGGCTAATGACTCTATTGATTTGAAGACTGAGATTAATCAACAGGACGTTATCGAACTACTTAAGCTAGTTTCAGATTTCTCATACATTGGAATTGTCCACCATTCTACTAAGGATAAGGATTTAAATAATTCAACGCCCAAATTAAATCATGATGGAATTGATAATAACATAAAAATACTATCATGGAACTATTATAGCATTAATTATGATACATTGAATTATAACAAACCACAAAACAATTTATCCAATGTAAGTAATTCAAATCCAGTACCTTTTAACTACGATGGTTCTGATAATTGGGTTAATATCATATTATACTACAAATGCAAAGACATCAATTTTATTAATGTCAGACCTTACTATCAACCATTTCAAATCTTATTCAACATCAAGTAACTTTTTACAACATTTTTACAACATTTTTACAATATTTTTACAACATTTTTACAACGGTATTTAGTTATTTAGCTCAGTATTCTTAGTTCTCATATTCAACATAGGAGAATTGTGTATGGCCTTGAAAACAAATTTCTAATTGATTATAAATTAAGGACTAGTTATACTGAGAAGAAAAGTGCTTCAATCCACTCTGAACGAAGATTATTACTTAGGAAGATTTTAGCGTTCAGGCATTACCTCCACAGTAGACTGTCTCTTCTACTATCTAGTCTTTACTCGCTTGTAATTGTTCCAAATTTCCAAGAACTCGAATCTTTCATGAATGACTCTAATGACTTTTTACAAATTATTCATAAACACGACGAATATATAACAAAAATACAAAGGTACCAGACATATAATTATATAAATTGAATATAGGAAATTTATGTGTAATGAGCGTGTGGTTCATTCATTTATCCAGTCCTTGGATGTTTGCTTGAAGTTCACTCAGATGTTTGATAAATTTAATGAGTTTCCTGAACTCAGTGATGAAAAGGTTTATCAATTCTCAACTTCAATCGATCAATTCAGGTACTTTATCAATTTTTACAATGCATGTAGGAGTACATTTGAGGATAATTTTGCTTTAGTGAAAAGTAACTATAATCTAATATAATATAGGATATATATTATATTGTTATGATAAAGTTGTTTGTGCTGATGATTTATGTTTATTTTAAAATATTCCCGTAATCATAATCTGTAAAAGTACTCTAAAATAATTTGTAATATAAATTTATAATAATAAACACGAAATGCAGCAATAATAGCAGATTATGCCATGTCAAACGACTTTGAGCGTGAAGGCAACTCTCGCTTTAGGAAAAAGTACAGCGGCAAACTCACCAAAAACCTTATTGCCATAATTGCTAGGTGTATCTCCCTGGTGTAGAAGTAAGTCTTGGAAAGATAATTAAGTCCAATATTAACAAAGAGTACAAAGCCTATAAGAGTGACGAGGAACCCCTTAATACTTCCTTGGTACTGTATAGGAACTTGGCTGTCCAAATAAATGTAGTACTGCGTCATGAAAAGACTGTAGTTTAGTGACATTAAAATGCTTGTGAAGACAGAGGCGGGTAAGTTGGTGAAAAACATTGTCATGTGCATGACTGCGCTGATGACGTTGAGGAAGAGGATGATGGGAACGGAACCAACTTTGTTGAGAACAAAGGTTGAAAGTATGGAAAAAACAAACGAGAGCGGGATTAAAATCTCGTTAACAGTTAGAGCAGTTTTGTTGTCACCATACAAAATAGGGAATGACTCCTGAGCAAAAGTGAGTGAAATCACATTCACCATGGAGGCGAAAGACAAAACGAGGATATCAATTCGGCCAAGAATCGATAAAAAGGTCTTAAATTCCCACTTATTGTTGGGAATGTATAAAGCTTCTTCACGAGTTTCAGACAGGGATTTTTGCTTCTTAGAGTGCATTTCTTCTGTTATATTAAGCTTTACATCTTTCTCCAGGGAGTTTGGGAACAGAAACAGGGAGAGTATAAAAATGGGCAAATGTGTTAGAATGAGCATGAAAACAATGATGTTGATGGGCTTGTAATCTGAGAGCCAGTACTTAATACGGTTGAGGATGAATGTGTAGAACGTGCCGAAACTCAGAGAAACGGAAATTGCAACCATGCACGCATTGAAGTATTTCTTAGAGTATTGTGCGATAGTGAATACTGGGAACGCAATTCCATTAGAGGAAATGCCACAGAGGATACAAGAGAGGATGATAACTGCGTGAACGTTGGTACATAAGGGTATCAAAATCCAAGAAACAACCCTGAGTATTATCGAAAATAAAACGGTAAATTTAGGGCCAAGGTTGTCCATGAAAATCCCAGTGAAAATGCTTGACAAAAACTCTGAAATCCTGTAAAATGACAGTAATCTGCCCACAGTGTAAGCCTGATGGTCACACAGAGGCTTTAGGTAAAACAGCTTTGGTGGCTCATCTCCGTCCTGACACAACTTAGAAAATACTCCTTCGCTAATCAAATACTTAGCTGTGGAGGACCAGCCATCGTAGTACGGTCCGATGGTTGTTGAGATAATGAAGTATAGAATCAATCGATACAGCCAGAATACCTTCATTATAATTTAAGTTTATTTGATTTATGTTACAAATTCTAAAAATTAGTCGTAAGTTCAGTGTATTGTGAAATTAATAAATTCATCTAACTTAACTAAAAACAACATCCGTTAGGGATAAAAATAATGTACAAATAAATAGAAGCTAATAGAATACAACAATAGAGCGAATTTGATAAAAATACAGATACTAATAAAAACTATTATACAAAATATAATATAAAAAAATTATAAAATTTTATTTCCCTAGATCAACATAATGTGTCACTATAATTTGCAACTTTAGTCACTTAATTTTTATTCAATCATCTTTAAACATTATTATAATAATTTTATTATGGTTTTGGAAGATCCTTCCTATTTTTAACACATTTACATAAATTTATGTATATAAAAATTTATATACAATGTAATAAAGTAAATAAATTGAAAAATGAGGTGGAATAAAATTAAATGGATTTTGTTCTTTTTTTGCGGTTGAAGTTCAAAAAGATTAAGGCTACTTCAAAGATTGATCTGGCAATAATCATTGCGATGTGTATGTAGTTGATGCAGCTGAACTTCTCGACGAGTGAAATGAGGGCGATGTTGAAGAACATTGAGATTCCAGAGAATGTGTTGACTGTGCCCACAAGGCTTCCAAAATACTTTGAGTCAAACGTCGACTGGATGTAAATATAAATCTGCGTAAAGAGTATTGAGGCGTATGCGATGAGTGTGGAGGCTGTGAAGTAGCCTGCCACTCTCGTACCGCTAAAGGCTATGAAGTGTGATATTATTCCAAACATGTTTGAGAAAATCAGTATCGTAAGCGGGTTGAAGACTTTGTACAATAATCCAATAAAAAACGTTAAAATAAAGCTAAATGATACCAAATATTCGTTCAGCACCATCACGTCATTGTATTCTCCGTACATTGTGGAGAACATCATCTGCATAAAATAAAAGTCTAGAAAATTCAAAACGAAATACGAGCATGTTACCGAGTACTCTAGGCTCTTCAAATATTTTACAAACTTCTTCAAGTTCCATTGTGAATCATCCATTGATATTTCAGTTTGTACATGTGCATCTAAATCCACGTCACTGGATTCACTTCCTGATCTTTCAATTCTTATCATTGTGTTATCTTTATATCCTAATAAATATATATTAGTAATATTCCATAAAATACTCAGTAAATTATTCTATAAAATATGTATATAGTTAGAATATCTTTATCAGGAATACATAATAATTTACCTTTATCAATGCCATCTTTGGAATAAGCCGATAATCCTGTATCCATGGAACTGAAGTCTGAGATCTTGGAATCTCTAACAGATGATTGTGAAAAGGTTTTGAGTGTTAAATCAGAACTAGGTGTATTCTTCCCATCTGTGGATACTAAATCATCTGTAGATATCTGGTCATCAATGTGCTCTATAGATTTAGTTGCCTTATGTTTAACCTTTGGAGTTGGTGACTTCCATGGAAATAATATGAGACCAATAAACAAACATGGAATGTGTGTCGTCAGTACTGAGTATAGTGTAAAGCGATGTGGATCTGCTCCCGTAAAACCGAGCAGACGTTCAATTACCATAATATACAAACCTGCTAAGGTGATTCCTATACCCATTACCGTGGTTGCATATTCCTTAAAGTTAGTTGTGTACATGTAAATGGTCAGGGTCGGATATGCTATAGCGTTTCTCGACAAACCCAAAAGCACTGAACTGAATACTATTGCTGAGTTACTGGCGTGTTTAACTGAGAAGATTAGCCAAGTCACGATTCTCATTATTATGCCAATTAAAAATGTTACTTTTGGACCAAGGATATCCAACAGAAGGCCCATGACAAATCCAATTGTGAGGACCGATGACCTTATGATTGATCCCAGTTTAGCTATCATGAATCGTTGTGCAGGGCACCGAAAACTATCTGTTGCCGGGACCATCCGGTCAGATAAACTACATTCGCTGGCGTAAACGTCAATTCTGCACAGATACTTCTCTGTGGTAGTCCAATTTCCAAAGTAAGGACCGACAAAGATTAACAGGATGAAATATATAAAGAGTCTAATTCCAAATCTGCATTTTATCTTAAAATCATGTAGCCTATACGTATAGTTGCCCATACGAACGGGGATTCGGATCGTCCTTATCTTCATTTTTGATTTCACTAAGTCATATAACTTAAATATAAAAATAGTGATGACAGATAGGGGTATTTCATGATTTTAAATACTTGATCAAATATTAAATCTGATCTTTTACTATTTTATCACCCCCTAACATTGTTTTAATTAGTCAAAATTTGCGAATAAATTTGACAATAAAATTCCCTAAAATATTTTCTAAAAATATTTTTATGGACACTAATTAATTGGAAGTTAATTAATTATAATATGTAATACACATTATATGATATTATGAAGTTGTAGGCTTGATAATTTCCCACTTCCCTCTATGTTTTCTGAGAAATATAAAGGTGAAGACGAACAGGAATAATACCCTCAGTACTAGCAGTGTAAGATTAATCGTCCAGATGACATTCTTATCTGTTATCGGACTAATTAAGAAAATATTCAGTAATAGGCTGAACCCTCCCATTGTGTTAAGGAATCCTAGAACGCTTGAGTAGTAATCCTTATTAACTACCGACTCGATGTAGATATACACCTGGGTGTTATATATACTGTAGCAGATGTTGAAGAAAATGACAATGAAGATTCCTGCCGTGTAATCGTAGAACATCGAGCATAGTTGCATCAAGGCCCAGATTACTCCAATTCCCATTATCAGTGTATATGGTGAAATGCACCTAGTTATAAACATGAACAAGATGCAGGGGATAAATGAGAATGGCAGCACGTATTCTGCGAACTGCAGCAGGAATGAGTCTGCGCTATAAATGATTGTGTAAGATTGTTGTGAGTATGTGATTGAAATCACATTTAGTGAGAAGTACAGTGTGGACAAAATTACCTCTACGGATTTTAGTTCCTGCAAAAACCCTTTAAATGTCCATCTTGACTTGGTTTCTGCTAACTCCTCTGTCTCCATATTCTCCTTCATATTCTCGTCGCTTACCATTATACTACCAACATTGCTATTAAAACTATTCCTCTTTGTTATTTCGCACGATTTCGACTGTGATGCCTTACTTCCAACTGATTTCGAGTGAGATGATCTACTTTCAACTGATTTTGACAGTTTACCGCTTGATCTACCTGATTTGCTACTATATGATCTAGAATGTGCAAGTGAAATTACTGACACCTGTTTAGATAACTCATTGTATTTTAAACCTTCAGATTCGTCAGTATCTGGTTCTAAGCACTCCTCCGTATCTCCTTCCCGCCCTTCTTCGTACTTTAAATATCGCTTCGCGTCATCATTCAAGTTATCTGGGAAGAACAGAAAAGAACCAATCAGGCACGGCAACAAAAAGACGAATATGAATACGAGTCCAACCATCTTTGGTGACATTGGTGTTTTTCTTGCCGCTAATTCCACCAACTTAATAACAAAGCAGGTGAACGATGATGAAGAACCCACAAATATCATCACTTGAGGTTTGTACTTCTTGGTATATCTTTCTATTGTCAGGGCTGGGAACAGTGTGGCATTGGAAGTCAAGCCTATCAATATCATTGCGATCCTCAGCATTGCTCCCGACTTCGGGAACATGACCAGGAAGATCCATGACAGCGTGCACAGGAAAACGCCGCCAATCGCCACTATTCGTGGCCCGAAATAGTCTACGAAAATCCCAGTTGTTACTGAGGATGCAAACTCGAACATCCTCGCGTATGACAGCAGTGAGCTGATTGCAATTTGTTGCTTTTCACACCTGAAGGTATCAGTTGGTGGGCCCACAATGTCACTTTCATCACATTTTGATGTGTATGCGTCACTTTGGAATAGAAACTTCTCTGTTGTCGTCCAGTTATCGAAAAACGGACCTGTTATTGTTGCGATTAAAAAGTAAATGGTTGTTTTCAGTAAAAACCGTGCCCTCATCACGATTTAAGTATGTATCCAAGGTTTCTGTATTTGAATTTGCTTTAGATCCGCCGAATAGGCATCTTAACGTATGATTTGTGAAATGATGGAGAAATAACCCTAATTGCTAACATTTATGTTATAATCAGGGATTTATTTGAAGATTGTCAAGAAAAATTCAAAGTCTGGAAAAGTTAAAGAGAATAATAAATTTAAAAATATATTCACCAAATTTTAAACTCGCTTAATTAATAGCCTAATCTTTCTATAATCTATAGATGATCAAGGAACTTTAAAAATCAATTACCGAAATATTAAATATTAAAATTAAAATCAATAAAAACGCAAATATATTTATAATACAAAATCTACATTAATTTTAAAATATTACAACAATTTACTGAAAGTAAAGTCTCATCAAATGGAGATTATTGGTGTACATACGTCGTCGAATTTTGGGATGGGGTCCAGAGCGTCAACTTTTCATCTTCAGGGAGCTTCCACAGTCTAATCCTGCCGTCTGATCCGCCAGAGAGGAGCAAATCGTCCTTTTCCATGAGGTGTAGGAAGTGAACTTGCTAACACAGACTATAATTTATCATGAAATACCTCGTCCCGGTGTGCCTTCCATATAAACAACATTCTCCCAGAGGTCGTGCACCAAATAGTTATTACTTCCTATTCCCAAATTTATTAATTACGTTAATTTTGCCAAGATTTCCACCCATTTAGATAACTATTTTAGTAGGGTGTAAGCCCTCGTATTACACTAATTACTACTTGTCATACGCGTAACTAATGAAAATAAGTAACTGTGTGAGTAATTTGTAAAGAATTACATCGTGGCCTGCGACTAGCTGTTTATTTTTGCTCCTCAAAACAATCGAGTAGACCTTATTTGTATGTAAAATTGAGCCGCTTGAACTGGGCGAGAATTTCGCACTCCTGTTAACTCCAGGTATACTCACATTCACACTCTTATCAACATTAGCAGTGCTGTTACTAGTGTTTGAACCCACTAGAGTACACAATTCAATTGTGTTTGCCTGGAGCTTAGGCTTAGCGTTATTCCCGGACAAATCCACTGTAGTTTTATTGTATGGATAACATGAAATTGTGTTCCCGTGGGATATGAACAGATTCTTTCCGCACACTAGAATCTTCCTAATATCAAGTGGTTCCACCACTTTTGTAGTATTTACTAGTACTGGTATCTCCCGTTCCATATAATACGATAATATGTCATTATTTGATGAGCCCACTAACATTACGTCTTTATTAACTGTTGAAGTCATTATTTTATGACCATTTAAACGTTTAGTTAACCGTCCTCCTGCAACTACTCTGTTACTCTTTACATTCACCTTTCTGATGTTTCCGTCATAACCTGATGTGTAATAGTGACCGTCGTATATGTTAATTGATAGTATTGCGTTTTCATGTAGCTTTAAGGTGTCAATTTCCTCAAATTCAATGCTATCTTCCTTAAATAAGAGTCGAAAGCGTTTAATAAATCCGAAATCTGTACCCATAACTAATATTTTTGAATCCTCGTCGTAACGAATACATCGAACCTTTTGTGTAAATGTCAAACACTTCTTTTCAACAAATTTATATTCAAACTCGTCTGTTTAATTATATACTTTTATACTATTATAATTATAAGTATAATAGGGAAGTGTGAGAAAATACCATATTGAAATATTTTTATTGCTCCTAAAGTTTCCAGCTCGATAAAGGACCATAATTTACCGAGTTTACTCAAAAATGTTTTCTCCTAAACAAAATAGGGGATGATTAAGGTACTTCATAAGCGACGATAAGAGCACATTCATTTTCCAGAACAACACAGTCTGAAACTGAATGGTTGTAGGCACTTGTGGTTGAAATTAATTTACTCTGAAATCAATCAATATTGATAAAATGAATATTTGAGAATTTGTAATTACAATAGTTATACTAATGTATGTAATTAAGGTAAAATAAAAGGTAGTTCGGGTACCACTGGTGGTGTAGGAACCTCATCAAGATAGTGAATTAAATCAACAAATTCCAAAAGATGTTGACTACATCTTGTATCTGGTCTGTTAAATAATTCCTAAACAATAATTTCAGAATGTATAGATAAAATTGTGCCGAGAATACCTTTAAAAATGTATCTAAATAATCCACAGCGTTATGAAGGTGTTCTAGAGCACCTAATCCTGCTGCAAATTCTATATCTGGGAGGGAAGGAACATCACAAAAATTCTGCTCCAAATCCCGCTGAAGTTCCTCAAATTCCGCGAAGGTTCTATACCCTAAAATTATAATTTTAAGCTTATAATTATCAAAAATCTTGTATAATTTATAATTTATCTATTGAATTAATAGAATTAACTAAGATTAATGATAAAAAGTTACTCGACCAGCTCCAATCGTTATATGCGATGTTGATTTCATATTGAAATCTATGCGATTTACCTTTTTTTACAGAAACTGAAAATCTCGAGAGGTCCATATCCAATGTGTTGGATATTTACGGAATAAATAAACTAAAGTATATACCCGATACTGTAAGCTATTATTTACTTTAATTAAACTTTATCGCACATTTATTGTAAAATAATTTCTTTTATTTAGATTAATATTTATAATTTTAGTGTAAAATATACTTGGCTTTTTTATATGTAGTATTAGTTATGGTAGAATCTAAATCACATGATTCGTGTAACGATGAATCTGATCCCGAAGATCAAAACAATCATGATTTAAATGACAATGACACTGAATTAGAAGATGATGATAATTTTGAAATAGAAGAAGATGATGTTAATGAGTTGGAAGATGAAAATGATGATAACACAGGAGAAAGTACTCCGAAATCCCAAAAATTGGTCTGGAGAAATGACGAAAGGCCTTTAAATAGCGGTAACATATCTTATCCTTTTAGTTACATGTTATTAAACACACTAAATTCTGAATTAGATGAGGAGTTGGAACTATCACCTGGATGTTACGATATGCTTCACAGGATTACTCTTGATTGGTCTTGCCTTTCGTTTGATATTTTAAAGGACGATCTTGGTGCCTGCAGGGTCAATTATCCCTTTGAATGTTACGTTGTTTCTGGAACTCAACCTGGCACTTCGAAGGGCATGGATTCCCTTATTCACGTCATGAGGTGGTCAAATTTGACCAAGAATTTCGGCGAGCTTGATGATGACGAAGAAGAAGATGAAGATGATTGTGTTTTTCGAATTTCCAGCATAAAACATAAAGGAATTGTCAATCGCATTAAAGCTTGCCCTCAAAACAGTAGACTGGTGTGCTCAATGTCAGATACAGGCAATGTACACATTTGGGATATACAAAATCAACTTAACAACATCAGCTCAGGTAATAAATTATATTTTATATTTATACATAATTTTTTTCATTAATTTATTCTAATTAAGCCTCCAATTCACAATTGATTAGATAACTGGAAGTCTGAATCTCCTCATAAAAAGAAACCTTTGTTTTCTTGTTCTTTACATGAATCTGAAGGATATGCTGTTTCTTGGAATCCTTTGGTTAACGGCAGACTTGCCACTGGATCCTGTGATGGTTCTCTTGTTCAATGGGAGCCTGTTGAAGGCAGTTGGAATAACACAAAACCACTTCAACTCGACACCTCAATTGAAGACTTAAAGTGGAGTTATACCGACTCGAATTTACTTTTGTCTGGTTCTTGTGATGGACTTTTAAGGTTCTTTTAACATATTAAACATTAATTTAGGCTTGTCGATGTTAGAAATGGCAAGGTGGTTACAAAAGTAACTGTTTCAGAAACTGATCTTAACTCCATATCTCTAAATTCCATAGATAATAATTTGGTTCTGACTGGGTCTGAGGACGGGTCAGTAAAGATATTCGACCTTCGATATCCTGAAACTTACCTTTCAAACCTAAAATGGCACAAAAAGGCTATAACTTGCGTAGATTGGCATCCACTCGACTCATCAGTTTGTTCTGTAAGTTGTAGGGATGACTCCATCTCAATTTGGGACGTCTCAATTGAGGCTGAAAGTGCAACTAACTCGGACATTCCTCAACAGCTTCTTTTCCTACATATGGGCCAGACCGAAATTACAGAGCTGATGTTCCATAGAAATATTCCTGGAGTCGTAATCTCAACTGCTCTAGACGGATTTAACATTTTTAAGACCATCAATGTTGATTAGTATACTTACTTCACTATTTATACATTAATACTATATTTATACTAATACTGATGTAAATATACTATATATATATATACTAATACTACTATAAATATGCTATATATATACTAATACTAATACACATTTCATAGTGTATGTGTGTATATAAATTATTTGAAAAATTATAAAAGCTTTTTGGCTTGTGTTTTAACATTAGCGATGGTTTCAGTGATGTGGTTTTTCATTGCAACAAGAGCTCTCCAGTCACTGATGAGGTCAGGCGAGTCCAAGCTATTCTCCTTGAACTGGTAAGTTAAGGGCAGGTCAAGCAGGTAGCTTTCCAGGTATTCCAGTGTTTCAATGATGTCGTACACGTCCTTCTTATCTTGCTTAAACAAGGGCATTTTAAATAGGGTTGACAGGTTAAACTTCTTAAGTTGGTCAAACAAGTTTGCTGAGTTGGTGTTATTATTCACTGAGTTGTTTACAGTATTGAGCGTATTATTACTCACTGTTTCAGTCGAGTTGGTTTTCACTAAACTGTTTAACCTTTGCAGCCTTGACTCATACTTTAATTTGTTCTGATTATATTTATTCTGGAAGTCTTGTGTATTTATCTTCAGGTGTGAGCTGGTTCCAATTTCCCTGATAAACTCAACAGCTGATACTAGAAGTGTGAACGCATATGCCTCTTCTGATATGTGTCGACTTGGATGTCTGAAATACTGGATGAATTCTATGCAAGACTGCAGTTCCACCGGGTTTGTCAATATTATCGTCAAGATCAGGAGTGGAAATGCCTCATCACAACTCACGTCCTTATCACTAAAAATTTGTATTGATGTAAAATAAAATGTGTAAACTAATAATAGGGTAAAGGGATACGTGACTTTCTGTATTGAATAGACCACAAGTCGGCAGAAATTAAGGATAATAATCAGCTTGTCTCTTGGTGATCTGTATTTATATAAATTCTTTAAATGATTTTGGGCCTCTTTTAAAATGTTTACATCGCCCATTGTAGTAATTTCCAAATGATGCGGCTCTATCCAGTTTAAACATAACATCTGTATTTGTAGCCTTTCATCTTCTATTGCATCCATAGGGTCCATACGATAACACCTAATAAAAGTTATTTATGTTTTAGTTTTAATTTCAGTTTTGGTTTGTATATAATTGTTTATTAGTAATTTAAACTATGTATGATTTACTGTGGATAGAGTTTTTGCATTGTGAACTTTTCGAAACATTCAACTGTCTCCAATTTCTCCTCATCGGTCAATTTAGAAAATACTTCCAACTAATAAATTAATATGATTTAAGTATAACTTGATTGAATAGTTTTTTGAATAGAATTGATAAAGGTACCGACAGTAGTTTAGGTGCGTATATATCGATGAAGTTGTGAGATATTGTAGCAACTTCACTACGAGCCATATTACCAGGTAACATCACCACCAATCTATAACATTTATTAATTACCTAATGGTATAGTATATAGTGGTAGTGTAGAGATGAACCCTTTAATGGCTGTGACAATATCATGGCAAGAGGGATCTTTAAGACGTTCAAGAAACCTATTGTAAGGTGTCTCAGGCCTAATATATGTGCCTAAAATGATTTTAATTAAAATTATTAAAATTTGGTTAAAAGCTACTTGAATCTAGAGATTCTGTGGACGAGTTGTAAGTTTCGCAGGAGTCGGCGTAATTTAAGGAATGGGAACTATCCAAAGTCGTATCAACACTAACAGTCTTATTTAAGCCCTTATGGTACGGGAAGGAAGACGACTTATCACTCGCAGAGAAACGCCAAGAGCGGTCTGTATCCTCCTCAGAATTGTAATTCATAGGTGAAAGTGTTTTATCAGGCGAAGATTTAACATTCTCTACAATTAACAATAATAAAATAAAATAAATTCTATATTAGTATAGGGAAATGTGTTAATGAAATACCTTGGAGCGTTGGTGAGTCTGAAAGTTCAAACTCCTGGACCATTTCAAATATTAATTAAAATTGTTAAAATCAAAAATAAATATATTGTACACTTGGTATCATATTGAAAATTTCTCAATATAATATTACAAAAGTTTATAAAATAGTTTATGGATTGATTAAAATTTAGATATATAAATAGTTTAAAATTTAATTATTTAAAAACATAAAGTAAAATAAGTGAAAAATTCTAAAATCATTTTCTCAATCGAAGGATGATGTATGTTGTGTTAGTACATTATGTCGTGGAAATAATTAAAATTATTTCTATTTTTTTATATTTTTTTGATTCAAATAATTTGTTTAATAATGTATAAATTAAAGTGTTATTTATTTACCTTGGAGAGCTTCTTTCTCCTCGGTATACTCGCTGTTATGATTTTATTAGCCTTTCTAATACAGATTTCCGTGTTTATTTTCACTTTTCCACTATGTTTCAAGGATAAATATTACTTTTATAAGTTAGGCAATAAAATTTCGTTTAAATTCGTAAACTTCAGTAACTTTTTAATTAGTTATTATTTTTTCATATTTAATATGGCGATTTTAATCATTTACTGAAACTAGATAAAATCTTTTTAGCCGCCTTTTGTATTAATCCACATTGGAAATGTGAAGCCTTGACAGATTTGCCTTCTAGAGATCCCAAAAATAGGGTGATTTTAATGGTCAACCATGTTAGCCTTGCAGGTACTTTCCCCCAATTTTCTCCTAAAATTACACCAATTTTCAGATGCTTTTGTAACAACCTATCTCGGAAAGAGATTTTACTCTACATTTTTGTATAAGGATGCACTCCACAAACTTTATCCGAAGCCTATGCTTCATATGATCGGACAGGTCCCCATCTACTTCCACTACGACAAGGAGACAAAGACTAAATCTATCAAGAAGGACTGTGTAATAGGAGTTATGGAGGTATATGTACTAAATTAACATAAATAATATAGAGGTGTAAAGTTTTAATGGAAAACGGCTTTGACTTAATTGTATATCCTGAAGGAACGAGATCGAAGACTGGTAGACTTCAGGAGTTTAAGGACGGGTTTTTCAGATTCTCTATTGATAATGGCTACGATATCATTCCATGCGGTATGTCTTAATTAGATATATATTAGCATTATTACAAAATACTCATTACACATTTATTTACTCCATTATATATTTACATATATTATATAAAATTTTAGCTGTTCATAACACTAAAAATGCGCTTGATAAGCCTTGTTATGCTAAAAACTGTACAATGTATTTAATGGCAGGATCCCGAGTGTCTCCAAAAGTATTTTTCAGCTATTCCACTTAGTTATTTATTTAAGTAATTTAACTAATTCACAAGTAAATTGTTAAACAGGGTAAGACTGTGGAAGAGTTAAAGCGGGAGGTACGAAAGAAGATTTATAATCTTATTAAAATGTCGCCAACGTTCGATCCCTCCACCGAAACCGTAGAAGAACTAGAATAATATTGTGTAACATATAATATGATATCTTGAATACATATATATGTTGTTGGTGTTTTTATGGCAATTTCGTATAATATTTATTAGTTTTGAGGATAATTTTCAGAATACTTGAAAAAAAGTGAGATTGTGTAAATTGAGAGTTACCCAATTAAGTGGAATCACGGATTTAAACACATTGTTTTATATTTATTGAGGACTTAAATTTTATAATAAGATTTTTAATAATTATGTGATTTCCACATGGTTATTAAATAACTCCTGTTAATTTAGATTTTTCATGTGATTGTCTTGTACTCCAGTTCTGTATGTATTGACTATGTTTTTTAGTTTTCAGCAGACCCCTTCATTTTCATTTCATTTCTACTGTAAATTTAAGTAAGATACGATGGTCTGGAGTGAATGGTGGCCTCACGACCCCGTTCCTCAATCTAAAGTTACTGATCCTTACCTTGTTAAAACTAATTCTCAACAAGTAACAATTTTGATAAAAATTTTATTTTATTTTATTATTTTTATAATTAATTTTACTCGTTTAAGTTTTATTTTCTGGTTTATTGTTGTTTTACCCTAGCATATTCTTTATATTTAACTACGTTATTCACTGTTATAATGTGTATAATTTAGGTATACTGGTGGTGTGCCTGTGGCCTCAGTAAGAAGCAGCCATGGTGTGACGGTTCACATAAAGGATCCAGTAAGTCCACTTTGTTCTAATTAACCTTTAGAATTCAAACCGGTTATGTATGTTCCTCAGACCTCAGGAAGGAAGCTGATGTGCGGATGTAAATATTCCTGTAAAAGACCCCTGTGTGATGGGTCTCATCTCTGGGTTAAAGCTCATAAAAATATGCCGAAAGCTGCACTCGGCACTTTCGGTTTCTTCTTCACTTTCGGTGTTTTCACATCCTGGCTGCTCCACCCCTAGCACAATTCTCAGTTTTAAATTTTCTAATTTTTATTTTTATACCCATATGTATACCATAGAATTATATAAGATTATGTTTAATGTATACTAAAGAATTGGATAGGATTGTGTTATATGTGTACTACTGTAGTATATAGAATTATGTCATATGTATACTATAGAATTGTATAAGATTATGTTATGGAGGTTCAACCCATTTATTGTGTTTTTTAATGAGTTCTATTAACTTATCACAGGCCTGGTCTTTTGGTATATTCCTTTCAATTAATTGCTTTTTTACATACAAATCCACCTAAACAATATTAAAAATTAGAGAATATCGTACCTTTCCTGGTGAGCCTCCTACATAACCGAAATCTGCGTCAGCCATTTCACCAATTCCGTTAACTATGCAGCCCATGATGGCTATTGTAACTCCTGGCAAATGGCCTATTCTTCTTCTCACCTCCTCTGTTGTTTCCTACAACATTAGATACAATGATATTAAATATATTATCAAGTTTACTTGAATGTTAAACAATGTTCTGCCACATGAAGGGCACGAGATGAAATCGGTTTTAATGTTCCTCATCCTACTGTTCTAAACAAAGCTTTATATTTGAAAATGAAGTTAAAATTGTGTAAAATATTAGTAATGAATAGTAAAAAATAAGTAAAAACTAAATAAAAAACCTGAAGAATATCTAATGACAGTTTATTAGTGATGTCAATGGGTAGTTTTGATTTAATGATTATCCCTTCACCCATCTTATCTATCAAGTTACACCCCAATAAGCAACAACTATCAACCAACATGTCCTAAATTTTGAGTTAAAAATGTATTTACAAATTAATTAATCTATTTAAAAGCTGTTAAAATTTATCTAATTTCATTAAAAGTTGTTACTTGTTGATTTTCTAGACTTGGGAAGTTTAACTGATGAATTACTGGCAAATCACATTTAGTCTTGTTCAACAGGCCAAATATTCTCCTAACAGTGTACATGTAATTAAGTTTCGGATCAATATCCAGTATTATGAACCCGATTTGGTTATTTCTATCCTTATTATTCAGGTTAAGTGTTTCATTTCTCTAAACATTCATTTTTGAATATATATATAATTTCTAACCTGATGTGTATTGAAAAGGTCTAATAGTTGATCATCAGTTTCATTTCCTGTAATTTTAACTACTAATTTTTCCAATTTATTCAATTCATCCACTACATCTCGGTCTTCCAATATTGGTTGTCCTGGAACTTCATTGTTCAAATCTATTCCCATTAATCTGCTATCTGGGTGATTTGTACTCCTGTTATCATTGTGGTACCTTTTGGGAGTAGACCTTGTTAGGAGATTATACTCATCAACTGTTACTAAGCCAATTGCGAACTTAATTGGGTTATACTTTAGCTTCCTTAGTGGTAAGACTACATTAATTCCTCCCTCTATCAACTCCTTTATTAGTCTCTGTTTGTTATACTCGTGAAAGTATGGAACGTCTTCTAAAAAAACAAAGTCTACGCTCTTTAATGACCTTGAAGGAAGCCCATTAACTATATCCAGTCCCAACGACTTGTACAACTCAACCTAATCACATTTAAGTGTAGTTAAAATAAAGAATAACTAGATTATATATAGGTAAATTCTCACTCTATTATTCAAGTGATGTGAATGTAGAACAGTTCCCACTGAGCCATTTGGATTTAGTAGGTTATTTTTATTACTATCTTCGTAGTTCAGTATACTTTTACCATAATTTACTTCTCTTCTTTCAATGCTTCTAAAATCTCTCCAGTCATCATAATTAAATGATTTATCTGGAATCAATTTCTCTCCAACATTATCCCTTTCATTCATGTGATCAGTATCAATAATTTTAGTTCCTGGATACAGTTTTTGAACTGATTCTAAGAGTTTTCTGCAAGGAATCAGTTCAAACCAAGGGTCTTCTGTCAACGACATTCTTATTGTATCTCCTATTCCGTCAATCAGTAGTGATCCGATTCCCAAGCAACTCTTTATTCTTCCGTCATCAACTACATAAATTATATAAATTGTTAAATATATATATTGTGTAAGATATTAAGAAAGTACCTGACCCTGCTTCTGTTACTCCTAGATGTATTGGATAATCCCAGCCTCTCTTCTTCATTATGTTCACAAGTAGTCTGTATGCGTGGATCATTACAAATATGTTAGACGACTTCAGAGAGAACACAAAATTATGGAAGTCATTCTTCCTGCAAATCTCTGCAAACTCAATTGCTGACATCACCATTCCCAACGGGGTGTCTCCGTAGTAGCTCATTACTCTACTACTCAGTGATCTACATATAAATTAACATTGTTTAATATGTTAATTCTAACTCATTCTAATCTATTCTAATGTTCATATAAAAATTACCCATGATTTGTCCCTATTCTTATCGCCTTTTTAAGTTCTTTACACTTTAACACCAAGGGTGTAAAGACCTCTTCTATGTATTCTCCACTCTTTTTAAACTCTTCTTCAGTGTTATACACCTTCATATCCCAGTTCTTCCTTCCAATCACATAGTTTCCTGGATTCACTCGAACTTTATCGAATATGTCTGCACACAGCATTGCAACCTATAAACCAGTTTATTAGCTTTAAGCTTACTTTTGCATTAAAATGGGTATCCGCTATAAGCGGTATATCGCAGTTTAGGGAATTGAGTTTCTCCTTTATCAACTCGGATGATTTAACTTCTCTGGGTGATTGAACTGTAATCCTAACCATGTCTGATCCGTACTCTTGAACCTTCAGTATCTAACCGATTTTTACATTTGTAAATACTATGATATAAACTAGTAAAAATTACCTGATCTACTGTTTGTTGAACATCGTTGGTATCACAGGACGTCATTGTTTGGATAGCGATTGGGTGATTTCCTCCTATTGTGACCTTTCCTATTTTTACACATCTCGTTGGGAACCTTTCTCTCTTGTAAACATTCTCACAGTAGGTTTTATCTCCATCTTCTACACCTTTTTTACATGTTTTTAGCTTAAATTACCTTCTTTTTTCTCAAAAAGTCTAGAATCTCTCTTTTTTGGATTAAAATTTGCGATAAATGTAAAGTTCCTTCCAAACGGTCTGGTTAATCCCTAAATTTCAATGACTTCCTCACTCTCAAAGCTATTTATCTACATCTATTTAGTTTAAATTACATCTTTGGAGTCAATTTTGTTAGAATATATTCTAACACCTTCTGTGGTACTGTTTACTAGTAGAAGGACGAGGACAATATACATTTTCGTTCACCTTCATTTATATACTTAAATATTAAGAACATTGTGAATATATAAAATTAAATTCTTAGGATTCTGGGGAGTTACACATTTTCTCGACGGTTTCCAGTGAGAGCGACTTTGGTCTCTCTATAGGGTACCTCAGAGCTCTCGCCCAGACTAGTTGGGACAATATTCCCATCGATCTTGAGAGTCCAAATAACACCGTGAAGATTTGTGGCTGATCGACTTTAAAATGACTTAACAGAACACCCGTTGAACAATCAACATTCGGGTTTGGATTTCTAACTTTCCCTAAACACACGTGTAAACAATATATTTAATTATGTAACATGATTCTAGTTAATATTCTGGTTGTGTATCGGGAAACCTGATGCTTTGAGTACTTCTGGAATTGCTTTTAGGCAAGTATCTAATAGTTTCACAAGGGGATCATCTGGGAAGTGCTTCAGTGCGAACCTTACAAATGCAGTATGTCTTGGATCTGTGACTTTAAGTACTGCGTGACCGTATCCTGGAATTACTTGTTTCCTCGCCATTGTGTCTTCCGCATACTTTTTAACTGCCTCCACTGTTACTTCCTTGCCTTCCAAATCACTTAGCATCTTCTTTATCCACACTAAACATTCCTGGTTCGCCATTCCGTGTAGTGGCCCTGATAATCCACACAAGGCGCTTGAAAAGCAAAAGTATGGGTCTGCCAGTGCGCTTCCAACTAAATGTGAAGCATGAGCACTTACATTTCCTCCTAAAATAAAGTTAAATCACCTTTATTTATTCATCTAATATGCATAATATAGGTATATAATTATATATTTTAACATAAATATATGATAGTAACCTTCATGGTCTGAGTGCAGTGCTAGGTATAATCTCATCACATCGCTGAAGAGTTCAGTCTTATTTCCTAGGAAGTGTGCCAAGTTCGCGGCCTAAAATAGTATATATTGTGAAATTAAGGTTAATTAATATATTATATAATTATTTCTTAACTTACATAGTCTAGTGAAGAGTTGTACTGTACATCTGCTGGTTTAGTGTTTTCATCTATAAACGACCTGCGGTAAATGTATCCTACAAGGACCACATTTTTTGCAAATAAGTTGAGGCAGTCTTCCAGTGCAAGCTTCCAGCAAGTATCCTTGTGGTAGGTCTTATCAAAATATGCTTCTCTGAATACAGACTCTGTTTGAAGTGCCGAAACAGCAGTTATGTACTGCGTCATTGGATGCGCGTCAGTTGGAAACCCGTCTATCACCTTATAAACATGTTCTGGAACCGTGCTACGCCTGTAAAGCTCGTATGATAGGTCATCAACATCCACAGGTGAGGGCACTTCTCCAGTTAATAGGAACCACAGTACAGACTCAGTATATGGACAATCTGGGTTCTTACCGGGCAAAGCAGTGAGCATTTCATCAACTGTGAGTCCTCTAAATCTTATACCGTTGAATGGGTCCAATTCGCTCGTTTCAGTAACCATTGCCGGCACATCTTTTAGTCCTGAAAATAACATTGAGAGTGTGACTTCTCCCAGACGACAGTCCGCATACTTATTGTGTAATTCAGCTACCTTCTCGCGCTTCACGTTGACCAGACGTTCAACTTTATCCATCAGTCGTTCTACCACCTTACTCCTTCCTAAATCTGACTTTTCACGAGAGTTTTCCTTTAGTGATAGTGAGTTCAAGGCGTTCCCCTCCAACACTCCTAATCCCAATGGAGCAAAAGCTCCAATTCTTAGACGTTTTAATAAATCACTCTTGTTCATCTTGGCTTTGTTCGTTGAATAATCTCTGGCATTTACCCTGGTCAATCCGTTCTTTGAAATTTTGGTCTTAATCAAGTAGTCTTTGGTAATAAGGGTGTTAACGGGATTTAATGAGTGTGAATTAATAACTGTGTTAAAATCTCTGAGGTCAAAATTATTCTGTTCCGGGCTCTCCAAATCATACTTGGCCTCATCCAAGGGCCGTTTTTCAGTTCTTTGATCATCTTGGGTTTTCAATTCATTCACTGCTATCAGTGAAGTTCTCAACTTCCTGTCAATTGAGAGGCTGTGTGATCTCCTAATTGAATTTGGACGGACTAGGTGGTCATGTGTGCTCAGATACTTGTTATTTCTGTTAAATGAGTTTGAGCGCAGTTTGCAATGGTGTTCCTTTGGTTTTTCTATGCCTCTTGACGCTTCAGAAACAATTGACCTGCAAAAAATATTCGTGATATCGGAAACTCGGTAGTCGTTCAGAACTGGGGAAAACAACTCGTCATTCTTCTTTCCATACTTTGATAAATTGCAAATAGATTTCCTCAATACCATTTTAGATTTCATAAACTAATCACATTTCAACCAAAAATTAAGGCTAGCTAGGAGCGGATAAAATGGAAAAGGAGGAAGTTAAAAAATCTTTGGATTCCAAGGCGTAAATAAAAACTGAAATAATAAATAAACTATTTCAGTTAGAAATGAGAATTTAAAATGAAAAATAACAATAATGTTGATGATATTGAAAAATTAATCTTCAGAAGTCATGTGGTAAGGAGAGCCTTACACCCAACTTGATTGAAGAGAAAATGCAAGGAATCGAATTTCTGTCATCCAAACGATTATATAACGATTACTCTTTGTGTTTTGAGTTTACTCAAGACCATCTGAAGAATTACATTTAACTTGCGCATGGGCCTTCCTAGCGTCAAAGTATCTAACTTTTCAAGTTATTTATTCTTTCTTCTATTTCCATCATTTCCTGCATTCTCCCTGAGTTGTTTCTCACTGCTCCTTCCATATTTTTACTTTCGGAAGAGGTTAAATCTTGATTTTTAGGGGGATTTAGATTATCCAACGTCGCACCCACACCCACTCCAAGATCCTCCAATAGCTTATCTACAGCCTTCTCCTCCTGTAAGGTATCTTCCAAATCTAAATTACCGTTATTTGCTGTGATATTAATTGAATAACTAGTGAATCTAAGCTATTTAGCCAATAAATAACTGATAATTACACATCGAATCTTCCATCGCATCCCCCATCATTTCAATTTTTAAGTTAAGGACTGCCCCCTGCTGTGTAATATTCGACATGATTTTCTGGAACTCAGCAACGTTAGTGTTACAATTTACCTGAGTCATCAGATCACTGACGTTTTTGAAGCTATTAGATAACAAGCTTGTGTTGTGGGCAGTTTGAAGTTGAGATTGAAGTGCCGTCATTTGTGATTTCATATTGCAAAGATGATCAGCCAATCTTCTGTTTCTGAGAACATCTTTGGCCAATAACCTCGCGTTTTTTATCCTTCCAGCCCTCGCCTCCTCCTTAAGAGTTGCCACCAGCGACTCTTCCTGCCTTTGTGTGGACAATTTCTGCCTCTCTAGGTCACGAATCGTCCTGTTTATTGTACGCTTATTCTCCCTCACTTTATCCTCCAGTTTACTATTATTAGATCCCATTTTAATTAGTTTAAAAAATTGTTATAAGAGGTTACTAAATTGTGTAACCTTTCTTGAATTTCGGGGATTTTTATTAGAGCAAACGATCCTCTAACTTCAAATTAAATGTTTTTAATAATTTACATTAGAATTTGTGTACGAAAATATTATTGGCGGAAACATGAGCCAATGTTACTATGTGAGAAATTTAACATTGATAATACAAATGTGTAATATACAATATTTTTAAAATATAATAATAAATATATTAGTTAAAATTAAACATAATAATTTATCACGAGATTCTCAATTTTCTTATAATTATGTGACCCTATTAAAAACTCCAGTGTTAATACATTTTTCAATGTTTTTTATCGCAAACAGTTTTAAATGATAGTATAACGTTGTATATAATTTTAATGGAGTTTTTTCATTCAGTATTCTAAAATTTAAGCATGAATCATAAACCAGTACACTGTAATATAGATCATAATTAGCTAATGTCCTCATCTAAACTGCCGAAAAGTTTGGAGGAAGACATTGAGCTCATTTCTAAGCTAGAAAATGTAGAAATAAAGAAACTAGAGGATAGCCTTCTAGAAAATGACTTTCACTTTGACGATGAAAGCCATGGAATTCAGTTCGAGGATTCGTCCCAGGAACCATTCCCCCAAGTCCATAAATTTCAAGTAAACATTAGGTTAAAGGAGTCTATATACGCAATAAGTAGAAAGAAAGATTGTGTAGTATCATTGCAGATAGAACTGACCGATAACCAAAAGGTTCCAAGTATACACCTGAAAGGCATATTAAACTCGTCAGTAAAACTGCGTAATAAGTGCCTCTATTTCATAAATAACGTGGCATTTTCAGGATCAACAACGTCAAGTTTTAGTATTTACAAGCTTGTAGTGGATTTTAAGAGTTTCCTACAGTACGAGTCAAGAAATGAAGATATTGAACAAGTAACAGAAAATTCTTCAAATTTTGATGAATTTATAACACTCTCGTTCTCTTCACTTACTGACGCCGAGTCCACCCCAAATGATTGTAATTTTATCGGTAAACAAGGCGATAATTTAGATGGACAAAGCTATGATAGTAGGTATAAAGATACTACGAGGTACAACAGCATAACAATCTACAAGAATGACAAGATATACAACCATTTGATAACGCACTCTCGCTACTTTAGAGAGTTTAAGGAGGAGGCTGTTTTGGGCTCAGGTTCATTTGGCTGTGTAATAAAGGTTTTGAGGAATACAATAAACTACGCAGTGAAGCAGATACCAATTTACCGTAACTACGAGTTTATACTCCATGAAGAAGCAGCTGTGTTGGCAAGTCTCCAGCACCCAAATATTGTTCGTTACTACGACGCCTGGGTGGAACAATCACCGGAGTACCTTCTAACTAAATACAACCGCCAATCTAATCTGCAAAAGAACAATTTAGAGGATATTTTCAACGCTGAGTACACTCCTGGCTACAATGAGTTCCAATTTAAGGGCAAACTTGATAGGGTTATTGAGGAAATTGACTTTGATGATCAGTTCAATGAAGATAGTGAACCTGATAGTGATAATGTAGACCTTTCACCAGTGGATAACAGAAACGTCATAAAGATACATAATAAGCATTATAAGAAGAATAAGCACATACCGAAAAAGTGCCTGTTTATTCTCATGGAGTACTGCGGGGAAGAGTCTCTGTATGAAACCATAAATAAACAAACATTGCACGAGAGTCCAGAAAGGGTGATTGAGCTTTTCAGACAAATTATGGAGGCCCTCAGTTATATTCATGAAAAGGGAATAATACACAGAGACGTTAAGCCATCTAACATCTTTCTAAAGTTTGAAAATGATTTTACAATTAAGCTTGGGGATTTCGGATTAACAGCAAAACTGCAACAATCCAAAGGTATATTTTCTAATTACAAATAATTATAATAGTTTATTAAAGGTATAATAGTTATAATAGTGTATAAATAGTGTTTTAGGAAAGAATACAATAGTTAATGAGAATGGAGTTGTTGGAACACTGCATTACATGGCACCAGAACAGTCGGAATGTGACGCCTATAACCAGAAAGTAGATATTTACTCGGCTGGTGTAGTGCTATTTGAAATGCTTTCCAAGCCTTTTCAGACTTTCATGGAAAGATGTGAGATCCTATCTTCCTTTTCAACACCAAACAAGCAATGGCCAGAAGGATTTAGAGAAAGAGTTGACAACAGACTCTTTAAGCTACTCGAGTCGATGCTAAATATAAACCCCAACAAGAGACCCTCAGCATCTGAGATTCTTCAAAACGAAATCTTTACCTCCAACAAGTTGAATCTCCAGTCACTGTACAATGTTATTACGCAGTACCCCCACTCAATGGAGTCCGTTCAGATGCTGAACACTATCTTCTCAAGGAAACAGCAGTATAAGAAGCTGACAGACTACTATAATATGGTAATTAGTAACAACGTAATAAACTACGTAAATTTGGAACTAGGATTGATCTATGATAAGGAGTTTAAACTGAGAAATGCACACAAGGTACACCCACACCTTCTAACACACTTGCCATATTCTTCAAAGGGTAATTTTTTAAACAATGACCTGGATAAGGGAGTTGGTTTGGACAGAGATAAAGCATTTGAAAAGGATAAAAACGCAGAAAGGGATAAGAATTTGGGAAAGGATAGGAATTACTATAGAGGAAGACTGCTGTTGAATAATGGTAGGTGCTGTAACCTGACTTATTCTCTCCTGTATTCCTTGTCTGAATGTATGACTAAGGAGCTTACTACCATAATTAGAAGATATGTATACTCACCAGTGTACTCTACACATGGAAGTGGAACTGTTGGGTCCAGAATTGAGGGCTTAAATATGAACTACTTTCTGGGCTACGACATTATTGTAGACTACATGATCATCCTGAACGAGAATAACGAAAACGAGATGAACCTAGATGCATTTTTCACATATGAACTAGTCTCAGTGTCGTCTAGGCCCCTGAAGAGGTTCATCAACTGTGCTCTAGTCTTGGAATGGAACCACTATGAATTTTTAACAAGGTTACTCAGTTCCTTAAAAGTACCAGAACAACTCCTGAACCAGGTGGAGAAGCTAATGCTGTCAGACGCACTAGTTAAAGGAAAGGTTACAGGAGTTCTGGATGAATTGAACTCAATTACCATTAATTCTCAGACTTTGTCATCAGTTTTGCTCAACGTTTATCCATTCCTGCACAAATTTAAGGGGAGAGTGTCTGAACTCAAGAAGGGGCTGGAGGCTGTGCTGAACTGTGAAGTGCCGCAGGAATTCAGCCATTACCTTGAAAACCTCCATTTTTTTGAAAAGTTTCTGGCTGACTTTGATGGACTGCACTATTTTAACCCGACTTACACTGAGTTGAGCAGTAACTGCAACAGCTCAAACATTCCAAATGATCAGTTGCGCCAAGGGGGCAGGGAGGGAATATTTGAGAAGTTCTACTTTAGAATATTCTTGGAAATTGGGAAGAGGAACTTTGGAGATTTAATATTCGGAGGGTGCTACAACAGGATAATTGAAAATAACACTAACAGGAGAAATGCCTTCGGATTCGAGATGAATCTCCACCCGATTTACGACTACTTTACTCAAAATATGGTGAACAAGAACCTGTACAATAACCTTCACTTGAACTACGCCCCTGAAGTGGTGGTCTACACTCCCCAAATGAGCCTGATAATAGTAGCAACAAGCCTTGAGAGCAAGTTCTGGAGCATGGGAGTCAAGTGCTACAAGAAGGTCGGAGGACAACTTAACATAAAAAGGATCACCAGACTCAAGAAAGCAGGCTTATTTTCACTTCAGAAACTTAAATATCTTGTTACCATCAAGAAGAGTAACGATAACCACGAAATTCAGTACTTCATCTCCGATATCAACTTCGATAACAAATACGTAAGTTGTTCCTTACACATTTGAATTTCTATTAAAACCATCCATTGTAGTCAGTTATTTATAGCATTTTAACTTAAATATTAATCTGGTATTTAAAATAAAATTATTTTCCCGAATATTGATTGTTTTCAGACCTTTTGGGGGGAGGATAATGTTCTGGAGCATATTTTACACGATATTAACCCGAACTAATTTTTTTAACCAGATTTTACATTTTTATGTATTATTTAAATGGATTCATTTGAAACTTTCGAGTCGCCGCCCAGAGATGTGGTCACTAAGGTTCTCTTCGGCAACAAGACTAACCTTCTCGCTATATCATCCTGGGACCAGGTAACGTTTCTTCTATAAATAACTTTATTTAGACTGTTAAATTTTATGATGCTGACCAACCTAATAAAAATCGCTTATTGTTCAACCTAGACTGGGAATCCACAGTTCTCGACTTTGTTTTCTTCGAAAATGATAAAAAAATGGCTCTAGCTGATTTGAACAAGAATGTTAGTCTATTGGATGTTGAAACTAAAAATTACTTCACTGTTGGACTCCACAACGGCCCTGTCAGATGTGTTCGATATCACGAACCTACAAGTAATTCCGTTGTATTTTTAATTATTCATCAGATACATTGATTACTGGAGGATGGGATAAAAAGGTGAGGGTATTTGACTTGAGAAGTTCGAACTTGAAACCAGTCGTCGACGTTGATATTTACGGGAAAACCTATTGCATGGACTTGGCTAGAAACTTTCTGGTAGTTGGTGATTCTATGAAAAGGGTAATTTCTACACTACCTAATATATAACTTTTAAAACAACTTTTAAAACAAAATTATTAACTTTTTAAAAAATTTACTAACAAATTTTAACAAAAATTTTCAGGTTTATGTGTATGATTTAACTAGTGGATTCACTGGGCTCGCAAACCCCGAGACTAAAGAGTATTTTAATTATTTTTATAATGTTTTAGCGGGGTTTTGAAGTTCCAATATCGGTTTCTAAAGTGTTTTCCAGACGCCACTGGATATGTACTAAGCTCAATTGAGGGCAGAGTAGCCTGGGAATATTTTCCTAGGTTTCTGGAATCTGAATCGCAGCAATACGCCTTTAAATGTCATCGTAATAAGACTCCTAACGACTCTGACGTCGCTTTCCCCGTAAACTGCATTGATTTTCACCCCAAATTCGGAACTTTTGTCACTGGTGGAGGTGATGGTCTTTTATGTGGCTGGGACGGCATTTCTCGAAAACGTCTTTGGAAGAGCAGTAAGTTTAACGGCACTGTTGCCTCCGTGAGTTTCAACCATTCCGGAGAAAAACTTGCTATTGCCGTTTCAGACGTCTTTCAGCTTAATCCTCATCAATCTCAGTCTCCAAGTTTACACCTGAAACATTTAAAGGACGAGTTTAAACCTCGTAATAGACACTAAAATTTTATAAATTTCTAAACTGTCTATAATTAGTGTAAATTCCATATATAACTAGTTTAAATTGAGTGTATTCCATTTTATTACATTATTTTGAGTTGTATAAAACTTCATTTACTGCATTAGAGTTCAATTCACTCAGAGTGTTATCGTGTGTGATCATGTCCATCAGGTAGGACTTCTCCTGAAGGTTCGTTAAGCGATTCTGGTGGTGGGATAGGTTATATAGTAAGAAGTCTATGGTTTCAAGTAGCCCTTCAACTTTTAACAGCTGTTCTATTTTCAATTCCTTTAACAGCTTGTTAATGAACAGGTTTGCCAGCAGGTAATCCTTTCTGTTAGTGATCCATATTTTAATAAAGTTCAATAAGTTATTCAATAACTTTTCATCCCCTTCTCTAATTCGTTCTATTATATAGTCTATTGGGTCATTTTCTAACTTTTGTCCCTGAAAAATCACTTTATTTCTGAACTTTTGCAATATGTCATTGGTCAACTTAATGTTGTTGAGCTTTATTGACAGTGCCAAAGACTCTCTATAGTTATTTTCCAGCATCAGTGAGTTTATTTGTGATTTTACAATCTCTTCTTCATGTTCTTTCATCACTTTTAACCTTCTTTCCTCCTTGCTCGAGTCTTCATAGACCACAATTAGGTTGTTGGAAATACTATACAGGAGGTTATTATGTAAATCAATGTCCCAAATCTGTAAAATCATCAAGTTTTACTATATGGATTAAATTTTCTAGTATTTATAGTAAATAATTTTATTAAATAGTTTTAGTAAATAATTTTATTAAATAGTTTTAGTAAATAATTATATTACTTTATCGTTTTCATGATTATTCAGAGTCTGTATGCATTCTGAGGTTGGTAAATTCCACAATTTCACAAAGCCGTCCAGTCCACAACTCAGTAATTGGAGGTTGTTATCTAGTAATACTACTTTCATCACCGAGTTGTTATGCCCCTATAAATCACATTATTTAATTGGTGTTTTACCTGTAATATCTTGATATTTGTAAAATTGCTCAAATTCCATATCCTGATTGTTTGGTCCATTGATGTGCTGATGAGTGTCTTTGTCAATTTCATGAATTCTGTGTATAATACTGATTTTCGATGGCCAATACACTTCCCCTTCACTATTAGATTATTTGAATAGTGTACCACTATCAATTTGTCGCTGCTGCAGCTGGAAATGTACTAAAAATTGTTATTTAAATCCTTAATAGTATTAAATAACTTGTTTATTAAGTGTACCTTTTGGTTATGGGATATTGATAAGTAATTGATATTTGTTTTGTGGACAACACATGTGTGGTTTGATTTATCGGCGTTTAAGTCACCAAGCTCTCCATCTTTTCCAGCAATGTTATTGTGTAAATTATTATTTAAAGTACTCTCCCCAGATGCCTCAACCAATTCCTGTTTCAAATCGCTAAGTTTAACTGTGTACAAATTAATAATATTGTTGTTGCTGGAGATTACATCTAGAGTGTTATTTGGTCTTGGGATCATCAGGACTGAGGTTACTATATAAATTGTGTTGATTAGCTTTAGTTGCATTAGTTTGCTCAGATCCCATAGTATTATCAATTTGTCCTTGGAACCACTCAGGAGTAGGTTTTCTATAAAAATGTTAGCAACATATAATTAAATATTTAATTATTTCATTACTTTCCCTGTTGTAGTGAATTGTTGTGATTACATCTTTATGTGTATGGCTTGTGTTGTGGAGTCCCAGCGGTATGAATTCGTTTGTGCTATTCAGCAATAATACTCTAAGTACCTCGTCACCAATCAGTATTATCATCAGTTTGTAGTTTATGGAGTATTTGTTGTACCAAAACAAGCTGTATTCATAGTAATTTCTAATATGAACTTGTAAATCTTTTTCAATTTCAGCTTGAGCATCTTCTGGGTCATCCAAATCAAATTCTTCATCGGAGTCTTCTGGGTCTTTTAACTTTTCACTGTTATTTGATGGGACTAGTATGAACTGGAACAGGTTATTGAAGTTTGATAGGAAGGATTTAATTAAATTGAAGCACTTGTCGTAGAGTAATACTGTTCCATTTAAGCTCAGAAGCATTATCATATCCTTAGTGAAGTCAACTCTTTTTACCAGGCCAAAGCCGTACATGACTGTGTTTTTCTACAAGAATTATTAGTAAATAATTATATAAAAACTATCTAGAATTCATACATGTATCACTGATTCGTTTATTGGGTCTAAATAGTACAGTTGGCCAGACTCTTCTATGATCAATAGCAGCCAGGAACCCTTCTTTTTAGAATCAATTTCCTCATTCAGTTTCCCAGTCACGACTTCAATCGATGTTATGTTTTCGTGCTTAATTATTCTCTTAAAAGGGATAATCGGTTCGTTTTTACTGTTCACATTTATAACTAAATCTTCACTTTTTCCTGATTTATCAACACGGGTACTCAAAGACCACAAATTAATAATATTGTCATTATCCAGTGTTATTACCCCTATTTCGTTTTCTTTTGTGATTATATAGTTCAGACTCTTAACGTATGTCGTGTGGTCTTGAAAGTATGCCAACTTGGATCTCTTAACTATATCGTACAGGTATACATCTCCCAGCTTATTACAGATGAATAGTTTTTCCGACTTGAAATACCTGTATAATTGATGATTTAATAATAAATGCTATTACTTCAATAGTGTTATTGGCGAATTTTTCAGCTTAAAGGAGCAGTTGAATTTGTTATTATTGTACACTAAAACAGTTCCTTCCATTAATCCGAAGCAGATATCGTTATTTCCATTCACGCAAATCGTGTTGACATTGTTATTGTTGTTGTTAATCTGAGAATAAAAATTAGGGAAACTGTTGAGTACCTTAACTGTTGACAGTAAATGTAAATAAATCCAGTTTTGTTTGTCCGATAAAAGTGAGTAAACGCAAAGTATATTATTTGAGAAAACCACGAAAAGAAAATCCGAGGATGGATTTATCACAAATCTGGATATTCCTCCCAGAGTTACTACACATTTGTTATTGTAACTCTTCCCATTATAGAAGTTTTCCTCGTTGGAATCTAATATACATAAAACTTCTCTCTTATCTAAATCCAAATTTAAATCTTTGTCGTTCAGAAGCGCCTCTAAACAGTCATTAGTGAGTAAATAAATATTGAGAGTTGGTGATGCATAAAATCAAACCTTTTAACAGCAAATTTGTGGATGAAATTGGAAGTTCGGTATTTGGTAGAGGAGCTGCAAATAAACAATTATCAAATTGCGATAAAAAGGCCTTAAATTGGCCGAGAATCAGTATATCATCGCCTCCGTAACTAAAATATGATTTTATCTCCCTATATGAGAAAGATAAATGATTTGAATCATCATCCATTTTATAATACAAGTCTATTCATTTTTTATGATAAAATCTATGCTACAAGGTATATGTTACATAATAAAGTGAATTCCTTGTGTGGATGACCATCATCAAATAATCTCCACAGATATATTTTTTTAATCGCAAACTGTTGTTAATTAATATTATGATTTTTTAACTTTCAATTTGTTTATTAATGGTTGAGCCTGAACGTCTTTTTTTCTACGAAGCTTTGTTACAACAGCTTGTAGATGATGGGTATGTTTTATTTATTTTTTCTCTTTGATATAAATATTTCTAGTTTCGAAGATGCTGCAGCCTTGATTGAATCTAAATATAAGGTTAAACCGAACTCTATGCTAAGGAAGGATCATTTGTTTGATATTTTTAACAAGTGTGGATATTTATCCTCCAGAGTTTTACTGGAATCTAAGTTAAATGAAGAGGAAGATGTTCTAAAATGGTAAAAAATGTAATTTTATATTTAATTTTAGCGGAAAAAATAGAGTTAGGGAGGTTTTGTCCTACACTAATGTTCCGGTGGAGATGAACCCGGATTTGAACGAGGTTTCCTACAGGATTATGGCTGAAATTCTGAACCACAAGGTAGAATATTCTTATTATCCTAAAATTGGTTTAGCCATCTCGATGTGTTGCTCAATCACATGATTGTTCCCTCGTTGCTGTCGGAGGCGTGTCCGGCTCAGTAAGAGTTATCCCCTTTATTAATGTGCTGAATAAGAGAGAAAAGAGGTAATTCAATTTGCCAATTATGTTTTATTAGAAAACCCAACACCTTGTCAACAAACACTCTTTCCGGCCATATTGAACAAGTTGATGCACTGGACTTCCATCCAAGAAAGTTTGTTAATTTTTAAATTTTCATAATTTGAAACTTTATAAACACTTTAGAAACGTTTTGGCCTCCGGCGGAATAGATAATACCATAATTTTCCATGATATAAACACCTCAAACGGCTTTATATACTCAACTTCAGAAATGAGTAAGAAGTTTAACTAATTGAAATTTTCAGAACGTATAAATGATATGTTTTCTATAAGGTGTATGAAATTCCATCCCTGTGGAGACTTTTTGTTTGCTGGTACATCCAATTCCATCATTAGGTTGTACGACGTGGTCACGTCAAAGTGTTACACATCCTCAAAGACAACTCACCAACATAAAGTTTGTTTTGATAATATTTATAATTAATGTTAGGGTGGTGGTATCAATGGTTGTGACTTTAACCTACTTGGTTCATTACTGTTTACTGCTGGCAGTGACGGCTCAATTTTGGTACGATTAGCCAATACTTAATTTAATTTATAGATTTGGGACTCTAAAAACTTGGAATGTATTTATAGCATGGATAGCGCACATAGCGATTTGCCTGTAATATCAATTAAGTGTGATGTTAACAACCATTATCTGTTATCCTCTGGTCTAAACGGAATAACAAAATTATATGACTTAAGGATGCTTAAGGAGGTACTTAATTTACAATGTACTGATTTTTCAGATCACGAGTTACGGTCATGAACGGAATAACTGTATTAGGACATTCTCAACATTTATTAATAACTACAATTACTTTATAACCTTCTCCGTTTTGTCTGACAGTATGTTTAATTTCCCTATTCAATTTGTATTTACAATTACTTTAGATAATTTAAACCACTCTGAGGGGTCTTTATATTCAATTAATAATTCATCGTTGGTGTTGGACATAACCTCAGCTTTTGGCCAGTAAGATTTTATTTCTTAAAGTTTTTTATAGAACAACTATTTGGGATGCTTTATCGTCCAACGATGAGTTTTCAGTGATCACTGCATCTGAGGACTCAAAGTAATTTATAAAAAAATTAATCATTTTCAGGACTCAAATTATAAATTTTTACGATCCGAATTTATAGGATCACCATTGTCCTTTTTAATATAGTTACTGGTTTCTTTTATGTTTAAAATATGGATTGTATATTTAACTGAGACAGATTATGAATTAAAACGGAACGTTAAACTACAATCACAAACTCTAGTATATATTCCTGGAAGAGATACGCGATTAAATAAAACCCTTTTTAACTAACTTAAAGGAACGACGTAAAATAAATGTGTAAAAAAATCTCAAGTAGATGAAGTGTATACAAACATTAAGGGAAACTAAGTAACAGGTAGTTTTATTTCAACTTAGTAATTTACATTTTACTATCTGAGAAATTGCTCAGAAGACTCTTAAATAGGTTATATTGAAATATTGCAAAGTGATCAAATGTGGTTGGCTTCGATACTTCATTGTTCAATTTATCATACCTATATTTAAAATTATAAAAATAAATTATTTGAATATTATTAAAATTAGGATATAAACTAACATTATTATTCCCAAATAGGTCGAATAAAAATATACTCCCAAGCTGTGTATTTCTAAGCTCTGCAGAAACTCCTTTACGACATCGTCTGATGGTGAAACATTTTTTCCAAGAAGCTGAGAAAGATACACTGAAAGGAAAATTGGTTTAAATTCTTCTTCCACAGGAGGGGTATTATGATATAAGAGGTATTTGCCAAGTGGATCATAAACTATATATATTATTCGGAAGAAGCTAGCAATTTCCCATCCGACGTAATTAAATCCTGCAAAATCAAAGTCGATGAAGTATATTCCTTGGTTAAATTCGAGAATATTTGTAAAAAACAAATCATTGTGACAAAACATGACTGAATTAGCGATTGAATTTGATGAATTTAGATGATTGGTAAGGATCTTTTTAAAAAGTTCAAAATTCTGTGTCATCTCATTGTAATCAAAATCCATGTTGTGTTTTTTGATGATTCGTTCGACATGTTGAGACCACAAAGATATTTTGGTTAAGAACGTGGGAGTCCTGTCCCATTCTTTCGGAACAAGTTCTGTAACCCTCTTATGGAATTTAGCTAAAGAGGACGCAATTCCAGTTAAAACTGATATGTTTCGAAGTGATTCTATTTCCATAACATCTCCTTCAACCCATTCCTGAATAGTAAAGTCACCAAACCGCCCTATTATCTTAGGACCAAAATTATTATCTCCTAGTAATTTAGCAACATTGTATTGTACATCATTATCAAATGCCAATGAATTATATGTTGTTGATTTTTTAATACATACTGATTTAAGGGGATACCGATCTTTATAAGGAGGAGTTAGGGTAACCATATGTACTTGGTTGGTTACTCCATTCATCATTGTTTTGACCTCTAAACTTTCATGGTTCAGATCGTTCCAAAATGGAACATGTTGAATACATAGATTCTTGAGATTGGTGTGGCTATTATCATATTTAAACGATAAGGAACTCAATTTTGTTTTAAAACTTTGTTGTTCCAAACCTGATGAATCATCATAGTTTGGGGGATTTAACATTTATCCCTGATCGAGATAAAATTTAAAGGTCCATATAATAAATTTAATTTACAAAAATTAAATAACACTAAACGATACATTGTAAATAAACATAGATAATGGATTGAAATTTACATTAATATGAAAATTTTGTGAGGAGAAAAATAATGAGAACATTAGATATAAAAATACATTTAAAATAATTTATAACTATATTTGGTAATTTACAATTTCATCATCGTTTAATTTCTTTAGATTACTCTTAAATAAATTATATTCGAAAAATCCGTGAACATATAACTTAACTGGCCTCGATAGTTCATTCTTCGGTTTGTCATTCCTATATTTAAATGTATTGAATGGAATTTCGGATTTAATAAATATTTAAATAATATAATATTCTTACATTACTATTCCCCAGTATGTCCAAAACAAATTCACTCCTAACGTGTGTATTTCTAAGCTTTGTAGAAACTCCTTTACGACATCGTCTGATGCTAAAACATTCCTCCCTAATAGCTGAGAAAGATATACTGAAACGAAAAAGGATTTAATTTCGTTAGTTAAAACATTGGAATCAAATTCATTAGTGTATGGAGGCGAATCATCGTTGTAAACAACACATAATTTGACGAAAAGATTCGCAATTTCCCAGCCAACATAATTAAATCCAGCAAAATCAAAGTCAATAAAACAAACTTCATGTTGGGTTTCTAAAACATTTGTATTGTACAGAACGTTATGACAAAATAAGACTGAATTAGCTATTGAATTTGATGTATTTAGGTGATTGCTAAGGATCCGTTTAAATAACTCATAGTTATGTTTTAATTCAGTGTAATCAAAATCCAGATTATGTTTTTTGATTATTCTCTCGACATGTTGAGACCATACAGATATTTTGGTTAAGAACATAGGGGTTCTATCCCATTCCTTCGGAACAAGTTCTGTAACTCTTTTATGGAACTTGGCAAGTGATGCAGCGATCCCTGTTAAAACTGAGAGGTTTTGTAATGAATCATTCGTTAGTGTATCACCCTCAACCCATTCCTGAATAGTAAAGTCGCCAAACCGCCCTATTATCTTAGGACCAAAATTATTATCTCCTAGTAATTTAGCAACATTGTATTGTAAATCATTATCAAATACTAACGAATTATATGTCGATGTTTTTTTAACACATACTGACTTAATTGCATAGGTATTGTCAGGAATTGTCAAACTTAACCTATATACTTGATTTGTTATTCCATTTAACATAGGTTCTACCTTTATACATTCATGATTCAGGTTATTCCAGAATGGTACATGTTGAATACATAGATTCTTTAGATTACTATGACTGTTATCATACTTAAATGTTAAAGAACCAAATTTGATTTTGTTATGTTGTTCCAAGCCTAGTGAACTACCATGGTTTGAAGAGGTTAACATCTATCTCTGATCGAGATAAAATTCAAAAATTAATATAAAGATCTTAAGTTGGAAAAATCAAATGATGGTAAACAAAACATTTTCAGATCCAAGGGGTTTTAGAAATATAGATGTTTAGAGAAAAGTTGTGAGGTGATAAATTTAGATGAGAAATAAATAATTAGATAAAACACAAAATGATCTTATATATAGATTCAGAAGTTTACAATTTTTTCATCAGTTAATTTCCTCAGATTGCTCTTAAATAAATTATACTGGAACATTCCATAGGCATCCAATTTAACCGGTTTTGATAGTTCATTCTTCGGTTTGTCAGACCTATATTTAAATGTATTGAATGGAATTTCGGATTTAATAAATATTTAAATAATATAATATTCTTACATTACTATTCCCCAATATGTCCAAAACAAATTCACTCCTAACGTGTGTATTTCTACACTTTGTAGAAACTCCCTTACGACATCGTCTGATGCTAAAACATTCCTCCCTAATAGCTGAGAAAGATATACTGAAACGAATAGAGACTTCTTTTCCTCAGATAAATGGTATTCCTTTGATGAAATGAAATATGGTGGAGTTGGTGGATCGTATAGTATCGTTACCTCTACAAAGAAGCTAGCAATTTCCCATCCTACATAATTAAATCCCGCAAAATCAAAGTCGATGAAGTATATTCCTTGGTTAAAGTCAAGAATGTTTAGGGAAAACAAATCGTTATGACAAAATAGTACCGAATTGGTGGTTGATTGTGATGAATTTAGATGATTATTAAAGATCTTCTTAAATAATTCATAATTTTGGACTAACTCATTGTAATCAAAATCCAAATTATACTTTTTAATTATTCTCTCAATATGTTGAGACCATACAGATAATTTGGTCAAGAACATAGGGGTTCTATCCCAATCCTTCGGAACAAGTTCTGTGACTCTTTTATGAAACTTGGCAAGTGATGAAGCTATGCCAGTTAGAACTGAGAGGTTTTGAAAACATTCTATTTCCATTGTATTTCCCTCAACCCAATTTTGAATAGTGAAATCACCGAATCTGCCTATTATCTTAGGACCAAAGTTATTATCTCCTAGTAATTTAGCAATGTTGAACTGTACATCATTATCAACTACTAACGAATTGAAATCAGTCCTCTTCTTTACGATCAGTTTTTTATATGGATACTTATCTTTATCTTCCTTGACTAATGTCACCAGGTAGACGCGATTTGTCAGTGCACAAGAAATAATCTTAAGTTCAAGTTTATCGTCTGTAAGACTGTTCCATAATGGGACATATTTTAGCGAAACGGTCTTGACCTCGTTTGTTTCAGTTTCGTTGAGAAAATACCCCTCATTTTCTGAAGTTTTTACTTGGTCATTATGTTGAAAACTGTGTTCGGAAACACCTGTTACCTGGTCCATTGTTGTTTTAAAAACAAAATTTATTATCTGTTGTTTTAAAAATTAAAAATATAAGTTGTATTTAGAAAAAGTATGTTAGATAAGAAATGGAAGATTATGACAAAGCAATGTTATTTAAAATAATAAAAAAATAAATATTAAATCAAAATTTAAAAACATAAAAATAATATCAAACAGGTGTAAATTATGGAAGGAAGATATTATAATTAATATTATTTAGCTAAATTGTGTCAGGATTCGTCCCCGACTAAATATGAACTAATCAGATAGTTTATCTTTTACTTTTATTACATGAATTTGTCCATTATACTAATTATATCTAATTCCAGGACTCTTAGAAAATCGAAATGTTTAACTAAAACAGTCATTTCAACATTAAGCCACTCAACACATTTAAATCGTGTTTAAATGAACAATGATTTACCAAAATTTGGGATTCATAAACGATATAATTTTATTAATTCAATCATTGCCATTTAAAGATTAAATTTAAGAATAATTATAATTTGTACAAAGGTGCAAAATACAAGAAATTAAACGAATTACGTATTTCATAAGGATGATTGAATGGAACTAAATTTATATAATTCATTCTTGAGTAAATCATATTCAAATTTGGAGTAGGCAATGAATGAATAGGCCTTCGATAACTCATCCACAGGCTTTTCATTCCTATATTTAAAATGATAAAAATAAGTGATTTAAATGTTGTTAAAATTAGGATATAAACTAACATTATTATTCCCCAGTATGTCCAAAACAAACGAGTTCCCAAAATGTGTATTTCTAAACTCCGTAGAAACTCCCCTACGGCATCGTCTGATGGTGAAACATTCTTGCCAAGAAGTTCAGAGAGATATACTGAAACGAAAAAGGTTTTCATTTCGTCAGATAAACAAGGAGATGGACAGGAACTGTAGGTGTGACGAACGTCGTCATAAATTAAATACATCTTTTTAAAGAAGCTAGCAATTTCCCATCCTACATAGTTGAACCCTGCAAATCCAAAATCAATTAAATATATCCCTTGGTTAATGTCGAGTATATTAGAAAAAAATAAGTCGTTATGACAAAATAAGACCGAATTGGAGATTGAATTTGATGTATTTAGGTGATTGCTAAGGATTCGTTTAAATAACTCATAGTTATGTTTTAATTCAGTGTAATCAAAATCCAGATTATGTTTTTTGATTATTCTCTCGACATGTTGAGACCATACAGATATTTTGGTTAAGAACATAGGGGTTCTATCCCATTCCTTCGGAACAAGTTCTGTAACTCTTTTATGGAACTTGGCAAGTGATGAAGCGATCCCTGTTAAAACTGAGAGGTTTTGTAATGAATCATTCGTTAGTGTATCACCCTCAACCCATTCCTGAATAGTAAAGTCGCCAAACCGCCCTATTATCTTAGGACCAAAATTATTATCTCCTAGTAATTTAGCAACATTGTATTGTAAATCATTATCAAATACTAACGAATTATATGTCGATGTTTTTTTAACACATACTGACTTAATTGCATAGGTATTGTCAGGAATTGTCAAACTTAACCTATATACTTGATTTGTTATTCCATCGATCATAATTTTCACAGTTATAGATTCATGTTTCAGGTTATTCCAGAATGGTACATGTTGAATACATAGATTCTTTAGATTACTATGACTGTTATCATACTTAAATGTTAAAGAACTGAGTTTTTCTAACACCATGATCCAAACCTAGTGGAATACCATGGTTTGAAGAAGTTAACATTTATCTCTGATCGAGATAAAATCCAAAAATCAATACAAAATCTTAAATTACAAAAATTAAATATATAAAATACAATTTAGAATACACACAGAATAATAAAAAAATGGAAGTTTCACGAAAAATTGTGAGGTGTGAAATATTATATTAAATACTAGAGTAAAAAATAAAATAATTTTATATCTAGATTTAGAAATTTATAATTTTATTATCAGTTAATCTCCTAAGATTGGTTTTGAACAAATTGTACATTAATTCGGACTGAACGTGAAAAAGAACATCAAAATTAAGCTGATTTTTCGGTTTGTCAGACCTAAATTTAAATGTATTAAGTTAAGTTTTGATATAATAAATATTTAAATAATATAATATTCTTACATTACTATTCCCCAGTATGTCCAAAACAAATTCACTCCTAACGTGTGTATTTCTAAGCTTTGTAGAAACTCCTTTACGACATCGTCTGATGCTAAAACATTCCTCCCTAATAGCTGAGAAAGATATACTGAAACGAAAAAGGTTTTCATTTCGTTAGTTAATGCTAGTGAATCATCTAAATAAAACTGTGCAGGTGGATCGTTTAGGTGAACTATGCCAGGCTTTAAAAAAAAATTTGCAATTTCCCATCCTACATAGTTGAACCCTGCGAAATCGAAATCAATCAAATACATCCCTTGATTAATGTCGAGTATATTAGTAAAAAATAAGTCGTTATGACAAAACAAGACTGAATTAGCTATTGAATTTGATGTATTTAGGTGATTGCTAAGGATCCGTTTAAATAACTCATAGTTATGTTTTAATTCAGTGTAATCAAAATCCAGATTATGTTTTTTGATTATTCTCTCGACATGTTGAGACCATACAGATATTTTGGTTAAGAACATAGGGGTTCTATCCCATTCCTTCGGAACAAGTTCTGTAACTCTTTTATGGAACTTGGCAAGTGATGAAGCGATCCCTGTTAAAACTGAGAGGTTTTGTAATGAATCATTCGTTAGTGTATCACCCTCAACCCATTCCTGAATAGTAAAGTCACCAAACCGCCCTATTATCTTAGGACCAAAATTATTATCTCCTAGTAATTTAGCAACATTGTATTGTAAATCATTATTGACCACTAACGAATTGAAATCTGCCTTTTTCTTTAAAGTTATTTTTTTGTATGGATATTTGTCTTTGTCTGATGAGTTTAATTTTATGATATAAACTCTATTAAATATACCAGCATTGGCATCTTTGACTTCTATGAAATCAGGATTAATATTAGTCCAAAATGGGACGTGTTGAATACATATACTCTTTAGATTACTATGACTGTAATCATATTTAAATGTTAAAGAGTCGAATTTCGTTTTATTATCATGTTCCAAACCTGGTAAAGTATCACGGTTGGGAAAGTTTAACATTTATCCCCAATCGAGATAAAATGCAAGGTGCCTTACTAAAATTTTAATTTAAAAAAATTAAATAACAGTAAACAATCCATTTTTGGATGATTAAAATTCCAAAAAAACAACTATTCAATGTTAACAACCATGTTGGAAAATAATGTATGAGGATACTAAATATAAAATATTTAAAATAGGATTTGCCTGTTAAAATAGATTGAGGTTAAGTAAAAATATTATTATCTGAAAATTTCTTCAGATCAATAATGAGAAGGTTGTGATTTAATTTAGCCTGGTCGGGGAAATCGATTGGTCCACTAAGCTCATTTTTCGGCTTTTCATTCCTATATTTATATACATTGTCGGAATTTTGGATTAATTAAATATTTAATAAAACATAATATTCTTACATTACTATTCCCCAATATGTCCAAAACAAATGGACTCCCAGAGTGTGTATTTCTACACTTTGTAGAAACTCCTTTACGACATCATCTGATGGTGAAACATTCCTCCCTAATAGCTGAGAAAGATATATTGAAACGAATAAGGATTTCATTTCCTTAGTTAATGCTAGTGAATCATCGAGATCGAAGTACGGATGAGATACAGTATTGTAAACGAGACGTAATTTGAAGAAAAGAGTCGCTATATCGCATCCCACGTAGTTGAATGCTGAATAATCAAAGTCAATGAAAAATATCCCTTGATTAAAATCAAGTATGTTCTGAGTGTACAGATCGTTATGACAAAATAAGACTGAATTAGCTATTGAATTTGATGTATTTAGGTGATTGCTAAGGATCCGTTTAAATAACTCATAGTTATGTTTTAATTCAGTGTAATCAAAATCCAGATTATGTTTTTTGATTATTCTCTCGACATGTTGAGACCATACAGATATTTTGGTTAAGAACATAGGGGTTCTATCCCATTCCTTCGGAACAAGTTCTGTAACTCTTTTATGGAACTTGGCAAGTGATGAAGCTATGCCAGTTAAAACTGAGAGGTTTTGTAATGAATCATTCGTTAGTGTATCACCCTCAACCCATTCCTGAATAGTAAAGTCACCAAACCGCCCTATTATCTTAGGACCAAAATTATTATCTCCTAGTAATTTAGCAACATTGTATTGTAAATCATTATCAAATACTAACGAATTATATGTCGATGTTTTTTTAACACATACTGACTTAATTGCATAGGTATTGTCAGGAATTGTCAAACTTAACCTATATACTTGATTTGTTATTCCATCGATCATAATTTTCACAGTTATAGATTCATGTTTCAGGTTATTCCAGAATGGTACATGTTGAATACATAGATTCTTTAGATTACTATGACTGTTATCATACTTAAATGTTAAAGAACTGAGTTTTTCTAACACCATGATCCAAACCTAGTGGAATACCATGGTTTGAAGAGGTTAACATTTATCTCTGATCGAGATAAAATCCAAAAATCAATACAAAATCTTAAATTACAAAAATTAAATATATAAAATACAATTTAGAATCATTGTATACTAAAAATTAGTCGTTACTTTGTGCTATAGTTGTGCGGGTTATTTCATTATAAATAATAATCTATCTTTTTCAATTTTACTTTTTTATTTGATAATTTATTCATTTTTTATTTTTAAAAAATATTTATTATTATCCATTATTTATTAATGTAATTATTATAACTTTAGTGATTTCTAGTATTATAATTATTTAATTTATTAGTTAAAGTATAAACACATTCGCAAGTATATTAGATTATGGATTCATGTACTGATATCCGATTCATCTCCAGATGAGACTGCGTTTTGCGATTTCGTATTATCCCTCGTTCCTTTTAGAGTTTTTCGTAGTTGCCAATTCCAAGCCTCAGGGCCTAGGCCATGCCTAGAATTCTTTAGGTCGACGTATTCCCTGCTTCTATACAGTTTGTTTAACTGTTCTTGTGTGAAAGCTTTGTCATGAAATTTGGAGGGATCAACCATGTTAGAGCAATATTTAGGTGTATTTCTGTACCTATGAGAAAGCACCAAATTGTTAACAACTGCAATGATAAGTTCCATAATGACTGCAAAAGTTGCCCAAACGAAAATAGAAAGCCAGTTATTGAGAGTATTGTAATTAGTTAGATTGACTATCTGTTTTTCGTATTTAGGTATGTATAAAGATAAAATCTTTATAAAATAGGGAACTTCAAATCTCAGCTTTTTTACAACAGACATTACAGCGGGACATCTTTTGTAAAAATCCAAAATTACTTGGTAGAGATCTATGACCTTACTGTGAAAGGCCATTACAGCTAGAGAGAAGCCGGACTTAGGGTCCCTCTTTGACAACAATGAAACTAAATTAAAATGTATTAATATATGTATAATAATTTATCTGAGTAAAAATAAGTAAAATATTCAAGTATTGATCAGTTTGAAAACACACCTAGTATAGTATAGATTGAAAATAAAAGAATTACAGCCGGACGGAGAAAACTTTGGTAGTTAATACGTTTTGTATAAAACTCAGATGTAACTGGTACTGCATTGTATTCTTCGTTGTTGTGTTTTGAAAAGCTCCTTTTGGTCCTTGGGGACCCAGTGGAACTTTTAAGTTCAGTAAATTTATTCGTGTGTGATAAAGGAGTGGAACTCATCTTTTTAGAGTTATAAGTCCATTTTAAATTCAAAATATAAAACTATATTTGTGATTAAAAGTAAAAATAAAAAAAATAGAAAAACACAGAGTAGTAGAGAACGCTGAAAAAGAGAAAAATAAAAAGAGGATAGCAAAAATGGAGAAACCCTTTAGAAGATACCAGGTATATTATTTACAAATATAAAATTTATTTAAATTTGTGTGAATGTTAGAAACTAAAAATGATTTTATGCTGTCGTGCTTAATAAAGCACAAGACAATAACTCCACCCAACTAAAATCAATTAAACCTATAATTACCTATATAATAATTAAATAATGAAATAATTATTTGTAATCTATTGATCTGGATTTTATTTTCTAGAGATCTTTAATAATAATTCTCAGATTCCATATTCACTTCTTATGTTTTGGGGACTCTCAAATTTAATCATCAACTCCTCCTCCAATCCCATTCAAGGCCCCAAAACTAGTTTGTTCATATATAAATTCTTTATCCCTTTACACCCAAATTAGAATTATGTTCTTCATTGAGAGAGCCTTGCTCCTATTGTGAATCCTCCACAATTCTTAACACTCAATTCAACCCTTTCCCTGGGATTCCAAAGTTAAACGAGTATATTTCCACAATTTCACATGAATATGTAACTTTTTATTTAATTTACCTAATATTTATAAAATTTTTATCAAATGTTTATCGAATACTGATAGTTTTCTGAGATCGTTGATAATTTTATTGAGAAACAAAACGAGATCATGAAGTCTCAACTTAATGAATTGAGGTTCAACTTCTCACTTTTACCTGGTCCAGTGAATCAACTGTTCAACAAGAAACCAGAAGGGTTCTTTACATTATAATATTTAAATTTGTAGAATAAGTAGAATTAATAAAGAGATTGGAAACTTTGTTCACTGTATCAGGAAAAGGAGCCAGAAGGACTTGAGAGGTTGTAAACTAATTAAAAATATTTTGTAACTAGTGTTAATTCGTTAACAGAATCTTTAAAGAAAATTCAGAAAACAACCATAAAGGAAATTGTTACAGAAGTAGATAACCTGTATAACAAAATTAACATAGCAAGGAAGGCCTCTTTCATAAGTTTATCAGATGTGTTTGGGGAGTTAAATTGCCTGAAAATTTTCAGAAACGTTAAAATGTGCTGTATTCTTCAATATTTGAAGGGTGAAAGCAACGTTCCAATTTACCAAATAATCTCCAATAATACAACAATTAATTTAAGGGAATGTTCAGACTACGAGAAAATAGCTGATGATTTTTCTAAACTTTATGAAATGGTCTGGAGTCAAAACGAAGATGTATGTGATGGAATTATCGAATTTTGAACGAATTGTAAAAATATAAATTATAGTAATTTAAAGTTAAGCTGAATCATATTTATGTGTATTTAAATTTAAAAATTATTTTTTATCGTTTTGCATGATGCTTTACACCACTAATGTATGCAGGAGCTGATTCATTTGACCTTTGTAACACTTAGAACATCAATTTAAGTTTTGGTTTTTTATTTTTAAAATTATGTCAGATTCAATCGACCCTCGTGAAGTCGATGAATCTAACTCATCTGAAGTAGAAACTGAGCCTTCCATAGAATGGTGCTTAGAAAATGGATATAAGATACCAAAATGGCTCCTAAAGTGTAATTTAAAGTGCCCATATGTAAAGGGGAAAATTTTCAATGGTAAATATGGTCCAATAAACTATTCAGTGGTTGGCGATCCGTCCGCAAGCTTGGTATGTTTTGTGTAATTAATCATTCATTGGCTGTATAATCACTATTTTGTACTTAAATATTGATATTATATATTTATTTTATTAAATTGAATCTAATAGGTTTTAACATTCCACGGATATAATGCTACACATACTACATTCTCAATTTATCAAAGTGTTTTATCCAAAAACGGGTTCAGAGTCATATCATTTGGTATGTAAATCATATAAATATTGATTTTAGATCTTTACGGTCATGGATTAAGTGGTTACCCTAAATATAAAGTATTCGGGAATACTTTTTCCCCGAAATATTATGTGGACCAAGCGGACGAAGTTATTAATCATTTGGGATATACCGGTAGGAAGTTATCAGTTATTGGAATGTCTATGGGAGCCTGCTTAGCAGCTTCTTACTGTGAAACACATCCAGACTTAGTTGAGAAGCTCATTTTAATTTCTCCAGCCGGTCTAATACCAAGAAAGCCAATGAGGGTTGTTTTTCTAAAATATATCCAGTGTTGCATACCTTGTACCCCGATGTGCGTCTCAAAGTGCTGTTTTGCTGGACGTGTTACAACTCCAAAGACTAAATTTAAGGATGAACCTGTGGAAAATTCAGAGGAATGCCCTGAAACTGATCAGTGTGTATCAGTTGACGAGGTTTCTGATGTAAACACGGAGCTAAACCCTATGTTAAACCGTATGCTGTGGACGCTTTTCGTCACCAGAAGGGCAATTTCAAATCTGCTTGGAATTGTTAATAGGATGCCGCTGTGGAGTAGCCGTGAACTGTACAGAAGAGTCGGGGGAATGGGAAAGTTAACCCTGATTTTGTTTGGAGATTCTGATACTTTAACCCCTCCAGAATGTGCAGATGAACTTTCCAGATTATTCACCAACTCCCATACCATAATCTTCTCAAATTCAGACCATCTTTTGTCTTTCAAAAAGCCTCTCCAGGTAGTGAGCACGTGCTTATCCTTTTTGGGGATTCCAAACCAAGAGAATGTCCAAAATTACACTAGATGGCTTCCTTTTGATCGGAAAGGCGTTTATATTCCAAAATCTAAACGCGAGTTGGGTCACTCTGATTATCTAGAGTTTACACACAGTGTTTCTCAACCCTCACTTGATGGCTTAACTTATCACTCCTTTTCCGATGAACATTCCAAATCTTCCGGCAAAAGTCCTTTTAAGATTTTTGGAGATTATTTACCCCCTGATCGCACCATTAAACAGTTATCACTTTCCGAAGAGTACCCCCAAAAGAGAGTTCCACTTGTAGTGGTCAAACAGTTTGAAAATTCATAACCATATATTTTTTAAGTGTATTTTTAATATGTTTTTTAATATGTTTCTAAATGTGTTTTTAAATGTGTATGTAATTATACAATTGTTATAAAATTATTATAGAATTTTTAATAATGATAGGTGTATTTAACAGAATCGTACTTTCAAATTGTAAAAATTCACTGTTTTCAACCATAGTGAATAACATAAACTTGGAATCTTCAGTGAACTCAATAGAATCCCTGAAATTCAATGGAATTCAATCAAGATTTAAAACTGTTAAGGTCTCCGCCTACAGAAGACCTTCCAGGGGATCTCCTACTGGCCAGAGTAAGAAGGCTAACATTGGGATGAAACGGCTCTCTGCGGAATATGTTAGGCCTGGTGAATTATTGGTTAAACAACGTAAATTTATCGCACATAACCCCAATGTAACTCGTAATCGCCACTTTAAGATTTACCCTGGTGAGAATGTCGGTGTTTCTACAAAAACCACCAGCTTGTTTTCCCTAGTTTCAGGGCGCGTCAAGTACACACACGACATCACTAGGAACGTAAAGCTTGTCAATGTTCTTCCTGAGCCTCCCGACGAACTGCTAAGGGACGACCTCTGGAGGTATAGAACTGAGCATGTTACTAGTATTCAGGACAACACTGCTTTGATCTGGCGTAGAGTTAAATCCTCTTTTGCTTTTACCGATAAATATGGACTCGTTAATCCTCCTCTTAAACCCTATCCAAGGGCTAAATTCTTATCCAAATACGATCAATGGGAAAATCCATGCTACCCTGACATATTCCTGAATTATAAATACAAATAACTTTTAAACTAATCTTGTAAAAAAATTAATATTCATGTAATAAAGGTGTTATATTGGTTTTACTAGTAGTCTAATATTAAAAATTGATATTCATGTACTACACATAGTATATTAGTTGTATAAGTAGTCTTGTAAGGACAGTAATGAATTGTTCGACAGGTTCTTCTTGTTACTGTTATGTAACTTTAAAACTGCATTTAAATCGTTAACATTATTGAATATTATGTCAAATTCGCTCGTCATCACGTTGATATTCTCATTCCACCTAAATGGGTCATTAAATACGAAATTACCTATTTGACGGGGTTAGACTCTTGAATTTGGGGTGCCATGAGATTAAAATATTAAATTTGTTGTTTTGTTTGTCGATTTTCTTAATAATACAATTCCACAATAAATGAACACAGCTAAATAAATTTTTAATTAATTGGTTTATTACGTTATTTCCAGGTTCACACTTTCCTTATCTGCCTCGTCAAAGCTGTTACTCATCTTTCTATGCTGGCTACTATGACTACCGTGGCTTCTTTTAACTTTAGCCAATATGAAAAACACGTCGTGCAAGAGTATTATTCTATTTCTCTACACCAAGATTTGAATTTAATTTCTCAAACCTGCTCGTTCTTATTTTTGATAAGGCACTTGAAAAAGTTGACGTCACCATCGACTAGATTTATCACATTTCCTGCGTTAACAATAAATTAATGGGATTTAAATATTAATTATGAATATTTAGGGAATAACAATTATAAATTAAATACATTATTGAATATTTAAGGAATAACAATTATAAATTAAATACATTATTGAATATTTAGTGGATGTATTATGGAATATCTAAGAATCGTTGGTACCTAATTTGATTTGGGTATTTTTTATGTATAATTTATCCAACTGATTATAAAATAGTGGGCACGATTCATATATGTAGTCGTTGGTCTCATGTATATCTTTGATGTATTTTCTATCATTCTTTTTAAAGCTGTTTATGTTAACACTTATAGTATTGTACAACTCCTTAAGTATCAATATCATCTAAAATAAATATAATTCCTGAATTCATTACCATGATGTATCTCTTGAATATGTTAATTGGTGAGTAATTGATAACAACTTCGTGGTTGGTGTTTGTGACTTCCTGTTCGTTAGTGTCATTTTCATCAATGAACATGATATCGTTAACTGTCAAATTCAGCGTACTATAATACAACTTAATGTACTTGATCCATTCAACGTAAAAAATTGATAAATACAGCAATGTTGTGGTTGACTCAACTGAGTTTAGTATATAAATTCTAATTATGTTATACACTATGTCCAGGTGGAACTTTATTTCATCTATCAAAGCATCCATTTTTATTATTTTACTGTTATCAACCACACTGGAATCAGGTTTAATAGGTTCCAAATCAACTCCTTGGTCAACTTCCTTACCATTCGGCTCACCTTTATCTTCTACATTATTCTCCAATTCTGAACTATTTCTCACTTTACTATCCACTAAATTTGGGTCATTCTCGTTTTTTGTGTTGAAATTAATGTAATTTTGAAGGAAAAAGTTATACAGTTTTAAGACCAAAATGTTGAAGTTGAAATTCGTCATATTGATACTGATCACATTGAATAACTGTAGGTAAATCTCGTTATTGTTAAACATGCTCTTCAATATCACCATCAGGTTACACTGTTCAGTACTACTTTTCTTGTAAATAAAGACCTTATTCTGTAAGTGAATTAGCAGCTTTAGCAAATTCATCATCTTGTTGTTGTCGTTGTTATACTTTAACGATTTCAACCCGTCATATATAAATAAACCCATTATTACATTCAGAACAGTTTTACTACTATCATCTGGACAATGTTTATGCGAACTATCCTCTAAATTCACTGAAGGGTTATCAGACTCGAATTCCCCCTTTTCACACTTGTCACCATCATCATTACCACCATTGGAGTCATTCTTTAATGTGTTTAGATTACTTAAAAATTCATTGAACGATAATAACATATGAAAGATTTCCACATTTTCTTCATCGATTTTGTAGTTTTTATATTCAAACGTTTCATCGACGGGGTTATAGTTTCTTGGGGTTGTTACTGCTGATGACACTTGTGGCGAATTAGTGTTATTTGTCGCAGATTTACTTGTTTTATCGGATGAACTACTTGTTATGATGTATAACAAATTCTGCGGTATAACTGGTGAAAATAATAGAGCTGTCAGGGGATTAACAAACTCTTTTCTTTTGCTGTTTATTATTACGGTCACCAATATGTTATATATAACCTCATTTATTGTAACATCTCCTCCCCTATCAAGATCAAAGTCGTTAGGTAAATCAAAGTTATTGTGTTCATAATCACTTAGTAGATTGTTTTTTTCACTCTTTTCTGTTTTGTTCTCTTCAGGTACTTTTGACTCACTGTCATTAACTGAGTTAGTGGGCGGTTTAGTGTTTGTTTTTGGGGAAGATTGGTTTTGTATGTTTACATTTGGCGTAGTATCGGCACTGTTTGTATTAAAGAGTAGTGTTTTATTATTAATGTAGAAAAATGATAACCCGATGGAGTTTGATAGCTTATTGTACAAATCACTGTAGTTGGGAGATGAACCGATATCTACAGTAAGTTTCTCCATGTTCACATCAACGTTAACTAGTCTTCTAATCAGCGGTATGAAACAAATTACAAACATAAGGTAGAGTATTCTCTAGAAATAAATTTGATTCTTAAAATTACCTGGTTAATTAGTTCGATTTCCAAATCCATCAACTCTTCGATGAAACACAGCACGTCATTTGACTCACCTGAAAATTAATTTTAAAGAATCATCTCACTTAAAATGGTGTTACTGAACGACTTGTGTTTGACGTAATATTTGTTCTGGCGATGCCAGCAGTACTTTAAGTACAACACCTAAATTGATATATGAACGGGGTTAAATTGTTTCACTTACTAATCTTGACAATATTTCCGATTTGTTTACAATGTAGTCATTTACATCCTTGTCATTTACTACAAATAAACGTAACAATTTGCTGTTTGGTTGGTTAATACCTCTGAATATATTAAGTATAATTGTCATAAAGTGTGCTCGCTTCATACTATCGTGGCTACTCAAGAATAGCAAACTTTTATCCAGTAGTGGGAATGTTTCATTTTTCTATTAAATATAATTTCTAACATTATTTACCTGTAGGAAAAAGAACTTTATCGTTGATTTATCCAGTATTGATGATATTGTTTTTAGTAGTGAAACTGTCCAGCTGCTTATGTCCCCTCCGCTGTACATTTCTGGGACAGATATCAGCTCGTTCAGATAATTATTGCTTAGTATATAGTCTAAAACATCATGAACATATGTGACCATTGTAAAATAAATATAAACTTACACAAAGTTTTTTTTTTACCGATATTGTGTATTAACATTGACATTGTTTGTATGAGTTGTATTCTTATTGTTCGGGACGTAGAGCGGCATAAAACCCCTGTTAGATAATCCATGATATTTTCCTCACAGAAGTATCTAAAAATGAAAAATCAGTCATAAAATTTTGTTTGGATCCTACTCGAAGATATAATCTTGATCGGTCCTATCTTCCCATATCAAATACTCTGCTAACTGCTTTAAAGCGTCGACCACTTGCATTGAGGATGCTATCCTCGATGATTCCTTGTTCAATACATTTTTGTGCAGGTATCTACGGGAAATATTGAGCTTTTTTATTTTATCTTACTTGAATTTATTTAAGTGAACGTTTACTTGTTCCGATACGAGATTTTTAGGATCCGATGGGTTTGTTTTGGCCATTATTTTGACGCCATATTAGGAAATATAAACATTATGAACAAATCTCATCCCCATGTGTAAATAACAGATATATTTATTTTCATATATTAACCAAGGATAAATTACTCGGTGAGAATGGACCTTTTATATAATTTCCATATACTAAATGCGATTTCATTGGCAGGCAAAGGTTACTTTTGTCGTTTATTGTGACTTCGTGCACTTTATTCTAAAAAATTGAAAATTTCCATGAAATTGAGATAAATGTTTAGGAACTAACTTTAAATATATATAATATGTATAGTTGAGAATCGGTAGCGCCGTTTTTATCCTGAACCATCAAAGTTAATTTATTTTATTATAAATTCAACCTATTTAATAAACAACTATTTAATTTAATTATAAATTTTTTACAAAGTGGATTGGGTTATAGAATCCTGGCAAAAATGCGTATGATGTGCTGTTATTCAGGTGGAGAACTCCGTTTTGTACCAGAAGCTGAAGTTGAACAGTCACATCTATAAACGGCCCTTTCAGGTGTTTCAATTCTATTGTTTCCAGAGGGTTTAAGGTATCTGGTTTTGCCAAATTCAAGTTTCCAAATATTGCCTTTTTTATAATTAAACCTACACTGTTATTAATTTTCCAAAATTCAGTACCTTGATTTTTGTATTGATAGTATAAAATATTCAAGTACATAGAAGCTTTTTCTTGCAAAAAAGTTAAATATTTCTGGCGAACTAAATCATAAACATTTTCTAGTGTTTCCTTCTTTATTTCGTAACTCGGTTCCTCCTTTTTATTTGCTACATGTTTAATGTCGTATATAATTCTTTTATATTCGTCCGATAGAATGTCGTATGCTGCTTTGAGCTCGTTTAGTACAAACAAATACTCATCTTTGTTACACCTACAAACAGATTGCTTAGGTTAGGAAGATCATAGAATTTGATAAATTTTTGGATACTTGTCTGGGTGGAAAATTCGTGCAAAGTGATAGTATGATCGGCGTATATCTTCCTTCGTGCATCTCGAATCCAGTTCTAGAATTTCGTAGTAGTTCAGATCACTGGCCAAGCAATTTCTTTTATCGAAATATTCTTCTATATTTTGTGACAAACTTGCAACTTCCATTATTAAATAAAATAAAAAATCTATATTACAAACAAATCTGATCCAGAAAATTAAAAATAGTGTTGGTGCGAGTAGGTTGAGAACAGTATATAGTGTGTGAAATTCTAGCATTCAGTATAAATAAAAGGACTACATTATGTTACATTATTTTCTAAACAATTTTGTGAATGTGACAGTTAGTAGAATCGACACTACTAGCCTAAGAGGTTCGACAATTTTTGTTGCGATATACGCGACGGTGAACTTAGCGAATGGACTGTCCACATCTGGGACCTTAACTGAGGTAATATTCAAGTAATTAAGAGCCCTCCTAACATCTTCGCTCGTTAAGTAGTTCATAAAAACAATTGCATTCATCCCAACCAAGGTAACTCCATAAACACTAAAGGAGATGATCAGTCGTATAAGCTTACCCGAAGTAAATTATGGCTCCAATTTTCCCGTAACGTTTCAGGGTCAACATAGCTCCTAGTCTGAACTACACAATAATTAGTATACCGTTTACAAAAGATAGTTAAAATCTTACCGCCAGAGATTTTTCCTTGAACTTGGACCTCATCAACCTGAGTTTTTCACGCCTTTTGACACTATTTGTTAATCCTTTTAACTTTTGCCTATTGTTAAGTATATAAACTCTTAGCTTCTCCAAACGTCTACTGTTGCTTAGGTATAACTTTAGTTTATTCAGGCGTTTACTATTGTTTAGGTATAACCTTAGTTTATTCACGCTTTTACTGTTACTCAGATATAGCTTTAACTTATTCATACGCTTACTTTTACTCATATATTGTCTGAATTTTTGGAACCTCTTCTTCTTACCACCACTAGTTACAGAATCTCCTTCCAGAACTTGCTCCGGACCGGACCCCTTTCCTCCATTATTCAGGTTTAAGTTGTTATAACCTAATTTATAATCTACATTTCCATTATTAATTCCATTCTGATAATTAGAAAATCTATTTAGCTGATTTCCAGTAACCGATGGTCCTTTCGCCAAATTATTGGCAACAGTACTATTATTCTTTGATTCATTTAATCTAGAGTTGGTAGTTGTGTAAGGTTTTGTATTCTTGATTGAGAACATATTGATATTAGTGTTTACATTGTTAGTTTTCAACAAATTAGTGTTAAAATCTATGTTACATTTTATTCTGTGTATTGAGTTGGTTTGATTAAATATTCCGTTACATTGGTTGAATATTATTTTGTTTCGATTTATTAGAGTATTTTGTATATTATAGAATCTCGTAAAATTACATAATTTAGGTATGTTACTTTTATTCAATAACCGATACATTTTTAAGTATATCAAATTGAAATTTATAACATTGTTAAATCTACAGCTTCTTCGCAATTGATTGATTCATTGGGAATCAATTTTAAATTAAAGGGTGTTTGGTCATCAAATCCTAAATAATTTACAGAGGACGACGTATCAACGTTGTGAACCCGATCATAATTTACTAATTTGGTTTTTATATTTTCGAATTGTATTGAAATTAGAATTGGGCATTTATCAATCAACTAAATAATATGAAAAGGGGTGTTATTTACTTTTGACAAATCTTCCAACTTTTCTCTAAATTCCGAATCCTTGTCGAGTAACACATTCTATGAAATACATACATAAATAATTTTAACTAGGTGATATTTGTTTTCGTTTTACATTTTGTTTTATCATGGAATCTTCCACCAAATCCATGATTAATTTCAGGTGCATTGCAATCTCATGTACATTTACAAATGTGAAGTTATTTTCTTTTATCGAACCTTCGAAATTTTTAATTATTATAATTAAATCTAAAAATATAATTTAACTTGATTTTTACATTCTGTTATGAAACTCATTTTGACTCCAACTATTATCAGAAGAAGCTCGCCCAGCAAATATGTTGAACTCATATCTTCTATAAATGAATGGATAGAGAAATAAAAGAGAAATATTCCTGGGAACTAAGAATGTGTTACTTATATTAAGCAGTGAGTTCTTGATGTTGGTTACTATTTCCCTTATTGTCAAGATTACTGTTTCCTTGAGACATTCGTCCTTCGTCAAAAACGAAATGAATTCATAAAACTCATACGAAATTATGTATTTGTGGTCAAGTAAGATTTTTTTGCCATTTACTTCTATTTCTAGGTCCCTGTTGTGTGGCTTATAATAATTGTTACAAATGTTAAGCATTCCCCTAACAATTACGATCCAGTACCTTTTCTTATCATCTTCACTAAAATTTATCATTTCTAAGTTAAAATGACTGAAATGTGTTTTGACCTTGTAGAGCATTTCTGCATTGGGATCTCAGGAGCTCCACTTCAGTGAAAAAAATAATCTCGTGGTCATAGCTGAAGAAATACTTCTCCAACTTGTGTAAAAACGTCTATAAATAAAATTGAATACTAAAAATTACCAATTTATCCATTAATTTGAAATTAATAAACAAATGTAAACATGAAAAATAGAAGGAGGGAAAAAGTAACGAAAGATGAAAATATAAATAAATAAAATACATTATCTATTTAACACATTTTTTAAATCTATATCATCCTTTATTCCGGCAAAGTCGCCTTTAACCCCGTTGTCTCACACCACGCCTAAGTTAAAGATAATTAACTGGGTACTTGGGAAGACTTACTATACGAAATACATCCTCGTCATATGCGAAGTTGAATCTTGGTGTAGGACCATGCCTATATCCCTCTGCTATGCCCTGAAATAATTATCACAGGTGTAAGCTGAGTATAAATGCCGAATGTTGTATATAGTCGACTTACATTTAATAATGATTTGGCAACATCTAGTTTTGTAACATCTTTATGTTTGTATACACCGCCGCTAACTAGGCACAAACGACACAGTGTTACTCTAGGTAATTTTTTTGCAGTTTCTCGTTTAGCCATTCCATTATAATCGCAAAGTGCAGTAACCAAATTGTCCCCCAACTTATGGACGGACTCCAAGAAGCCGTCAACATCATAGTTGGCCCCGTTGGGGCCAACAACATATACAAAACCCAAATTGTGATCCTAAATTTATTTATAACAATGTTTAAAAATATATAATTAACTTACATTAGTAAATGGGTATTTGTTGTTAAACAGGGTTACAAATACTAGTCCCTCGTTAGGAAGCTTAAAATAAGATGGGTCATTTGGCAAACGGCACATAGCAAACAAGACCTGTGAGTTGGGTTCGTGCTCATATGCTACGTGTTGACTTTCGTCAGACTTATTATTTTTTCTGGCTTCTTCAGCAAGTCTTTTGAACAGTGATGTGTAGGACCCTAGATCATGTCCGAGCTCACCCAAGAGCGTGGCAAATGCACCGTTAACTCCCGAGCCACCAACTGTCAACTCAGGATTTCCTGCGTTTACCGATAATACAAATTCAGCTGGTTCAGGGTCATATAAAGGTGTGAATGTTGACGTTCTCGGCGAGAAGACTATATATCCTGGTGATATCCTCGAACCCTTGAATTCAGGGTGTTTCCTCATAAAAACGAGTAATCCTGGGATGTAGAAGGGGTTCTTGCTTTTCTCACTTGTACACTTGTTCAACAGTGTCTCGATTCTGAAGGTTGTAGCCGCATTCTTTGACACAAGCAACATCTGGAGTTGGAGACACAAACCCATAGCATCCCCTAATGCACTAAGTATTAACACTTCTGTGCCGCCGGCCAACAACTCGCAGGCTGTTCTTATTAGGAAAGCCTTTGGCCTTTTGGAGGATATCAGTAAAGTTTTAGCGTTCTCAAATTCCTTCATCTTCATATCCAATAATGACTTGTCTCCAGTTTGTTCCGAATCTTCCACCATCGTTATATTTTCGTTGTATCACTAGAATGTTACAAATGAATTCGAAAAACTAGTCAATGTAGCATCAAGCGATAACGGTTGATGAATTGTTTTGTATATAAACTGGCTTATATACTGGACAAGGGTTGTTATGGATTTTGAGACTCTAAACTATATCACTAGATCGGCATAATTAAAGGTCTGAACCAACTCTATGCTGAGACAGTTAAAAGATTCCACCCCACACACAATCGTAATTGGCTGTTGGATGAGAGTAAAATAAATCAATTATAGGGTGAATTAGGATATTTACCAATTTATTTCCATGCAAACATAAATCTCTTTCAAAAATTTTCACGTTTATGTGTGCAAACCTAATAATAAATATACACATTAAATATATTATTGAATGCTTGATTGGTTCTGAAATTATAAAAAATGTAAATTAAATTGAATAAACGCAGTGTGTCGCCTCTTTAAGTGTACTGTAGTGTTGAACTGATTCACGGTCGTGACTTAGAATCCTAATTTTTTCATCGTACGACTCGACTTCATCTTTGATTTTTTTATCAAGGAATTTTTGGAACTCAACAATATCCTGGAACTTTGAGGAGTCTGCGGTTATGTATGCCATTCTTCTTATAAACCTATATTCCTCATCCCAGTCGTAATCTTTTCTTACGTTATCAATTGGAGGTACACAACCATTGAGAGTTAAACAACCTTCTTTGTCCATTGGGGTGAACATATTCTCTATCATCTTCACTTCATGGTGTCCATAGTATGGTCCCATTGAATAAATTTTAGTCGTTTGAGTTGCTGGTGTGTAGTAAATCCAGTAATAGCTCGTTGCACACCCACCGCTATTCTCACTCGAGCCTTTTGGAATTTTGGAACTCTTCGCTATGAATCTCATATTGGTACCCGTGCCGTTAATGTTGGTCCTGAAGAAATCCTTTCTATAGCAATTGTAAGAGACCTTCTTGTACTCCAACTCATTGAAACTCTTGTAAGGAGCTATGTTTAAGGTGAACGAATCAACATTTCTTTCATAGTGTGCAGGTATCTCCTCTTTTTTTAATTCTCTGTCTTCTGGAATTTCTGAGATATCTTTCTGTGTTTTATCGGTTCCTGATTCTTCAATCAAATCCTCCAAGTGGCTGGTAATAATTTTATTGAGGGTCATTTTATCCTCAACATCTAGTTTGTTCAGCTCCTCACTCACCAAATTTCTCTAAAAATAAATTAGATTTTCTCAAACTTACTGTTTCTCTTTTCCTCGCTTCTTCCTTGTAACTTAAAATTTCGTACGAGGTCACTATTATTAACAAAAGGCCGAATAATAGCAATAAAACGGCTATGATGATCTTTACATGTCTGCTCGTAATATTACAACAAGCTCGAGATTCGCTCTCCCCTTCAGGCTCTGGCATTCCATCCAGTGTTTCCGTACTCTCGGTACGGTTTTTTAATTTTTTAGGCTCATCTATAGTAACATTTGTCATTTTGTATATAATTTACTTACTGTGATCTAATCTATAAAATCAGATTGATGTGTTAAGTACTTCTGGGTACTTGCCACGGGTATTTTCACACATATTATTTATAATTATATTTTGCACGATTTTATAGGTTTTATAGTAATTTAAATTGTGAAACTGGAGAATTGGCGAGTTCAACCAAGAAGTACTTGGAATCCATGAATTAATCTGTCATTCATAAATGTGTATTTACATAGATAAAAATAAATAAATAAAACGTAATTATAATAAAAGATAAATTAAAGTAAAAATTATATAATTTCTGTTTATGAAAGTATGAATAAAAACTAAAAAACAACTTCCAAATTTGAAAATGATGTTGAGTTTAAAATTTTTTAATTTTAATTGTAAAAGAATGTTAGAATACTTAAACTGTATAAAAATTAAAAGTGTTAATGTGTGAAGCTTCTAAACACCACACATGTGTGTTTTTATTACATAAAAAATGACTATATCGCAATTTTTTATCATTTCTCACTCAGGAGATGTCCTTTTGTCGAGAAATTTACGTAATGAGACTACTAAAAGTGAGTTCCCGGTTAAAACATAATTGTTGCCTCAGATGTCGAGAGTTTTTACACTTATTTAAAGGAAAATAGTAATGTCGGCCCAATTTTTGAACTGGAAGGAATGTTATATTTCTATATTAGGAGGTCAAATTTGTACTTTGTGATGACTACGAGGTATATAACGTCACCGTCGTATGTCATGGAATTGTTAAACAAAATTACTAATTATTTAAAGGTAAGACTAAGGCGATATATAGCAAACAACGTGATATTTAGGATTTTATCGGAATATTGAACGAAGAAACCATAAAATCGAACTTTGTATTGGCGTATGAGATACTTGACGAGATACTCGATTACGGATATATACAATGTATAAGTATAAACCAGCTGAAGCAGAAGATATATAACACCTCAACGGTGACGACAGATAACGTAAAGTTTAAAGTGATTTTAATCCTTTTTAGATAAAGCCGATGACCAGTAACCGTAACATGCTACCATCTGTAGTTAGTAATAAATCACTAATAAACCCAAATAACAAGAATGAAATTTTCGTGGATGTGATTGAGAAAGTTAATGCGAAACTGGGCAGTGATGTGAAAACAACAGTGGAAGGACAAATACAAATCAAGTCATATTTAAAAGGATCACCGAGCATACAACTGTACATTTCAAACAATATACAATTTTTAAATAACACGTCTAGAACAAGTAATGAGTCAGATTTGAGCAATCCTCCTTCCAGTAGTCAACATTTAGAGCAACTTCCATCTTATAATAATCAGTTCACACATAGTAGCTTTATCACTGGTGGTATTGATAGAGTTGGTACTTTTGAAGACCATGGAGAACAGTTGCATAGGCTTCAAAGTTTAGAAATCGATGATAGATTTGAAAGCAAACTAGTAATCGAAGATTATAATCTTGATAGTGATGTTGAAATGGTTAATAACGTCATGAAATTTATACCTAAAGAGGGCGAATACACTATCCTAAATTACAAGTTAAAAAATATTAATTTACCGTTTGATATAAAAACTCAACTTGTGAATAATAGTGAAAATAACGTGCATTTGTCAATAAGAGTCTCTTGCAACTTGCCTCTAAATGTTCATTCGTTATTTCTTCTAAAGTGTAAACTGCCAAACCATGTCAATACCATCAACATGTCACTGAACCCCAAGTTTTTTCAACAAGTCACTATTTATAATGATTTAAACATATTTTGTGTTTTATTTTGACTTCTGTAATATTTTATAGGTGTCAGAATACAAGTTGGAGAATAACTCGATATCCTGGAACGTAAAGAATATACAAGTAGGAAATAAGGTTTAAACTGGTTTATAGGGTTCAAGTGAAGTTGTTCTGAATTCTGAAATTGCATTTAGCACTAAAGTTAACATGAAGCAATTTGGTCCAATTAACCTTGTATTCGAGGTTCCTCTGTATAATATCACAAACCTGAAGGTGAGTCGAACAAGTTAGTTAATTGGCAAATTTAGATAAAGTACTTGAACGTTAATAATAATAACAAATCGTATAAATGGGTGAGGTACTTGACGTTATCAAATTCATACATGTACTACTTTTAACACAATTAAAGGTGCTTTTTGAGAGTGTTAATGTAATGTTTGTAGCTAATGTTGTACTTTTTAAATATCTCATTATAAGTGGCCAGGGTGAATTTCAGGGGAACAGGGTCGGTTTTAAGCTCATTGTACCAGTTACCGTCCCAAACTGTGCCTCCGAAAATGCTTATATTATTGTTATTCAAGTTTGAGTTGTTGGAGCCGGAGCCTTTGTCAAGGTATCTAATTACTCCCAAGTTTAAGTCTAAATTTTTGGATTCTGAACTAGAATCACTGCTAACGTTCTCATCAATGACGATTTTGCCACCTATAAAACTAAATTAAAGAAAATCTAACCTAAAACTATTTTTATGATATAGTGTGTGCCGTATAATTCGAAGAACTTTTTATATTCTTTAATTACACATTCTTTCATCAGATTCCTGGTGTTTTTAGTTTTACCGCAGGAAATTAAGTTATTTCTTAGTTTCCTCAAATCTGATATGAAATGGTTGTTGAAGCGGTTTCTGAAGTAAAATGTGTAGATTAAGTTGGTTACATGTTATTTAGTCCAATGATGAATTTGGCACAGGAAATGATTTTTGTATTGATTGTGTTGCTATCTTCCATTGACTTTTTAGTGAAAATTTCACTTTTTTCTTCTTTTTCGTCCTTGAGTTTGTTCTCATTCAACATTTCACATTTTGGGTAATTTTGTATGTAAACGTTGTCTGAATGTACATATTCTAAGGTGTTGTTTAATTTGTTCATCATTTTAATATCAATTACTGAGTTTTTCAGGTTAGTCACCTCAATTACGTTGTGTTTGCCCTCTCCAGTGTGTACATCCTTTTCACCTATTCCTTCACTTTTTAAATTATTATGGCTGTTTTTTACATTTTTATCATTGTTAGCATTGTTGTTGTGGATACTATAGCTGGATCCAAGAAGTTCTAAATTCGGTATTGTCTGTACGTTATGTAGATTAATATGGTATGAATCTGAAGTTTTTAGAGTAAAAAGAAGTAAAATTAGTAAAAAATTAGACATTTTATTTAACATTTGTCGTCGTGATATAAAAATCCACCTTCCGAGGTACCAGGTGGCAAATCCACATCTGAAATAATAATCAGTCTCAAGTATCAGAGGTATTATTTAATGGACTTAGAGAGTTTAAAATTCTAATATCTAGAGTTGTCAATGTATAGAATATGGTGGTTACGCAGGTGATTGTCGATTGGTAATGACTTTTCCTTGGCAGATGAAAGCATAGAGATTATTGAGAGTATGAAGCTGGAAATAGAAGCTGACGGGATGTAGTCATGTCCGATACTATTCAAACAAATATCTCCATTTGAATAGACGTGTTTGTGTACAGGAGCTAAAAGGAATGATATCTAGTGTAGTGTGTTGAATCTTACTTGGTTGAAGGAAATAAATAATTGGTGGTTTTAGGGGGTATCCGTTTGGGAGTATAACCTTGATTTTGTATTCTTCTCCTGCGTATATTGTTCCTGGAAGACCGGTCCAAGTTATTATCCAGATATTATTATTTTTACCGAAAACTTCTAGTTTACAATTGGGAGGCGGATTCTTATTAAAAATTACTATTTCCTATAAAGGATTTTTAAATTCATAAATTTACATTTTGTATTCTTAAATTTGATAAATTTGTGCGATTAATCCCGAGAGAGTAGTGGAATCTCGGACCGATATTCTTTATGGTAATTGACAGACTAACGTAGACAAAAATAACATAGTAAATAATACAAAACATAATAAATTATTTAATTTATATTATTATCCGTCCGTCCTCGTATACTGATGAGTTTATTGTTTTATGTGGTAGGACTATGGACCCTCTTATGTACAAGGATTCGTCAACTATGACGTTTTCACCAAAAACACTCAACCCTTCAATTCTACACTAAAAAATAATGAGTGAAGGTCTTTTTTAGTCTAGGATAAATGTTAATGTGTGCTTACCCACTGCTTGATCAGTGATTTCCATCCTATAATACTATCCTCAATATAACAGTAAGATTCCACCTTTACCTCTAAAAATAATTGTGTTGTTTTCTAATAAATTAACTAGTTAATATGTGATTAATCTATTGTTTACCCCTGAATAAAGTGGAATTTAATATTCTACAACCGTCGCCGATGACGACATTAGGACCTATGCATACGTTGGGACCTATCATACAGCCGTTCCCGATAACACAAGTTGGATGCTAAAAAGATTATTTAAGGGATGTAAAAACAATTAATTTATGAATGATAGATACAATTAGAACAGGCTGCTTTAACTTAGTTTCACTTGATTGATAACTTGATGTTGTTTCGAAACTATTCATGGGACTCTGCACTGGACTAACTTCATTTTCCTTTTGATTATTTTCCATTTTATTAGCTTTTGATTCCGATTGTTGGACGTGTGATAGATATAGGTGCTGTCCATTTAAATATCCTGTCGGTTTGCCGATATCTGACCTAAAATTGAATTATATGCTATACACCAGAATATATTAAGATTTTTTAAACTTACCAAAATCCATCTAATTTATATATATAGCTTGAATTATATTTGAGATATTTTGGGAAAAACTGTTTCTCTATGGAATAGTTTTTCAGAGGTATATGGTCCAGAACTTCTTTATTTAGTACATAAACGCCTGAAATGATCATAAACTTTATTTTTTCATACCTGCGTTAATTGTGTTTGATGTTGAGTTTTTTGGCTTCTCCAGAAAAGATTTTATCAGACCATTTTCGTCGTGTAATATCACGCCAAACTCACTGCTATTTTCCACCGTAGTAACCTGAAAAAGTTTAAACACTGGAATTCAATTAGTCGTACCAGAATTGTAACTTTGGCCGAGTTTTTCCTATGCGATTCCAACAGCTCCTTCAGAGGGTAATTGCAAATTATATCACTGTTAAATACGACAAAATCATCACTGTCGTCGTCACTGCAAATCAACTCTTTAGCCAATCTCAATGGGCCAGCTATAGAAAAATTAGATAAATATCAGATTTATTATTAAAAAGATAAATAAATATGATATTAAAAAGTACCTGTGCCCAGAGGAGTGGATTCTACTGAAAAATCGATACGTATGGCATACTAAGAAATATTTATATGTCGAAATAATAAATAAAATTGGAATTAATAGTAAAGATTAAAAATAAATAAGTAAATTACTTTTTCAGCCAATTGTTTAATCGGTTCTATTATGTTATGATACTCGGTAACGGCTATTATAATATGGTCGAAACCAGCCTAAAATAAATTATAAGAAATATACAAATTTGAGTTCTAAATAATGTGTAATACATTTTTGCAGGCCTTGATTTGATGTTCTATAACCGGACAATTACAGAATTCAACAAGAGGTTTGGGAACTGAAAGGGTTAATGGACGTATTCGTGTTCCATGGCCGCCTGCCAATATAACCGATTTCATTAAAGTAATAAAATATTCATAATTACACCTGAACCGGGGGTGACAGTCCACCTCATAAAGCCTGTAATCACAAACAAATTAATAAATTTATGGCCCAAATACCTCAACATTGACATTTTTGAATTTAATTATTAAGAATCTTGGTTGAAAAATGGAGACAAGTCCAAAGTAAGTAATTTGTTTCCTCAATAATTAATTTTTTAGGAGAAAAAACAAACACTCTGTGAAATCATCGGTAACTTAATTTTTCAACATATTTGTTTAGCATAACAGAAGTAAGCCATCCAAGACGAATTCCCCGTTCTGGAAGGTTTATTCTTTCTTCAGATCAAACCTTATTGTAACCACATTGATCCTCGTCCTATTGTGTAAGGAATATATAGACCTGAAATAACTTTTAATGAATATTTTAGTGGCATTTGTCCTTAAATATTACGAAGATGTGCACGATTCCTACAGTAATTTCAAGAAAATGGACGAGAATATTTACGAAATCCTCGAGGTGCCAAGAGACGCCAAGGACTCTGAGATCAAGGCTAAATATCGTGAATTGTCATTAAAATGGTACCTCCATTTCATTAAATAAGACTTTTTAGGCATCCTGATAAGAATAAAGACTGCGTTGAATGTGAAAAACGTTTTTTAAAAATTAAAGAAGCATACAAGATTATATGTATTGTTACTTAGTTATTGTCCTAAAGCTAATTTTTAACAAATTAATAATTTTTTAGTGAATCCATATCTGCGTGAAATATATGACAAAACAAGCGGATATACAGTTGATGTGATACCCTCAAAAACAGTTAACTTGACTCTTGCAGACTACCAAGAGCTTGTTGGACCCAACGTCTGGGTAGTGCAAATATACTCAGACGATAACGCTCGTTGCAAGGCTTTTTCATCACTTTGGGATGAATTCGCTACAAAATATCAAAAATTCGCTAAATTCGGAAGAATTAACTTGTTTTTGGAACGCAAACTTTTGAAAAAACTAAATGTTAACCCCAAAATCCATCCAGCTTTACTAATGCTACACAATAATAAATACGATGTAGGTTTATAATTATATAAAATAAAACATAAATATTTAATTTTGATGATTGATAATTGTTACAGTTGTTTCCAAATGATGTGTTAAATAACTTGAACGTATTGAGCGGTTACTTTGTAAAAAATTACCCATTCACCTGCAAACACGTGAAAAGCTACAAAGAATTTAAAAATGTAAATAAGAAGAATAAAGTCCTGTTATATAATAAAAGGGGTGGAAGTGACGCAGATGTTCCATTGAATTTGAAATACTTCTGCATGAGGTTCAACAAAGTGCTTGGCATGTTTTACACGAGTAGCGACGTGAAGGAGGAGGTGGCTGAAGAAGTTATGAACACAGACGCAAAACAAAAACTAACTGAATCGAAGAATACACTTTTTGTAGGATTTTACGTCAATAACGAGCTGAAGTACATGTTGAACAACAATACGAGTAACTTGACTAAACTGGAAAAGTTATTCTACACACTATTTACTGTAAGTTTATAACCATTTAATACAATAACTTTTATCACTTGAATGAATCATTTTTTAGTTGAATATGTTTGAAATGGACTCTGATTTGAACGTGATATGCAGTAAATATAACATAAAGGAGCGACTATGTGTTTTCACGACAAATGATAGGTTGGATTTACACAAGATGTACAGGAATTATGAAATGTACAACGAAGTGGTGAGGAACTCTGAACCCGAAGAGGCTGAAGAAGATTTGAAGGTGGAAGTGGAGGAGGTTGAACCTGATGGAACAGTAAAGCCCAAGAAAGAAGAAAAACCAAACCTATTACTGTCCAACAGAGATTTGCAATTTGTAAAGGTTGACCCCAAATACAAGTCGGAACTGGGCACTGGAAAGAATTCAGTGATGCTTGTTAATTTACACAAAAATTCATATTGCCTGTTAAAGGACTTTGATGAGGCTTTGGTTGACAAGCTCTTGAATGACGAGGTTGATCTAACTTGGACTAAACTACCAAACAAACTCCATAAGCTATTTTTCAACAAGAATAAATTTTACGAGAACTTTTTTAATTACCTTAAAGCGAAATTAATGTAAAATATTTTACTATACCTATTATTCAGCTTAAAATTATTCGAACAACTGTTTCCACTATTCGATGTAATGGGCTTTGTTGGTTTAGAATGTTTTATTTAATTCACATTTCAGCCTATTTATAAGTGGTAATTGTTTATTTGAAATCAACAGATGTAGTTCAATAGTAGTAACTTAATGGGAAAATTAATTAAATACCATTTGAAGTAAGTAATTTGAAGTTAACTACGTGAGTTTTTTTATTAGCTATTACGAAATACAGGATATTTTATTTAAATTTTAAGATGGTATTGATGTTGAATATTGAGTATTTAAAATAAACAGAAAATTAAGTTTAGAGATCTTTGTTGAGCTTAAATCAAATAACCTAAAGGCATTAACCAAAAGATTGTGAATGAGGAAATAATAATCTGGTTAAATCATCAGCCAAACAAAGACCAAATGTACTCGCTTCATAAGATCTTGGATAAGTTATAGATCTTTTAACAGGACCTTCGAATACTAACTTCCATTCACCGTTTTGTAAGTTGTAAATGTACATTATATTATTTATAAAGATCCGCACACCCTTGGTCTCATTATTTACGGAAATTTTTGTCGGAAAATTATGTCCATGCTCGCTCTCACTGTACTTCCAGACGGTGTCATCATCAAACTTGATTTCAACGCACTTTACGCTAGGTTTGAATATGTAATTAATTAAAACATTCTGTTTTTGAATAAGATAGTTGTTATAATTGTTTTGGCTGGTTGATCCATCATCATTTAATGTTAAAACTTTAAATCCAGGAACATTGGTTACAAATATGCAGTTTCCGTGACTCCATAAATCCCCTTCATTTTCTCTGTAAAAAAGCTTGTTGTCTTTATTAGTATGAACAATTACTTGTTTTGATGTCAATTTGTCCCTTCCAACAGACTGGGTAACTACCATATTAGATAATTCTGATGGATCTTCAGAATTATCCCAGATAACAGAATCGTGTTCCTTAACGGAACTGAATTTAAATCCCTTTTTTGATGTATATATCCTAAACCTCCCATAACGGGAATCACAAAAATAACAAAACTCGTATTGAAAAGAATCAGTTTCCTCATTTGATTCAATATCTAGTGAAACTAATTTATCCGAAACTAAAGCTTCCTGCACACTTGGACTTGCAGATTGTTGTTCACATTCTATTTGTTTCCAAGCATTATTTTCTAAAATATATCTGACGCAGGAATCATCAGTGAACCAAATTTTATATGTGATTGCCGTTTTAAAATTGGTAAGTGAGATACTAAGTAAACGTGTGTTCATGTATAAAATGGACTTGGGATAGGGCCCATTACCTTGGTGCTTCCAAACTGTAAACCCTTTGTGTTTTAACTCTGAACACTTTGAATCTGGCCCAAATGAGTAATAATAGTATAATTTAACCCCTAATGATTGATTAATATTATAAGAACTTGGATCCATCTCCACTTTGTTTCCATCACCGTCATCTGTGTAAAGTTCAATTTCAAATGGAATTGTCCCGATTTTCCATCCAGTACCGAAAATATTTTTCTTAAACCACTTTGTATCACCGTTGATCATGTGCACTGTCAAGAAATATAAAAGTGCTAGCCCGCCAATACGAATACAATAAACTTCGTTTGCGTACTCTTTAACATCGTTGGCTTCCCAAATAACCACCGGGGAGGCGAAAGGCACACTCATTACTATTTTATTGAATAGATTATTGAATTTGGGCGTGTACGTAGAATAATAACCCGTTCTGATAAATTCGAAATCATCGGTACTTTTAGTTATATCAAGGTCGACTGTTACGAGTTTTGAGGGAACAGATCCGGGACTTATTTCTGGTTCTTGGAGGATTTGGTCCTGACTAACAGATGTGTTTTCCTCATGATTACTGACTTCAGGTCGAGAATCCTGTGTACCGTTAGATTCTATGTCATTTGGAGCACCACACACCAAGGTAATGACTATCCATAACGAGAAATATTCTGGAAACCAAAATATTTTCATTACAAATAATCGAATTTTAAATTAAAATTCATCTCCATGAATCTGTCACAACTTTAGTCTAACATTTATCTCACAAGTCACAGATTTATATTCGTACATGTTTCATGCATGTGTATCGTAATCCGGTAACAGATACCTTTACTACTTAAATTACCCTAATTAGAATAGTTTAAATTATTGTTTAACTACTATAGATTTATTCCACCTTTGCATTTGCAATTCTATGTCATTTTTGGATACCATAATTAGATAGTATATAATTTACTTTAGTTAATTAAATACTAACATTGAAAACTTAATGTAAAACGTAATCAAGTAATGGAAAAGTCTATTAGATTAAAACTGGGGACCTGGTCCGACGTGATCAAATTTAGTTGGTCTTTGTGGTAGTCCGGGTAAAACTTTAAATGTTTTTTTAAGCTAAATATTTTGTGATTGATTTAAACTTTACCTTAAAATGTACTTGAAATATGAACAGTTTCCTCTTATCGTCAAAGTAACTGAATAACTTATTAGGGCCGTTATCAATCTCGAGATTAGGTACCTTAAACGCTACAAATCAAATTACTAATATCTATATTACCTATTGTTTCGTATGGATCGGCTGCGAATAATAAGAACTGATAATTTGGATCCGGTGGAATTTCTATTTTCTGCTCGAAAGCTGACATAAATCGATACTTTGGTGTGCCCTGAATTTCTGGGAACTCTATTTCAAACAATAATGCTGGCTGTTTAGTTTCAGGGTCTCTCATCTTAGTTATTCTATAACCTGGTCTTCCGATCTTTAATGTAGGTGCCTTAAAAGCTCTAGTCTAAATTAATAAATTAAATCAATTAATAAGTTTAGGAAGTAGTTAATTATTAGTAGTATGAGTAAAAACTAGTGAGAAACCTTTGAAATGGGTGCGATGGTCATAAAGGCGTCTTTTTGTTCTTTAGCTGCTCTTCTTGCTAAATTCATTTGATGTTTTCGGCCCTGTGTGTGACTTAGGTATGAACTTTCAGTTGTATGGACTGTAAGACATAATCTGCATTCTACGTGACCCATGTGGTTCTTAGAAAAGTATGGATCCTTGTTTAAATCGAAGGTTTCAAGGGCCAATTTACGCAATCGCTCCCTCTGGTGAGCTGCGACGTCATGGGCGCTCGCCGGAGCGCCACTACCTGTTTTGTGTCCAACTCTATGCTGATAATCTATCATATTGAGTAAAAAATTAAATATAGATAATAAATAAGGCTAGGTATGGGGAGATTCCATAACCTGGAATTTGTTATTATACAATATTAGTTGTTGCGTAGATGTTTTTCTTGAACGTTATCATGTGGTAAAATTTCTTAATTATAAATTTAATGATCTTGGTGTAGTTTGATTTGTTCGTGATCTTGTACTCGTCCAACAAGTCGTTGAGCTTTTTCTCGTCCTCGTCCAGTAGCATCCCATTTGAATAATACTGCTTCACAATCTCTTTCTTTATGTTTATCATTGTCGACGACGTTTTAATCAGTAAACAGTAGTAAAACATTACGTTCATCTTGTTCTTTATTATGAATACGTATTTTTTCGCGTTATTGATCTGCTTCATATAACTCTCCCTAAAGTCCATTAGTAAATTAACTATTTAATGTGTAAGTGATACAGGAATTTACTGCTCAGAATAATTTGTATGATATTGTTCTGCTTCACTACCAGCTTTTCATGCGCCTGTATGTACGAGAGTATGATATCCAGTACAAAGGAGGCGTTGTTTATATTGATGAAGTTCAACCTTTTACTTAAAATATACTCGAGATTGTTTTTCAGTAGCATCCACTCAAACTCAAACCCGTTAATCTTATTAACATCCTCAAAGTCGCCTATGTTCATTGGACTGTCCTGGTCCGTCCCGTTATCATTAAAATTGTCATAATTTATCATACTATACAACTTGCTTATCTTAGTACTCTTCACATTATTCCATATCTAATTCATTGTTACCTTGTTAGTTACTGAATTACTTAGTAAGTGAGTGAGTAAGTAAGTAATTAAGTGAGTAAGTGAGTGAGTGATTAAGTAGGTAAGTAAGTTAATGTGTTAATGGGTAATTGATGATTAATATTTGGTGTGTGGGATAGAATAATTACGTGTAATGATCTTTGTTTGAGTTTATTGATTGAGAAATCCAGGGAAATGTTAATGATTGTCTTGAGAGTTAGTAGGGACTTGCCGTCAATTTGGCTGTTATTATACATCTCATTATATATCTACAGAATTCCACATTAGCTGTAAACCTACGTATAATAATCCATTGAAGATGATAATGTAAACCTCCTGATCGTCAAGTTCTTTACTGCTGCTACTATCCATTTCTGAATATTCCTCCTTCGGTAGTGGTTCATTTATTGCAATGGAGCCTCTCTTTGCAATTTCATAATCACTGCTAAAACTGCTAACAGTGTAGCGTATGACTTCCAGGTTCTCACTGCTGCGGTTTGGAGGGATTGGGCCGTCAACTCCAGTTGCCGATGATGCTCCGGAACTTCCTAATTCATAAATCTAAGATAAATTTAAAATTACCATGAGACGGGTTAGTGTATAAATCACTTGACTGTGAGTTTATATTATTCAAATAATCGTGCGTAAAATTGGTGTTAAGTTGTCTGTTCAGTAGGAAGATATTCTCTTCATCTTCAAGGTCTAACTCTTCCTGAGTTGCTCCTTTCCTCTCATCAATTACCATGAGATTTTTTATATTCGCATGTGTTACATTGTATGAAATAGTTCCAAGTTTACTCCATTTTACATTTGTCAGTACTGGAACCAAGAGATTTGCCTTTTCCAGCACGTCTGTATTCTTGTATAGCCAGTAATTCTCCAAATTGCTTAATCTCTCCAAATACTTATCCTCAATAAACTTCATTGTCTTTTTCAAATACTCTATTCGATACTCTTTCACCGGGTATGGATTCAGTAATTTATACAACAAATTAAACGTAAATCCCTACAAACCAATACACACTATTATACTATTATATATACTTAATAGTACGTATCTGTGTATTTGGTACGTGTAGAATTAGAATGATCATGGTGCTTCCTGAAATGTAAAATGATAATAAATCGCTGATTAAATCACTAATTCGTTTATCATTCTCCAGTCTCAATCCTAGCACTAATACCATTGCACCTCTCAATCCTCCCCAAATCAACAATAACAACTAATAATAGTATAATATTACCATAATAACTAATAATAGTATAATAATACTATAATAACTAATAATAGTATATTAATAGTATAAAAATAGTATAATGGTGTTGAGATACCTCTTTGAAATTAATTTGATATCCGGTGTAGGTCAGTAGTGGTTTAAAGAGTATGAGCATAATAGTTCTGGTGATATTGAGATAAATATACACAACAACAAGTCTAAGTATTTTCATGCCTAAAATAATCAGATTAGGGTATGGAGTTACCTATACTCTTGATTTTAAACTGTGACCTCAGCATCCCTACTGTAATAATACCTGAGACTACGAATACTACACAGTTTGACATGTATGAGATCGACTCTATTAGTACATGATGTTTCTCAAGTGCTTCTTTATCAAAGGTAATTAGCCCATATGCCTTAATGAATATGCCGTAGCAAACTATGCACAGAGGTCCAGAAATGTTAAGATAATATTCTGAGCAAAAGTACAGAAGGTATCCGAATGAAATTGAGATAATGCACTGGACGATGTGGCATTTACGGAAAAATGATATCCAGACTATCACCACCAGGGCGCAGGCGATCCCAAGTAGAGGCGATAAAATCAACAGCTTTATAAATAACATAATGTAGTACCAATACGACGACTTTTCATTTATGCTCAATAAATAAAAAAATTGAAATAACAACACACTCGTTCCATCATTTATCAGTGATTCTCCTACAGAAATTCGGTAAAATATTTTATTAAGATGTAAATAGTTGATACCGTTGAACATTGTGATTAGTTTGTGTGATGAAGTGGAATCACCTAGAATGGATAAAACTGCAACTGGGTCCGTAGAACTTAAAATTGAAGCCAGTAGGAAACTAATAAAAAATGACCATCTGTCATTTTCTCTTAGTGTGTAATGGAACAGAATTCCCAGTATTGCCACTTGCAATACAACCTGAACCATATTCAATCAAATAATTACATGGTTAAACAGCTGTTTATCAGTATAATAAGCAATTATGTGACTAAAATAACTGAATCTGCGTGTTATACCCCGATGACTGCGAGACTGATTCCTGCGAGTAAGAAGTTACAAAATGAATACCAGTCTATAGTTTGAGTGGCTTCATAGAGTAGAATGGGAAGAGCTATAAAGTAGAGTATGGAGTTATCAATGTTCCTTAGTGATGATATCCACCTGAGAATCCCAAAGGGGAGTTTTTGGTGATCAAAACTCATCAGAATGCCGTAGGTGAGCATCCCGTAGATAAATAGGACCAGGGATATTGGAATCTTGTCATTTATCTTAGAGGTTAAAAAGTGAAAAAAACAGGAAGATACCAGGATAAACACGGTAACTGAAACCAATGAGGCGAGTTTTTCACTGACTCCCGAGAGGTTTACGGTGTCTGAATCGCACGAAACCCCTCCAATGTGTAAGACTAAAATAGTCGAAATTGAGACCAAGAACTTCATTAGGTTAATTGAAGCCATTTTTACTTTGCGATTTCATTTTTTCTAAAATAGTTCAAAGAAGATGCCGAAAAAACTAATTCTCGAAATGTTACTATAGTACAGTCCAAAAGTCAAATTGAAATCATTGAGTCGAAGATAAATTCATATTCTACATTTTTATTCCAGAAATTTCATCGTTTGATTTCAAACGCAAATTCTTCAGATTCCCCATCCTTACACATTCATTCTTCATGGATTGGAATTTTATAATTTTTAATCATCTTTATTATATTTTACTAATTTCAAATTCTTATAAAAATATTTTATTATTTCTTATTTTATAATTATTTTTATGCATATTTGTAATATTAAAATGTAGTTGATGCTAATATTTTTGTTACTATTTTCTGTTGGTTTTTCAGAATGTTTCTTAATTTCATCGCAGAAGCTTAATTACTCAAATTCTCCCAACTTTGCCTTGTATCCTTCTCACAGGTTAACCGTTTCTCAAAAGATGGAAAAGGTAAAAAATAATTAACTCACAATTCTCACCTTAATAACATTCATTAGATTCATAAGATAAATTGCGACTTGCCAATTCGTAAATATTCTGCTGATAGTCCTGAGGTTCGGATGATGGAGAACACGATTAAACAGAAGCAAAGATCGTATCTCGACGCTTTGAAGGCTAAGGAGCTTGGGATTAAAGTGAGAAAACGGCACAAAGGTGGCAGGATGGACAAGCTCATGCTTGAGAGAACTGCTTCTTGCCATGTTAAGTATTTGTTTCTCTCGCCCATAAAGTTAACGAAGATTTTAAGGCAAATTAAGAAGATGCCTGTGCTCCTGGCACTTGGTGATCTTGCTCAGCGTGGCTCAAATAAATACGCCGTTGCCATTTTTAAAGCCATTAAATCCGCTCTTTTCAACGCTAAACGGCTCTATGAAAACTCTGAGGAGCCTTTAAAATTCAGGTTCAGGGAGCTTTCTGCTACTCCAGGCGGAGTTGTTAAGAAACCTTTCTTCAGAGCTAAAGGGCGATGTGACGTTATTAGGAAACCTAAAGCTCACCTAAAAGTTGTTCTGTCCTGTTAACTCCACACTATAACTACTTACTCCTAGAGTTAATGTATAATAATTCTATACTATATGCATAGTGTGTAAACTCTGTACTAAAATTAGTGTGTAAACTCTACTAAAATTAGTGTGTAAACTCTACTAAAATTAGTGTGTAAACTACTAAATTAGTGTAGAGTTAATCAAATTTTAGAGTAAATTACAATGACAATCAGAACACAGACCAAGAGTACGAATACAACGAAATAAGTCATTTTGGGTATTGCTCTTCGATCAATTGATCTTAGGTCATTAGTTGCTGTTCTGGAGTCTGATACAACATTTAACAAATTACTCTCAATATTATCTGAAAATCATTCAGCTGAAATATTAGTACCTAGTTGATCCCCCTGATAATCCACCATATCACCAATCTCAATATACATATCTTGAATCCCTATTACATTATTATTTATACTGTTAATAGTATAAATATTAGTATAATTAGTAATAATTAGTATGATTAGTATAATTAATTAGTAAGATTACCGTAAACAGATGATCTTAGTTGTTTAATTTGTTCGGATCTTTCGTCCAAAATTGTATTTTCAAGTGGGTACTCAGAACTGAACAACAGTGTGAAAACTGTAGCTTACAGGTTATATAATTGATCTTGCACTAATTCCATGTTCTCATCTTCGTCGACATGTCTAAAAACTATTAAAAGTTTAAATCTTACATGTCGTGTTTCACGTCTCGTATTGAATTTGGTATCGAGGTTTGGTAATTTACCAATTTCGCTCTCAAATCTTCGATTTTACCCATGTTCTGCTTAAAGTCGTCCAATAAACTATCATATAACACATAGGACTCCTGTTACACATTAACCAGTTATACTATGCGTAATTATTCGTAACTCTGTATCTATGTGTAACTAGGCATAATTCTGTATAGGATGTGGTACATTTTTTAATCGTAACTCTTCGGAATATTCGTATAGCGATGATAAAACATTTGAGGAGTCATTTTGCAACTTTTCAATGTCATTTAAACTACAGAAAATTTACACAACTCAATATTAAATCGTTTATCTTAGTAGTAAATCATTTATCTTGGTAATAAATCGTTTAACTTAGTAATAAAAGTTATAATTTGGTAATAAAAATTATAATTTAGGGATAAAAGTGAAATGTGTAACTGGGTAGAGAAATACATTTTTTTTCTTTGAATATTTGACAATTCATCATTATTATAACCCTAAAAATAAAATTTTAACGTGGAAATACATTTTCAAACCTGTGTTAAAACATTTTTAACGTTATTTTTAAAATCTGCGACTTCTCTTTTGGCTACATTGGCCGCCTTGGTGTTTCTTGCGGCCACTGCACCCAGAGTAGACTTTGCGTACTTTTTACTCATTTATCCGTAAACATTAAATTCGGAAAATACTAGTCAGATCCCATATTTAGAGATTACGTGCTATTCTATAAAAAGTAATAAATACAACACAATAGCATCCATTCTCCTTAAATTTTCTAATTTATATGATATAAATTTTATTTATTTCCTTGTGAAATTTGTAACAAAGTAGAGGGGATATTAATTTACGATATTAACTAATCAAATCTCCCTATGGGGAATTACTTCTTCGTAATTCCCTTTTAACATTTTACACATTAATATTTAATTTTCAGAAGTAGCTGAGTAAACTAAATTGTATATTTGGCACGATAAAGTTAGTACATTATTATATGAAATAATCTTTTGAGGCTGGTTTCGTACTTTTTTTACTAGTTAATTTTTTATCCGATTTTTCACTCTGGTTACTTTTAGGTTCACTTGTAGAACCGTCCTCATTGGCATTGTTTGAATCATTTTTTTCATAAATTTGTAATTTTTTTAATTTTTTTTCTTGGTGTTTTTGTTTTTGCTTTTGCCGTTGTTCAAATTGTTTCTTCTTCTTCCGCTCCTCCTCACGCATAAAATACTCGCCAGTCTCCAGTAAAATATCCTCCTTCCTCGGTTGCTAAAGAGCTATTACAATTATGTATTCTCACCTGCTCTGGTATAAGTAATGAATTCTCTTTCTTCTTCCTCACAACCTTAACCTTCCTCCTCTTCACACAACGCTTCTTAAACTGCGGTAAAAATCTGTCCCAGTTCTCCTACACACTATTATACCACTAACTATACTATTAACTATTATTAACTATTATTAACTATTATTAACTATTATTAACTATTATTAACTATTATTAACTATTATTAACTATTATTAACTGTGGGAGGATACATTTTTTAATTTTTCATTTTTGCTTAGTTCTCTTTTAATGATCAATTCCTTGATATAGTAGACGGGGTGGATATTGTAAATGCAATCCTCGACAATTTTACGAACAGTTTTAATACCCTTGATTGACCCGATAACTGATACTGTTTGACCTTGAGTTAGTATATAGCATTCTGTGAGTAATTCCAGCGCTTTAAGGGTTGAACCGCCTGGTCCAACGAGTCTTTGTCTCCTCTTAATAAATTTATCTTTATTCCTAATTAACCCTCCTGAACATGTGTTAATATATTTTTAGTACCGATTTTAATAATGTCACAGTAAACGCCGTCGTCAAGTATCCTCTTAGCCTGAGGAAAAGGAACACTCCTCGCCAATAATTTAATCAAATCTCTGGCCTAATAATGATGATTTAGTTGATTGTTACTTTAATTATTATGTAAGGATCCCAGGTTTTATCAGTAGTTATTACAGTCATCGACCCTTCCAGCAAATCCAGCTCACAGTTTATGTGATATTGCGATAAACAACTAAAGAAATAAACGTGATAGAGTGAATAAAATACTTTTTAACGTCGCCCCAAACGGATTGTATATATTTTTCTCTGTATTTTGGAAATAGTATGCGAAATGAACTCTCCTCTACGAGAGAAGGCTCATTCTCCTCCTAAATCAGCATTTTATAATAAATTATATTAAATTTTACTAGGGAAAATACCTTGGTAAAAGGTTCGATTTTCCAGTGATCTATGGTATCATCGTCCCAGGGCTTATCCCTGCGGTACTTCCGGTGCCTACTCTTCTCCTCCTCCATTAATTAATATAATTACATAAAATTAAAAAATTAATTTTTAATATTTCTTCTACAATATTCTCTGGCGGCCTCATAATCCACATTTCTCAACCATTCATGATTCTATAACATTTTTTATTCAAATTTGGTAATTTTAGTTAATTATTCCATACTAAAGCTTCTCTTGCTTTAATTCTTTTTTCCGGGTCCTTCTCCAACATCTTCTCCAACAAATTTATAAACTCCCGCGCATCTTCTTTCACCCAGTTTTCGGGAGAATTACTCCCCAAATCTTCTCCAGCTTTAACAGACTGATCCACGGAATTACACTCATTTTCATCCATTCCATCATCGGAATTACATAGTTTATCATCGGAATTACATAATTTATCGGAATTGCATAATTTATCGGAATTGCATAATTTATCACCGGAATTACCTTCGTTTTCGGGTGAATTAAGTAATTTTACAGTTTGTATTTGAGTGTTGAAGTCAAAGTTTTCGATATTGGTCATTGTTTCGTAAATTGACCCAGAGAGACAGTAAAAGGGGAAACTCCTAAAATATAAAATCCATAACGTAATTCCCAACGCCCACATATCCAACGCACTCCCATCATTCCCACCTATAACACTTTTATCCACTATTCACCACTATTAACTGTCACCACTATTACTACTATAGTATTATTAGTATAATTATTAGTATAGTATTATTAGTATGGGTATGAGTAACTGGAATTGATACTGGAATTGTCATCGAAAACTTCGGGGGCTAGAAAGTAATAAGTGCCTTTGGAGCCTTTGACCTTTCCGTCAGTCATAAATTCAGATTCCCCAAAGTCTCCTGCAGCACTGTTAACACCTCAGTTAACTAATTTATTTAGTGTGTAGAGTACCTAGTTTACATCTGCCTCGTGAATTCATGAATATATTATTAGGTTTTAAATCACGGTGTGCGACGTTTATCTCCGACACTATAATCAAATTAATATTTACATAAGAAATTACGGTATAAAAGAGCGCTTAAAAGGTCTTTTGCTATGCATTTGACGACTGGTTTGGGGAAATTTGGGACCTCTTCATGGAAACTTTCAAGGTCCATTAGACAGCCAAATTCAGCATATTCAAATACTAAACCATAGTTAACATATAAAGAGATTACCAAGTTCAATTTCCTCCTCGAAAGTTGGCCTTTCTCGACTGAAATCAATCCCGAAAACGCCATGTAATTTGATGCAGGACTCGTGATCCAGGACTTTTTGGACCTCTAAAGCCCTTTTAAAGTCCTCAAACCAGTTCTTTTTCACCAGTTTCCCATTCCTATTGACGTATTCTTTCCGTTTCTCCAACTCGTGCCTGTAAAACCTCTTGACTGCGAACCGGTTCCCTATGGAATCCTCAGCCAAAAATACGTCATAACACTTTCCATATTGGAGCAGCTTAATCGTCTCCAATCCGGACATATTTCACAAAACTGCGATAAAAATTATTTTAAAACTTAAATTTATTCTGAAAAGCTCTATGAATTGTGCTTTATAGTGAGATTGTCCCATCATTCATAATTTTTCAGAATATACCTTAAATTTTCAAAAATCGCATGAAATTCCTGGTTTAATAATTGAAAGACTCAAATTTTACACATTTAAGCTCACTTTTGAGTCCTTTTTCAGTTAACCGTTCTTACACACCTTGTAACATTATTCATTTATTTCCCTAAACTACGCTATTTTATACTTGATACTATTATTCCACTATCTACTACTCTAAATTACTGGCTTACTTAATAAAACTAGTGATTTACTCAATAAAACTGTTGATTTGTTGATTAAAATTAATGATTTACTGAATAAAATTAATGATTTATTGAACAAAATTGTTTATTTACTGAATAAAACTGTTGATTTATTGAATAAAATTAATGATAATTGTTGAGAATGGCGATGTATAAGTCAAGGTTGTTTATATATTTTATAATTTATTCTTGTACTTTTTGTCATGCTAAGTATGGATTTAAGTACTTTGCGAACAAGGTGAACAATGCAGTGAATTTGGCAATAAACTACGCAGTTTTGAATGAAACGCTTTCATTTAAGGAGCCGGGTGACTTCACCGCTGAGGGTGAGAGTTTCAAGAGTTACACTTTAGAGAAGGGAGGCGCAATTAAGTTCTACTGTGGCAATAATGAGACTGAGGAGGGTCGTAAGATTAAAATGTACCCTGAGGATTTAAAGAAAACCTCGTTGGCTCCCATGTCAAAGAGCGGAATTACCCATAGCATTAAGCGTGTGATAAATAACTTTGGCCTTTTCCGTAGTGACTCGACTTTGATTTACTCATTATCTGAGTTTCTGGGCGGTGGGTACCTGATCCAGTACCCTGCGGACGCTGTTATTGTCTCCAGTGACCCCAACTTCAGCCTCAACTTCGCCTGCGTCTATGATCCCAATTATGATACCAGTGGTGAGAACAAATCTGACGAATTAAACACTGAAGAGAAGAAGGATTTACTGTACCGTTGGATCGAGGTTAAATTTACCGATGTGTTGCCAATAAGTTATGGTTGCGGTAGTGGGAATCATCCGTTGTTTAATAACTTGAGTCCTGAAAATGGTCCAGATAAGCTAGAGGGTACTTTTTTGCAAACCCGCGCCTTCTGTGAAATTGAACCGAAGCCTGGGATGGTAATTGGTATTTACTGTGCCGCTGGTGAGACTTTCAATGACGAGTTTTGCTTCCGTGACTCTTCCGGGAAAACGTACTACGATCCTGACTTCAAGTACGACGGAGCTGGACAAAGGCTTCATTTATTCCGCGTGCCTGAAAATGGTTTCGGCGGTGACGTGTACTTCCTTTGCGAGTGCAGGGGTAAGAACAAGGACACTAAGGCTCAGGTTAAAATAATTAAAGCGTCTGTTCTGTCCTGTGACTTGACTAAGATTTTCGAAAAGCATGAGCCTGGGAAAAAAATTAGTCTCCAGGCCTGCAGACGTGACTTACGTCCCGGCGAATCTCTCAAAGTCACTGTTCCCAAGAATTACACCGAGTTCTACTACTTTAAGCATAAATATTCTTCTCTTTTCGAGCCTATCAACGTGCAACATTACGCTTACAGGCAAAAATTAGACGATAACGAGGTTTGCTGTTATACTCTGGGAGTATTAAGTTATATTCTACAGGGGAATTAGTATTAAATTTATATATCACAATTTTATTATTCAGCTGTTTATCAAATTTTAGGTGCGTAAGGTGAAGTTGAGTGATTTGATAGTTGGCGATGGACTGACAATTGAGAAGACGCCAGTTCGAGGTGCTGTGGAGTATCTTTTCAAGTATAATAGGGACTCTATACTGATTTTAACGTCTGAAACAGTGTCCTTTGAATACTTTTGGACTCTGTTTCACAGGAACCCTAGGGAGCGTGAGGTTATCTCGTATTTAAGCTTGAATGAGAAGGTTTTAGCTGTGGTTAGTATTGGATTATTCCCTACTGACCCCTACACCTATGGCTGTGGAGTTAGAAATGACTTTTTCCGCAGGGAACTGCTTGACTTTAGGAGTGAGGAGATAAATAACAAACCCACCTCCATTTGCAAGGTTGATGGTAGAAATAGTCCAATTGGCTTCTACTGCCCTAGGCCGTTCTTACTTGAGCCTAGAGACTGCTTCAGGAGTGTTTTAATCCAAACTGACGAGGGTGAGGAGTCTGTTGACCTGGTCAAGGTAGCTAAATACGCCAGACACTTTACCACTAAACACCTTGTTATTCTAGACACATACACTACCGGTAAACATGAAGGTACTAACGAGTATATAAATACTAGCGAGATTATGTGTAAGTGCGTTGACGAAGAGGGGAACCTCGTGGCCTCCATCACTGTCCAACTTGATAAAGATACTCGAGCTGATGTTGGAGAATCTAGTGACTCTGATAATGAAGAAGGCTCGGGAGAAGTGGGAGGGAATTCGGACGATGATTTTAGGATCGAGACTAGGATAAGCTAATTTCATGTGTGTAGATTAGTGTTTGTATATAATAATTTGTGCTTGTATTATTGAACTGTTTTGCGCACTTTACAAGCGAATTTTTATCCAAGGCATCATTAATTAATGAATTTAACATTTGACCCCTCAACATATTCCACTCCACATTTTCCACATTTTCCACATTTTCCACATTCTCCACAGTGTCCACATTCTCTACAGTGTTATTATCTTGACATTTGTACATTTGGTCAACTTTACGCTCATTTGTAACATTATATCCCCTATCAACCCTATCTGCCCTATCAACAGAATTACTGTTGAAATGGTATGGAATGGGTTGAATTTGTATGTTATAATGTGATAACACAATAGCTAATTGTGTGGTAGTGTGTGATGGAATTGAGAGTACATTTGCCAAGACTTTGAGGATATAAGTTTCCAGTACGGTTTCCCAGTCATTTGGTTTTTCGTGTAATTTATCATCTGAAATTGATTTTACCAGGTTTGTGCTGGTGGAATTACACTTTGAACAGGTGACTCTGGCACTCTGTAACCCCAGTCTCAACTGCGTCAACAGCGTTAATAACATTAGCAAGTACAAGTCACCCTTAAAATAACAGCCCAAAACACATTTAACACAAGAGTAAACATTTACAGTGTCACTGGTATCAGTAGGGTAAATCAGCTGCAGATTATGTGTCAGCAGTAAGTGGTACAGAATAATGAATAAATTTGTGTCTGTTAAGTTTGTAATGTAAATCTCAGTCCAATCACTCTGGATCAAATTATTTAAAATTGCCTTAACATAAGATAACAACTGTAAGTTGTAGTCGGCAATGGTGTAGTCATCTGTGCCGTAGTTCCCAGTGCCGTAGTTCCCAGTGTGTAGAGTCTGGATATAACGTTGTAATAGTATACTGAGGGATTTGTAGTGTAATTTGCCAAGTATTATATTATCCTTTAAACTTAAATTATATATACACTTCATTAGACTCTTGTCCAAATTAATTCTATCAGTGGCCACAAAGTTGCCAGTGTTATCAGTCCCGCCGGAGCTAAAAAACTCAGTTACAATGTCGTAATTGGCTGAAATTGATGAATATTTGAATAATCTCAGGGGATCAAATATCGATTTTACACCCTCAAATCGAGATAACAATTCCAACACACCACTCAAATCCACATTCACACCATTACCATCACTGCTATTACTATCGATAATACTATTGTTATTTCCGTCTGTAGTGTGAGTGTTTATGAGTTTGAGGAGTAGGTTGAAATCGGGTAAGGAATTAATTTTAATCAATAGTTTGATTAATGGATTAGCAATTTTCAAATTTGTAAGCAATTTGTTAATAACAATTTTAGTGAAACAGGTTGGAACTTCGTGTGTAAAGTCATAAAATTCCTCCACAGTATCCAAGAGTTTGACGTCAGTATTCACAAATTTCATAGCATTTACATATGACTTATATGTCTCCGGACTCAATGTGTAAAGTTGTTTGGAAATAGCTTTAAAAATGTTTAAATCATATTTTAAGACTAATTTAGTGCATAAACTTGTGTTTTTATGTGTGAATTTTAGTAAGTCTCTTAACAAAGCGTCCAAGTCCTCGGGACTCACCACACTCGTATCATCACTAAACTCACTACTCAAATGCTTATACAAGATTATTATTATATTATTAATATTACCCACTAATTTATCAATTGAATCGTTAATTTCAATCTTAATTAAAGTGTTAAATATGTTTACAAGTGCCCGTACAATCGTGTGCTGAGTGGTCAGTTTCTCAACTTTTAAGTGTGATTTGATAATCAAAATCAAGTCCTTTTTCAATATATTAACGCCTCTAACGCCAAGTAATAATATCACACACAACTTTAACTTTCCATTCTCATGGTAAACATCTCTCACATCAGTGTCGACACTGTCATATGTAACAGAATAATCAGTGACAGTGTGATCTGTAACAGAGAGATTTGTAAGAGAATTACTTTTGATGACGCAATAGTGTGTGAGGAGAGATTTGATGAAATTATTGTTGTCTGGCGAGAAAATATGACATTTGGTTAAGTAATCGAAAAAGTTAAAATTTGACAAAAACTCCGTCAAACCGCTGGGATCCACACACTTAACACATTCCAGGAGTAATTTTAAACTGTAATTTATGATCACGTCGTCATTCAGAAATATCTCATCAATCCGCTCCTTAAACAATTTTAATACTCTCGCCACTAACTTCTTTTTACTCAGTTCCGCAGAAGTTTTCGAGTTAGAATTTACAGAAGTTTCCAGTCCCTCAGTACTTACTAAATTATCGCTTAGAAATGAGAAATGGTTGAGAATGTGTAGGAGCATTGAGATGGCTTTGGTTTTGACGATTAAGTTGTTGGAATCGAGGAGTGAGAAGATTTCAACGCAGTTTGGCGACTCTTTAAGGTATAATTTCGCCAGTTCCAAGTCATGATTAAAGGGTTTAAAGAGAATATACTCACGTTCCTGAGGTAAGTCAACAGACTCCTGCGATAACTTTTGCCTCTTGACGGGGTTAGTTTTGACTATTTTACATTTGATTCTAACCTCAGGGCATAACTCAGACAAATCACCCCTCACTATACTCGAGGCTATTTGTAACCCATTCACATACTTCATCCCGGAAACCAATTATTGAGTAAAATTTTAACTCAACATTTTCAAATAATTTTTATAAAATAAATAAATTATTATAAATAATAAATTCGAATAATTAAGTTAAATTTGTATAAAATTAAGAAAATTTAAAAAAATTAAAAATTGGTGAAAAAAAAGGAGTGGTAAAAGTATGTGGAATGAGGAGATAAAATACAATGAATAATGACAGATTTTTGGAAGAGATAGAGCGTGAAGAAAAGTTGTTAAATTCGTGGGATTCCTTTGGAAGTTTAAGTATTTTCGACTATTTTAACCGGTTTAAGCAGTTGTCGGATGTGTTTGAGGAGTATGAATCTGAGTTTCCGGAGTTTAGTTTAGAGGTTTTGGACCATTTTTCCTACTTCGAGGTGGTTGAAAATGACCGTTTAAAACGACTAAAGACATTTCTGACCCTGTGCTACAGTGTAAAATATTCTACAAATCGCAAAATTTGCTATAAAATTAAAGAATCGCCTGAATTTCAAGTTTTTAGGGAAATTTTACTCTTTTACCATAATGACAAAGTTAACCACCCGGTCACGGGAGAAAATAATTTGCTCAATAAATTCCCAGTTTGGAGTAAGAATCTGAGGGAAATTAGGATAAAATTGGCTAGAGGATTATTGGACACAATTCTGGCTGGAAATTGTGAATTTCCGGCAAAATCAATCACCAATCAGCTGAAAAATGATATTAAAATACTCTCAACCCTAAAGAGAATTAAGGAATTACAAATCCCCGTCAACTCCTTACAACTCTTACTACCCTTCAACTCACTCGACGCCATTCTCTATCTCTACTCACTCAATATCATCACAGGTACCAACTTAACCATATTATCATCTGTCACGAGATTACACATTTTAACAATAGTATACACATTTACACACATTTACACACTAGTATACCCATTTATACATAGTATGGATAATTATGTATGGTTATTTGGGATTAGATGAGTTATGTTGGTCGCCGTGTATTGATGTGGATTTTGTGATGATGTTGATGGAGTTTGGGTTTATTCCGATAGGTTACAGGCTTGTGTTTCCGGCATTTGAACGTGTGATTATTCTACCGAAGATGCATCAATTCAGATGCTGCCTCGCACCCCTAGACATTAAATTACCCAAAAAAGCGCTCAAACTCAAAGAACAACTGCAAATCACCATCAACCAAGATTTCCACCAGGTACACATACCCCACCATACTTAATATTTTACAGTATTTTACAGTAGTTAAGTAGTTAAGTAGTTAAGTAGTTTACAGTAGTTTACAGTAGTTTACAGTATTTTACAGTATTTTACACTATAACAGTAGTTAACAGTAGTATATAGTTAAGTAAGAAATGGTAATACGGTTGATTAGGTGATGAAGGGAATAGTGGACAAGTTTGGTGAAAATTGGTTATATCCGCCGATACAACATGTGTTCTCACTAATTCATTTCTACACCAATTTGCAATCTTACATCACTGACAATAACACTATGAGTAAGGATAATGTGAATGGTGTGAAAATGGGTAAAGGGGAGTTGAGTAAGTTAATATCAGTTGAAGTTTGGAAAAATAAACAACTAATCGCAGGCGAAATTGGATGTACGTTTACCACTTTTACACATCCCCATTATTTCTATTTTTGCAACCTTTTGGTATTTATTTTACAATTTACAATTATTTTTTGGTAAATGTGTAGTTACTGCAGCAGATTATTGAGTTATTTTCCTCGGTAAATTGTAGCCCGATCAACTTTGGCATTTATTTCCAAAATCCCTTTTTTGTAATTATTTTTCGACCAGTTATAAATAGTTGTTACTACTGGCTGGGAATGACTGTTATAGTTGTGAATGGTTCTGTGTATACGAGTTTGACGGGATTTCACAGTGTGAGTAACAGCGGGAAGTTCCAATTAATCGCTCTGGCGGCTTTACTACACTTCAACGGTAAGAAATCGATGGTTATTTGGTGTAGGATTTGAGTTATGGGACTTGGGTATGCACTTGCCGTACAAGACTGAGATGGGCGCCAAATGTATCTCACGCACTTTGTTCATCCAGGACTTAAATCGATACAAATTCAACGTAACTTCATTAATCGCGTTTAAACTTTGATTAGGCGAGGAATCTCGAGATTCCGAAAAAATATAAAAATGACACAAACTCTACACAACTAATCAACGATTTCACAAACCTAATTTTTTCCAAAAATTATTAAATTATTTTTTATAATCATTTAATTATAATTATTTAATTCATAATTATTCAATTATAATCATTTAATAATGTAAAGTAAAATAATTGTTATAATGAGAATTGGCGTGATTGAGAATTTGAGGGAGATTCTGGTTGATTTGTTGGACTGGTACAAGTATGCGACTTTGAGGCAGCAGAACGCTACGATGTTATTTAGTGGCGGATTCCTGGGCCTTATCGCTGGCAGAATACAGCGGAAACGGAGAATAAAATCCGGCGAGTTCAGCCAAGACTTTGAGCTCGTCGCCTACACAGTTGAAGATGAAAAGGAATTCGAAAAGAATTGGAACAGACTGGCCAAATTCGCACAAAAACAACCAGGATACAAATACACTAAGCTCTATAAAGCCTCTTACCCTCAAAAGTCACCCATACACTACTTTAAAGTATAGTTTATATAGTTAAATATTTACTCCACAGTACAGTGGACTGTATCTATGGTACTGTAGCTAAGGTCGCGGGTTCGAATCCCCGTCCTGGATCACACTAATTCTACTATTTTATAACTATTTATGTACTGTTAATTGTGTTGTTAGTTGAGATTATGGCGTAATAAGGAGGATTTGGAGCGTTTCAGGGGTTTGGAGGATTATAAACTACTGAGGAAGAAGTTAGACGACAGCGCTAGTAAAGTACGATTTGGAAGTACTAAAGTTATCATTGACGATACCGTCAGAAGAGAAATACCACTCGAACCTAAAATCTTCACCTTGGATCATTTTACCTCCAAATAATTAATCAAACTTATTATTTTATTAATGTGTTAAAATTCTTGTTATTATTTTTGTGTAAAAGTGACAAGTACCTTGGGCAAGTAGTTTTTACTAAAGCATAATCTTCAAATTTCAGAAAATTTATAATCTCAATTTTTGTAAATTTTTGTAAATTTTTTAAATATTTGTAAATATTTTAAATTGTAAAAAATTGTAAATTGTAAATAATTGTAAATTGTAAATATTTGTGAGTTAAATATTTGTAAAGTTGTGTCGGATATTTTAAAGGATGGGAAAAGTTTGTTTTTGGGGTTAAATTTTACGTTTAGGACTACTACTCGATTTTGGGCGTTAAAAGAGGCTGTAATGAAGCTGAGCTTAAGAAAGCTTACAGAAAACTTGCCATGCAATGGCATCCTGATAAACATCAGGATCCAAATTCCAAAGTTAAAGTAACAACTCACCGAATTATCCCTCAAATTGATTCATTCAAATTTATTCAAATTTATTCAAATTTATTCAAATTGGTTGATAAAATTTGGGCTGAGAATAAATTTAGGCTGAGGAGATGTTTAAGAATGTATCGGAGGCGTACGATGTGTTATCTGATCCTGAGAAGAGGAAGATTTATGACCAGTTTGGTGAAGAAGGACTTAAGGGAACTGCTCCCGGCCCTGAACACGGCGGCTCTCGCACTTATGTCTGTATGTTTTCCCCTACGGTGCTTGCTCAATCGGATTTAGTTTCCTAGTTATCCCTAATTATCCATTACCCCACCAATTCTATAATTTGCAACCTATTGGTATTTATTTTACTTTTGCTATTATTTTTTACCAAATGTGTTGTTGAAGCAGCAATATGGGAGGATATTTTCCTCCCTCTATCCCTAAACTTTCAATTTACACAGTTAAAAATTAACTAGTTACATGGGTTTAATGTGTGTTAGACACTGGAGTGGATCCGAGTGAGTTATTTCGTAAGATATTTGGGAATGATCGTGCCTTTATGTTTGGCGGTGACGAGATGGGCGGCTTTGGTGACGTGTTTCACGTTACTCAGCCCTCGGTCAAATCCACCAACTATGAACTCGAATTACCCCTCACACTCGAAGAATTATACACCGGTACTCCGTTACGGTGTCACTGCGGGGCACCAGTTATTTACTCCCACCTAGCTATTAAGTTACCCAGCCCCATTATTTACTAATTTGCAACCTATTTACATTTATTTACATTTGTTAATTATTTTTTGGTAAATAAGTGGTTACCGCAGCAATATGTGAATTATTTCCTCACTCTAATCCAATCTCTATTATCTACACACTAATAGACAAAACTGATTAGGTACGGTGAAGAAGATGAAAGTAACGCGTAAAAGGTTTAATGGTAATAAACAGTATAAGGAAGAACACACTCTTAAAATCGACATCAAACCAGTATCTCACCCCTTAACACAATAATCTTAGGGCTGGAAAGATGGCACGAGATTAACCTTTGCCCGTGAAGGCGACCAACAATCACCCATGGCCACCCCCGGAGATCTCATCTTGTAATTTTTACTCAGTCCCCTATTTAACCCCATTATTTACACTTTTTGCAACCCCTTTACTTTATTTAATTATTTACTAATTAAATTTGGTAAATAAGTGGTTGAAGCAGCAAGATTGATTAGGGAAGAAAATTTATTTCCCGTAACCCGATCAACTTTTGCATTTATTTCCAAATTTCTATTTTTTACAATTATTTAACTAAATTGTTAATTTTAGTTGATAAATTGTTAATTCTATTGAATTTGTAGTATAATAAAAACGAAGAAACACATGAGGTTTGTCCGCGACGGCAATAACTTAATATACAAATTCACCGTTCCTCTCGTCAAAGTACTCTTCCCTCTATACCAATACTAATTATATACCAATTATATACTAATTGTATACTAATTGTATAATGATATAATAATATGAGTAGGCGTTAACGGGTTTTAATGCGGTGTTGACGACGTTGGATAATCGCAGGTTAACGATTCGTGTGACTGAGGTTGTTTCGCACAAATCGCGTAAGGTTATTGCCCGGGAGGGAATGCCACTGTCTAAGAACCCGAACGAACGCGGCGATCTCATACTCGAATTCGACGTCGTCTTCCCAGAAACACTCACCAACGAACAAAAAAACTCCATCACCAATATTCTCAACTAATTCTCCTATTTATACTATTCTATCGTATATATTACTCTATAATATACTCTATAATATACTCTATAGTATTGTCTATGGTATACTATACTGAGGTATATGGTTGAAGCAGCAGAAATGACTGGGTGAGAAAATTTATTTATCGTAACCCGATCAACTTTTGACATTTATTTTTTTCACCCATTATTCACAATTATTTTTTACTCACTGATTTTAGATGTGTAAATTACATAATTAACAGTGTAAATTGTATAATTAAATGTGTAAATTGTATAAGTAAATGTGTAAGTTAATTGTGGCGGAGATTAAAAATTACAAATTTTATTATATTCTCGAGTGGCGTCGGTCATGTTATCATCTTGGAGTTGTGGTAGAGTCGTGACTTTAGGCCTTGAAAACCGCTCCCTCAGGTTCCAACTGAACCAGTAACCGCTTTTCAAAGGACGGAACACAAAATCAAGCGCAAGCCCAGTTACAAGTCCCCAAAACACAAATAACCGAACACACTCCACACGCTTGGCAAACTCGTGATAACTCAACGACGGACGGTAAAATAACTTCTTACCCTCCTCCCAAGCCGATTCCAACTAAATCATTATATACAACTTTGTATTAGAGATGTATAACTGAGTATATTTATGGATAACTAGGGGTATTAATGGGTAAACCCTTAATAGGGGGAGAGGGAGCTAATTAACTATATAAGGGAGAGAGAGATACTTAACTATCTAAGGGAGAGAGAGATACTTAACTAATACCCCTAGAGGGAGCTATCTTAACTATACTTAACTATATACCCCGAGAGGGAGCTACTTTACTGTACCCCTAGAGGGAGCTATCTTAACTATACTTAACTATATAACCCGAGAGGGAGCTACTTAACTATATAACCCTAGAGGGAGCTAATTAACCATATACCCCTAGAGGGAGCTATTTTTACACTAATTAACTCTAACTATAGTATAAGACTAAGTAAACAAAGTAATAGAGTTAGAATACGTTCTCGATATTTTTGCCTTGGGGAGCTTGTCCTAGGTGCCGGGACTGGCTAAAGTTAAAATAATTCACTCGTGAATCGGGCAATGCCTTTAAAAATCCCTTTAAAATCCTCATCTAAAAATTAGAATTATTATATCATTTGAGTCCCCACGGGGATTCCAAACGCTAATAAACACACTAATAAACACACAAATTTACAAATAATATATAATTAATTTTAATTAATAATTGTATGTATGAGAGAATTGTGAGAAAATTACTTTAGTGACTTTTTCAAATTAGTCATCAGAAACCTGTAATTCACATTTTCCACCAGTAAATATGTAATTATATAAAGTAGCGTTACGTTGACCAGAATCCGGGGAAAAGAACGGGCCTGTTGAGCGTAAATTTAGGATCACAAGTACTCGGAAGATACTTCTCTATCCTCAATCTTCTATAAAACCTAACACAACACATTACACACTTGATTATTCATGTTATTATTTACGTTAATTTACATTTATTTACGTTATTTAGCTACTGTTAGAAGTGGAAAAATGTGTGAAAAGTGTGGAAAATGTGTGAAAATTACCATTCGCGTCGTCGGTTCCAGTTCCCGCAGAGTTGGTCAAAGAAAATTATATTTGTTCTTTGTTTCACTTTACTTTTACTTCTTTTACTCTTCGGTACTGCCATCAACTTAAACTTATCTTAACATTTTTCATCAATTTACATAAGTTTATCTCAATTATTTGTTTAACCTTTTACAGCGAAATTTTAGAAATTTGACATAAATTTTGTTAGAATCCAGAGCAAATTTTGACAGAATCCGGGGGAATCCTGGCCAAATGTTGAGGAAGTCTGATCGAAAAGTTGAGGAAATCTGATGGAGAATTTGAGTGGTAAATTAATAAATTTGAAGTTCCATTTTGAGTAAAAATGAAAAAAATAAAATTTAAATTTTTTAAAATTAAATTAATTAATTATCGCGCGAAAAATGATAATAATATTTTTACACATTTTCTTATGTTGTTGTAGTGGTTTGATAACTAAAGTACAAAACCCTGTTTCACTAGAGTCAGTTTAACCTTTTAATTCTTTCTACAGAAATTTATCCTCCAACTCACAAACACACAAAAGTTTTTTCCCACACATTTTCAATATTTTATATAATTATTATTAAATTATTATAATTATTATTGTAAATTGAGTTTATAGTTGATCAGACGTGGTATCGGCCGGTGATGCTGTGTTGAGAATAGATTCGTCGGAATTGCCTGAGATTAGTTGTCCGTACGGTCATCACATTACAGTTGTGAATGCGTTTATCAAGTGTAATCACGCTGAATTGGACGTGACTGAAGAGGTTTGGAACCTCTGCAGACATAAAAACTACTGCAAACTCAATGAATCAATTTATAAACAATGCACAGATAAGTCACCTCACTTCAAATATATACAATTCTCTTGCATCAAATGTGACAATACTCACACTAGTTATCTTATCCCCACTAATTATCTATTTTGCAACCTCTTTACTTTATTTACAATTTGGAATTATTTTTTGGTAAATAAGTGGTTACTGCAGCAATATGGGAATTATTTTCCTCAGTAAATCGTAGCCCGATCAACTTTCAACTAATTACACGATAATTTGATGGAATAAGTAATTTATAGTGTTGGGATATGACTGTGGCTTATTTTATGGAGTGGACGTGGGTGATGAGGAGATGTGTCAGATGTTATGTCTGAACTATGTCCGGAGTTGCACGTCACGGTATGACTTAGTGCCCAGGGAACACTTTCTCATGTGCCTCGCTAAAATGTTCTCAAGAAATGATATCAACATCTGCAAATTCCTTCCAGGTACGCTTTCACTTAACAGCCAATCTGACTAATAAATTTTAGACTCTAAATTAAAGGAATATAACTCTTTCAAACTTGATTATTATCTCAAACCAAGTATCCCTCACACTAGTCATCTTAACCCCATTATTTCTCAATTTGCAACCTATTTACATTTATTTACAATTGGTAATTGTTTTTTGGTAAATAAGTGGTTACTGCAGCAATAATGACAGAAATTTTCCTCTCCAAATCCTAGCCCGATCAACTTTGACATTTATTTCCAAAATCCATAATTTATGAATATTTTTCATTAAAATTGATCAAAATCAGTTATAATAGTTAAATATGCTGACTTGTTTGCAGAATACATATTGGAGAGTGTGGAGATAAATAACTATGAGTGGACTGAGTTGAGGTATAAGGAGGAGATAGAGAATCCGATAGTAATTATCTCACCGTTAAACACTGTACATAACATTATTGTACTTGTTAATAACATTACCAGTGCAGCAGCAAGTTTAATACTGCACTGTGTAGCAGAGAGTAACAGGAGAATAAAATTACTCGCCGACGTGTTAATAATTAGTATTGGAAATCACTCAACAGAGTTGGGAAAGCAAATTGTCGTCGGGTTAATAAAAATATCCACGGATGAGACTGTGAAGTTACCACTGGATCCTGCAGACGATTGGGTCATAGTACTCAAGAGTCAAACTGACGTAATCGTAACTACAATACTGCATGACGATAATAGTGTTAAATTAGAGTCCCGGGGACGGGTTAGTAGGGTTAAATTAGGGTACCTGGCCATTAGTAAGGTGAGAACTGACTCCACCCTGCTATACGAGAATGAAGTAAAGTATAAACAAACCAACGTCAGAGACGTGAAGTTGACCGTTTACTCCGTGCCATTTGTAACGCCAGTACATAAAATAACAGATCCCACCGTACACAATGTCACTCTCAACGGTATCCCACAGACCGAAATTTCAAATCTCAAACAAATTAATAATTAAATAATTAATTAATTAATGTGAAATAATGTGAAAATGTGAAATTATGAAAATTTATAAAATAAAGTAAAAATATGTGTAGGATTTGAGGGTGCGAGTGTTCTGAATAGGGAGAGCATGTTGGAGTTAATTCCTCACTATGACGTCTTGATGCGTTTTAAGGTGTCTGACGCCGCCGTGACTCTGAACATAATCACACTGGAGAGCAGTGTGATTGTCTGGATTAAGCGCATTTGCAAGTACGTACGCCGTGTAAACCTCATTAGTAAGCGCAACTGTTATCACCAGTGTGTTAACTCTTCATATTTGAGGGAGTGTCTTCAAGGTGACACAAGTCACTTTTTCAGCTGCTACAGGACCAAATCGGAAAACTGCGAAATCCTAAACCTCGTCTCACTCGCACACCTCGTCCTACAGTACAGAAATGATATTCTCACACACTACTTCATCACCAACACCATCAACAACAACAACACAATTAACAATATCAACACAATCAACAATTTTAACACCGTAAACAATTTTAACACTGGCAACAGAATTCGTACCGTAGACAATAACAACTCTCCTAACACTAATAACACAATTGTTAGTGGTAACACAGTGAACTCAGTTGGCAGTAGTGACACTAGTGACACTACTAATACTACTAACACAGTTAGTACGTTGAGAATGGGTTCGGTGTATTCGGAATGGAGTGAGTGGAGTGAGTGCAGCAAGATCTGTAACGACGACGTGAGCATGTCAATAAAGATTAGAAGGAGGTTAGTTTACTACTCCGGACACTCAAATGATCAAACTCTACAATCCGTCGAATGCCACAAAATCCTACCCTGCAACCAACTTTGCTATTATCGCACTGTAAACACTCGTGATGGCAACTCTGTCAACAGTAACACTGTCAATAGTAACACAGTTGGAGGTAACACTGTCAACAGTGGTACTATTGATAGAAGAGGAGTGAATGGTGTGGAGAGGGGTAGATATTTTTTTGTGTGGAACGTTGGTTGTAAGATGAAGAGGGAGAGGATCGATTTGGGCGACAAATTAATCACCGTGGCTAAGATTTATGAAGTTTCAGAGTATGATCAGAACTGCGATTACGATTTTAACTATTCCGCCTGCGATAGGCCAAATAACGACCCCAACGGACACAGACACTTACTACTCAATATCAAATGCCCCGCCACAACCAAACCCTGCAAACCAACACACACAATTTCTAACAGTAGGGATGCCGGAAATACAGTAGAAGATAGTGTGGGAGATAACACAGTAGATAACACAGTGAGTAATACATTGGGTAATAATGTGGAAGAGGGTGTAGAAATGTGTTTGATGTACAATGTTGAGTATGATGGCGAGAGTTGGGTGAGGGACGGGAGTTGCATATGTCCAGAAAATACAATTCCTTGCAACAGTAGTGAAGTATTCAATAAAGATTTTAGTGGTCCGTTACGGTGCTTGCTAACGCTTAGTTATGTAGTTCCCCTGACTACTTAGTCATCCCAGGGCCTCTTAGTTATCTCTCCTAGGGTTCTTAGTTATGTATTTATGTACTGTAGTAGTGTGTTATAGTACGATTTGTGTGTCTTTAGGGCGAAATTTTGTGTTCTAGTCCTCATTTCCCTCTCAACTTTTCCCCAATTTCTCCTCTATTTAGCATTAATTTCCCCTTTATTTACCCTTAATTAGCTTTATTTAGCATTAATTTCCCCTTATTTACCTCAAAAGTAGTAAAATAATGTTATTTTAGGGGTTGGGATGCAGGAGCATGTATCATTGAGTGGGTATGAGCGTCTGGTGGTACCGTTGGGATATATTAAAGTGCCAACTTTTGACTTCTTTTCCTCAGACTCACAACTAGAAAACTATTGCTCAAACGGTAATGTCAACTATGAAACACTCAGTAACGAATTGTTATACGTCAGCTGTGATAACATTGGCAATTATTCATCCAACTATACAGTATCAATAGCGGACTGTGTGAAAAAATGTGAGAGTATGGAGAAAGAGTGTGAGAGTGAGATGTCTGAGTTGACTGAGTTGGAGTTGATAAAGTGTTTAAAAAAGTTTATAAAAGAGTCCACAAAGTTTGACGTGATAGTGTTTAGAAATTACCTGGAAAAGTACTATAAAAGTGTGCAAATTGACGACATCAGCACCGTGGCACACTTAATCGACGCCATCTGCATCGACGAGAAGTTACACAACTTATGCCTCACCACCGTTAATAATATTGTCACAGAATGTAAATTCATACTCGAACACACTTTTCAAAACAACGTTAAAAAATGCCTCAATCGACGGGTAAAAGAGTTGCAAAAGGGAGAGAAGTTGCAAAATGTATATGGGTTTGGTTGTGGGTTTCGGAAAGAACGAAAAATTATTGGAAATGGCCTGATTTACTGCAAGGAAATTCATTGCCAGTTCTCAGACTATTCCAAGTGGCTCTCCAACCAAATTGATAACAGTGTAAATAGTGTACATAATAATACTAAAAGTAATGTGAGAAGTGGTAATTTGAGTGGTGTGGAGAAATTGTATGATAAATTGTATGATAAATTGTTTGATAAATTGTCGCGGCTGGGTGAGGGTTTGGATGAGGAGAGGATTGTGAGGGTAATGAACGAGTTGGAGACCAGTGTCAGGATAAGGTTCAGGAACGTAATTACCGGAGGTAAATCATGTCATAACATTAGTAAACTAATTCAAATATACCCAACCACATTTGTCACCGAGCTGGGTCAAGATTCCGATGACAACCAACACAAATTCTCAAGAATCATCCTCACCAATCTTGTCAACCCAAATGACACCGTAAATAATTCTGTTGCTAATGATAATAATGTGGATAATACTGTTGATAATTCAGTTGTTCTGAGGGATAGTGTTGTTGACGGGGAGGGTGGGATAAATTGTAGAATATATTTGGGCCAGAAGCAAATACAAAACACCAAACTCATTATACAAGTTTGTCTAATACTCCTCTCTAATCAGTTTTATTCACCTACTACCGCAGTTAGACGTAATTTTATTCCCCTATTTGGTCAAATTTCCCAGTTATATCACAATTGAATAGTAAAACAATTGAATATTGTTGAAAGGTGTTGTAGAGGAACAGGTGTAGTTGTCCTTACGGGATGATTCAGTGTAGTATAGAGGAATCTTTGAGGAGTAGGGACTGGAATAAGCAACTCTCGCTCGTCTGCAATAATAAAATGAGATCCATTCTCTTTCTCAATCGTAACTCATTCTACAGGTTTCCGTTACGGAGCTTGCATCCCCTCACACAGATTTATCCAGTTACCCCTATTGTATTTATTGTATATAGTTTTCTCCTCCGGGAGTTCTTAGTTATCCCTCCGGGGGTTCTAGTTTTACAGTTATTTAACCCTTTTAGCGGACCTTTCTCCGTTACGGAGCTTGCAAACGCTCACATAGTTATTCATTACTTAGCTCCCTCTTCTCTATGTAGCTCTCTCTAGGGGTACTTTATTATATACTCTTAACTATACTACAATTACTATACATAATACTATATACCCCTAGAGGGAGCTACTTAACTACTTACTATATTAATATAGTATTAATATTACTTAACTATATTACTGGGAACTGGGTTAGAGAACTCGAGGACCAGTCAATGGAGTAGACTGGTCCGAGAGCGAAATTTTTTTTCTTGCTGCTCTTTTTTCTGCGCAACCTCTTATCTTTACTATCCTCAATTTAGTCACATTTAGTACTAATTTACCCCTTAATTACCCTTAATTTACCTATAATTAGTACTAAATAAGTATAATTAGTGATAATATTGTGTAGATATTCGTGTTTATCGTTGAGTTATATAAAGGAGGACTTTGAGTCGGTGAAGGAGTTATGTAATGAGGACGATGGCATGACGTTTATAAGCTGTTCCGGGCAGACTTCGTTACTTGAAGTGTTTCTCATGGCCTCTTTCATGGCATTCCTAGGCATCACATCCTCCTCCATACTACTAACCTACCTACACAAAATCAAACACATCTCACTTCTCAATTAATCTCTCACACTAATTTTATTATTCACCAATATTTATTATTCACCAATATTTATTATTCACCAATATTTATTATTCACCAATATTTGTTATTCACCAATATTTGTTATTTACTAATATTTGTTATTTACTAATATTTGTTATTTACTAATATTTGTTATTTACTAATATTTGTTATTTACTAATATTTGTTATTTACTAATATTTGTTATTTACTAATATTTGTTATTTACTAATATTTGTTACTTCTCTGTGGATAATGTGTAAAAATAATTAAGATGTATGAGTCTGAAAAGTACAAGTGAATCTGAGCGCTGAAGGGTGAGAAAATAAATAATGAAATGTCTGGTAATTTTATTTTTCAATACTTTTATCCACTGCCTTAATCTCAGAAATATCAACACACACAACTCCAACAGTATTAATTCCCTTGGTAAAATTTCAAACAGTAGTGTTAATTCCCTTAAGAAACTGGTACGGAATACGGGGAAATGGGTAAGACTGGGTAAAACCGTGTTGAAAGAAAGTTTAATATCATTGTGTGATTTGGAATATGAAAATCCGTTACTCTGGACACAAAGTAATATTATCGGAGTCTCAGTCATTGCCATTCTCAACACTTTCATCCTCGTCATCGTCGTCAAACAAACATCCTCACTCTTCTCCAAAGTATTTTATACTGTCTACACAGTTATTCAATGTGACACAGTTTTGACCCGTCAGGGGCCAACATACTACAACAAAATTACAATGTGGCAAATAATTGTTTAGGGATTTGGTAGGAAGTATATGAACGGAGGCGGCTGGTGGTTGATGTTGAGTGCATTGGTAGGAATGTTATTTGGCATTTTCATGGGTGTGATTATGAATTATTCAATGATAATTCTGGGATTTAGTTTCATGCTACTCTCAGTTTCAGCGTTACTTTTGGGCAGGAGGGGCATGCTAGTGGGCGCCATCAGCGGCCTTGAAGTTGGAGCAGTTTTTGGCACAATTAACTCAGGGTCAGTGAGCGCAATTATCACAGAGGCGCTGTTATGTTGTTTTGCAGGAGTTGCCATAGGATTCGTGCCAATGTTCCCAAACATCAAAATCAACGCCAGATACATACAACGGTCACTCAAGTAAGTAAACACCCTAACAATGTTTAGGAATATCAATTCTCTCGAATCTAATCTTAAAATGTAATACTCTCACATTTTATACATTATATACATTATTATATATACTATGTATATACTATGTATATAATGTATGATATACATTATGTATATATGTATAGTATGTAGTATAGTGACTAGATTTAGAGTTTTGAACCACCGTCCACCTCCTCTATACTGGGCTCAACCATAGTTTTAGGTGTAGTTAACTTCCTTTTACACACTCTTTTAGCCTTTTTAACTGTTCTATTGTCACATTGAATTGTTCTCTTTACAGACACAGGACGTTCTACCACAGTAGGAGTAACTTGTGGATTCTCCAAATCCAGTCTCTCCATCCTTAATTTAGAGAACATAAGATACATTTGATTGTATCTCAGGTGGAATGCTAAATATTTAGGAAATTCCTTAGCATCCGACGGTAATTACCAGCATAATCTCTTGTCATACCAGACCTTACACTTAAACTTAAACTCAGTTACAACAATTAGTTCATACAATTCTACGTCACTCTCAACATAATTATACACTCTGTTGTCAGTATCTGTGAAGAAAGTTTGGCAATGTCACATCTTGAGGAGTTACGCTGTACCATTCCTCAGGATGGCAAGAAATTGCGGATATCCAAACTGAATCACTTGCTGATACATTTTTAACAATATTTTTACCGAATCCGGTGAGTATCATCAGGACACACCAACTTGACTGGCCAATCACATCCACTGGTAACAATACCAACTCATAGTAACATTTACACGAGTTAATTTAGTGTTAGAAGATGAAATTGATGGAAAATTGAGTGAAATTATGAATAATGCAGGGAGTGCGTGGTGATGTGTCGGAGTCACCGGACCTACACACCTGAAAACATATTTTCAAACTGTTAACAAATACTTTAACACATTAAAAAGCTCAACTTTTACCTTAACTTCCAATAACTATAACAATTTTAAACCCATTTGATAGAATAAAATTAACATTTCTGTGTGTAAAATGGAGCTGACACAACTGATACTAATATTATTATGTGTAAGTAAATAATTACTTTGTTAATTATGTAACAGATGTTTAAACTGGGAGCTACGGTGGACAACGGATTTCTGAGCCCGAAACTGACTGAATACGAGCCTGACCTAAGGCCCACGGTGTTAGATTTAAGACTTGAATTTTCTACAAATGAGTTTGAGCATTTGGACAGGGAAAACTCTGAGGAATACATTGCCAAGGAGGGGTTCATGTTTGACACAATTGTGGAAGTGTCACCGTTTGGTCCGATTTTACAATCAATTTACAAGGCTAATAACATTAGTGAATGTGTTACAAGAGTAATAAAGTACACTTTCTCCCATGAGATCACTGCCGTCTCATTGTTCTTAGTCAACGGCGATTTCAAGAGAATTGAGAAAATTAACTTCGAATGGAAAGAAGTTAAGAACCTAACAGTTGACATAAGTAATTATAAGAATTTGGACATGTCAAAGTATGTAATTCAGAATTCCAGTAGTTATGAGAAGTTAACTCCTGAGGAGAAAACGATATTAAGAAAGAATTTCCGTGACTACAAAACTGTCACAGTGTTACTATTCAGCAAAGTTGTTGAAACTAATCCTGACACGGGTGTGGTTACAGTAATTTGGGAAACTCAGGACACATTGTTGACAGCCTATGAAGTCTCAGTGTGCACATACTCCAACATGAAATACTTGACAATTTTACATAAAAACTACAATTACACATTGTTTATATGGGATCAGGGTGGGAAATGGGAAGATATCACAGAATCCAGGCTTAACATGAGGGAATTGAGGTTCTACTTTGAAGATGAAACTGATTTAAACTACGTGCAACAACTGACCAATAAATATGTTGTTTATTTGAATCAGTTTAAGTATGTGTTGGACTTTCATTTTGATGACAAATTGAGGGAAAAGTTTGGCTACAGACTGGCCAGGAATTTGCAGTACAATCTCCTGGAAAATGCTATCCAAATCCAATTCCAAAGTGGTCTTAAAGTAACTTTAAACTCGAGTGTTAAACATATTAAGCTGTTTTACCACAAGTTGGATCACGTGGTTAAGCGTGTAAACTCTAGGATCATGACCAGGAGACCTTTCCTGCAAATTCCAGAATACTACGAATTTGTCAATAATATTAATCTACTCAGTAAACCAGAGACTAATATCAGTCCAGAATATACTTTTATTAGCCATAGCGAAACCGACACCGACTCGGAAACTGGACATGATTACGACACTCCCGCTCCTGACATAACTTCAGATTCTCACGGAAATGAACATACTCACGGAAATGAACATACTCAGGGAAAATCTGATAATACTGAGGACCAGAGTGAAAATACTGAGGAACAGAGTGAAAATACTGAGGAGCAGAGTGTGACATCAGATGAGACGTTGGATGATACATTGGATGAGAGTGAGAAATCTGTGATTGAGAGTGAGACGGATACGTTTGAGGATTCGGAGGGGTTATCAGATGATACGGAAAGTTATCACAGGTACAACAGTGACTCAGACGACGAAACTAAGTTTGTAGAACTGAACATCTCAGAGCGAAAATCAAAACGGGGACATAACTACAGGAAAATTGACAAACTCGTCGAATTCTCATGCGTCCCAGGGTACGAATTCGTTAAAATTAGCGAATCTCCCTGTAGTCACAGTACTCTCAGTGGTTCTCCCAGTGGTCCCGGTGTGAATAGAGAAATTTGGTCAACGTATGACCAGAAAGAATCAGTAAAAAGGGTAAAATTGTTGGACAGTTTTAATACTAAATATCTCCTGGGCGAGAGGGACAACTACGACTATTTCCTGTACAAGTGGACGTCTGAAAGGAGAAACTGGGAGGAAATAACGCGTAAAAAGATCAGTTTGGACAATCTGAAGATGATTGACAGGGATGGTCTGGAGATCAGATACCCGCACATCATTGCTCACTTTGCCAAGTTTCAACTTAGCATAATTCCGAGAACTCAGTGTCACAAATTACTCTACAGAAATCAGGAAATCTGGAGCAAGGAAATGACGGAACTGGAGGAAATAGTAATTAAAATACTCGAAGATAAAGTTAATTTGTACCTGAAAAACAACTTTGTCAAGAGGTTTGACCTCTTCAATGACAGAATGTTCCTCATCTCAGAAGGGAATTCCATACACAAACATTAATCTCATTCTTAACTATATAATCCTAACCAATGTACCCCTAGAGAGAGCTACATAACTAATACCTCTAGAGGGAGCTAAATAACTAATACCCCTAGAGGGAGCTATTTTACTACTTAAATATATACCCCTAGAGGGAGCTAAATTACTAGATACCCCTAGAGGGAGCTAATTTACTGTACCCCTAGAGGGAGCTAAGTAACAAAGTGATAGGGAGAGGGAGCTACTTAACTATATACTCATAATACTATATACTCTTAACTGTATACATAAAATACTGTACCTATAGGAAATATTGAGGGGTAAATGGTACATCTAGTGTCAGAATTTGACCCTGAAAACTGCTTAATTCGGCCCAAACAACCTATACTATTAACATTTTTTAGGCAAATTCAGTGCTAAAATTTTTATTCTCAAGTGTAATTCTGTGAGTTTAATAATTTCTAAACCCATTTTCATAGTGATAATCCACTGTAAGGAGGAGAAAGATGAGAAATGTGTAGGTTTGGATGGGGAGGAATGTGTTAAATTTCCCCATCCGGAATGGGAAAGAAGTAGTTGGAATACAACTAAAACTTGCTCTTTTAACTGTTAGTTAATAGTTGGAATCATGAAGTTTCTTATATTGGCCCTGGCCACTGTGTTCTTCCCCGGGGCCTTCGCCGACCCTGGAAAACTTGACTTGAAACCACTCGGATTTCCCCTTTGGGGAAAACATGGCGAAGGTGACCCAACTGACCCGCAGGGTAAGTGTCCCCTTGGCTCTCTCCCAGACAGAGTATTCCTCCATAAAACTTTTAAGAAGGGTGAGAAATACTTCACCTGGGTCAGACCAGTTCACAACATGGTGAACGAAGTTGTCTGTGATAACCATCCCGTATGGAAAGGAGCTGACAAGGAAGTACTCTTGGACTTACACTTTGTAGGAGAACCAAAAGGTAAAAAGTTTTTACACTTGGAACTGTTACATCCTTTGGGTGGTCCCGTCCATGTGTTCCTCAAATTCGATCCTCCCACTACTACTACTAGTGGAACTCCTACTGGTGGAACTCCCCCCGCAACTCCCCCCGCACCTAAGCCTGTTGGTATGCCCGGATTTGTCGTTGGTGTTTTAGAGTTAATGCCCGGTCTTCCTGATCTTGAAGGACTTCCAGCACATCATCTCATGCACGCACTTAAGTTACACTCTCCTCCACCAGTACCAGCGGGACCAGCTCCACTAGGACCATCACCAGTTTAAGATTACTCCGTGAGTAATGTTAAGATTTAATGTTTAAATTGTTTGGTATTAAACAAACGGGACTTTTGTTTAATCGTGTGTAATTACACATAATCTCAGTCCTATACATGTATCACTCCTACACATTACATAACACACACTATATTTACTATACCCCTAGAGGGAGCTATATAATTAATACCCCTAGAGGGAGCTAAATAACTAATACCCCTAGAGGGAGCTAAATTACTATATACCCCTAGAGGGAGCTAAATTAACTATATCTTAACTATATAGGGGAGAGGGAGCTACTTTAATATATACCCCGAGAGGGAGCTAAATTAACTATATAAGGGAGAGGGAGCTATATAACTATATAAGGGAGAGGGAGATACTTAACTATATTCTTAACTACACTATATATAATATACTATAGTATATATTGTATATGTATAATAGTAGGAGTATCCTAGGGTATATTACACACTATAAAGTAAGTTAACACTGATTCCAGTACTAAATACTCTTTAATACTCCTTAACACTCTTTAATAGTATGTTAGAACTCTGGAAACAGTATGTACTATAGCAATTATACACCTAATTAAGTACTCATAAACCCAGACACCTACTACCTATACACTATAATATATATTATATACCATATACTATAGTATGTATGTTATGTATAGTATATTAGTTATGGGTTTGTTTGGTTCGTATGAACGAATTGATAATTTCATGGTGGAATTGTGTGAGTTTATGTTCTTCGCGTGATCTTTTACCATTTTCTCTTCTGCAGACAAAGTATCTATCCTTACAGAAGATGACAATTTCGTCAGTTTCCTTATCTGTGATCATCCTCTCAGCGACAGGTTCACCTGGTAACCGTTCCCAAAGTAGCTCAGGTCCAGCCGTTATAACACTTGGTTTCTCGTCAAAAACGTTAATTGTAAGGACTAATCCAGGTTTAGAACCGCTTTTGGAATCCTTTGAAATGTCCACTACGCCGCCAGACTCTGGGCCTATGTATTGGATTTTAGTGTCCAGAATTCGCTCAATTCCGTGGTCAAACACTAGTTTAAACTCGTTTTTCACAAGGTCAAACAGGATACAACTCGGATACCCAGACCAGAAACAGTAACAAAACCGCCAACTCTCCACGTCGTCAAACATAATCTCATTCACCTCAAATTTGAACACTATTTTCACCACCAACTCGTTAAGTGTTACTTCACACTCTGAAATATTGTGTTTAACATTGTCAGAATCGATAAAGGTAAAAAGTGTAATCTTAAACCTTGAGGAGGTAATGTTAACCCAGGGTTTATTCTTACCAAATTTACAATATAACACTGGTAATCCATTCACCAACTTAGCCTTATGCTCATACTCCTTTCGGACCATAATTATTACTAATTTTATTGTTAATTATTGGTATCAAGTTAGGATTGGTAGGGCTAGCACATTCTTACACATGGATTTTGAGTGTTTAGTTTACATTTTAATTCACCTCAATAACACTTTATAAATGATATTTACAGTGTTTATTAACAGTATTTAGTGTTGTTAAGAGTGTTATGAAGTGTTAAATAATGTAATTGAATGTACTATGTTTATGCTACTATACTCTTACTACTATACATATTATACATAGTATATATACTATAATATATATAATATAATATATATATATAATAAGTGGTATAAATAGTGATATAATATATATAATATAATATATATATATAAAAATGGTATAAATAGTGATTTAATAAATGTATTTTAATATATTAAAACAGCTTTAAATAGTGTAAAAAAGTGTTAAAAAGTGTAAAAAAGTGTAAAGATGTGTAAAAAAGGAGTAAAATTGAGTGATTAATAAAAGTAAGAATGTTCTTCGGGCCAGTTGAAAGTGTACCGTTGTCTCATGATGGCTAGTGTGTACCCTAGCGATTCTTTAAGTTTCTGTGTATACTCTGGATAACTTTTCTTTAACTCGTGGTATCTCTTTACTACTTCGTTGATGTGGAGATTATAGTTTGTGCCTCCAAAGGTCCCCGAAACCTCCGGGTTTAAGGCTAATTCTTCCATTAACTCGTAGAGGTGATCTTGTAAATCTTCCACTTGGTATAAAACGTCAAATAATTCTTTAGTTTCTGTTAAAAGCTGTTGTAACTTCACGTGTGGTATGTCCCTGGCTACTCGTCTTAAACGGTCAAAATTACCAGCCCAAATGTCCATATTCATCGTCAACTGCACAGTGTCGTGCCAATTCGATAATAAAACCCTAGCAAACAAATTTTTTAACTCATTATACACTTCCTCTGTCTGACCGTCAACACCTTCAATGCCTAATTTTTCCATCTGTAATCCCGTTTTCTCAGTTTTAAATCCCATTTTATCACTTTGTAATCCCGTTTTCTCCCTTTGTAAACCTAAATTATCATTTTGTAAGCCAAATTTCTCGGTTTGTTGAGCGGTTTTTTCGGTGAGTTTCTGGTTTAGGTGGAGCATGTGTTGTAGTTCTTCGCATTTAACGTCTGGTAGTCCGTCGCCGCGGTAGGCGTAGTGCGGCGGCTCCTCATGGTGATGACTTGAGTAATTAAATACTGAAGCCCTCAGAGGTAAGAATTTAAGACTGGGAATAACAGAAATCCGACGGAATCCACTCAACACAACTGATACCATCACATAACAAATTTTTCAAAATATTCAAAATATTTAATTTTATTTAATTTTATTTAATTGATTAAAAAATTGAAAAGTTAGTGAAAAAATTGAAAAAATTGGAAAAATTGAAAGTTGGTGAATGTGTGATGTGGCATTGTGGCATTACAGATTTTTCCGTTTGGAGAACATTTTGCGGTTATAAAATTTGTTAATTTGGTCAGTGACTAGGATTAGTGCGAGAACGCCCAGTGTTACGGCAATTGCCGGGAGTGTGATTTGGTCCTTTCTGATCCTTCTAATTACCTTTTTACATATTATATACTCTGTGCTATCTTCCTCGTCACATTTTATATGCTTAGTCTCCACTTCCTTCAGTAGAAACCCCAAGTTACAGTGGTACACATACCTGGCATCGCTCTCGAAAACTAACTGATTATTTTTATTTAGTTTACATAGTTTTCGTAGCTCCGTAATTAACCCCTCGCTTTCCATAAACTCACTAAATCTTATACTCCTGACCCGCCTAGGACAGCCGCATTTCGTCTCCTTTATCGTTGTCACACGCACACTCCTTCTTATCTCCCACTCTTCACTATTATTATTATCATTATTAGCAGTACTATTATTACTATTACTACTATTAGCAGTATTAGCAGCAGAATTGGTACTGTTAGCAGCAGTATTGGTAGAGTTGGGAGTGTCTGCTGTGGGTGTGCTGGTGTCATTTACACCATCACCAACACCGTTGACGAGATTGGGATACTGTTCTAGAGCGTAATAGACCCAGTCGGGATAGGGTTTACTATTTGTAGAATTACTTTTTGTTACTCTGGTGACAACGGGTGCAGCAAGAGTTGTGGTGATCCAGCCGGAGTTACACCTGGGCAGGTGTGTACAAATTTGTATCTCAAGTGTGCCTAGGGCTTGACGAGCACAGGGGGGAACGGGGTTAATAATTTTACGTGTCCTGTAACGAGTGGGAATGTGATCAAATCCGATGCAGTTGGAAGTGCAATCTGACCAGTCAGACCACTCACCAAATGAACAAATTTCACTCTTAAATTTACATAAAACATAACCAAATCCCAAATTATTTCCACTCACAAACTTACATTTCTCGTTAAAATTGTTCACTTTGCTCTTGATTTCAGGGGTTACCACGGGATCAACGGGTTCCTCTTGCCCATTGTTTCCCTGATTTCCCCGAATTTGATCATTTTTAACATTGTTAGACGGTTGAATTGTGAACAGTGTATGTTTGCATGTGTTTTTGGTTGGTTTGGTGTGGATTTGGCAGGTGTCCTTGGTGAAATTGCAGAGGTTTAGGCACTCGATTTGATTATCCGACGCCTTAAATAGTTCAGTGCATATCTCAGTCAAGCCAACATCTAATCATTCAGTTAATTATGAAATAATTAGCTAAATTTAACTAAATAAAATGTGTAAAAATGTGTAAACGTGTCTTATTTAGTGTGTAACTAAGTGTGTGTAAAAATGTGTAAAAATGTGTAAAAATGTGTAAAAATGTGTAAAAATGTGTAAAAATGTGTAAAAATGTGTAAAAATGTGTAAAAATGTGTAAAAATGTGTAAAAATGTGTAAAAATGTGTAAAAATGTGTAAAAATGTGTAAAAATGTGTAAAAATGTGTAAAAATGTGTAAAAATGTGTAAAAATGTGTAAAAATGTGTAAAAATGTGTAAAAATGTGTAAAAATGTGTAAAAATGTGTAAAAATGTGTAAAAATGTGTAAAAATGTGTAAAAATGTGTAAAAATGTGTAAAAATGTGTAAAAATGTGTAAAAATGTGTAAAAATGTGTAAATGTGTAAGAATGTGTAAAAATGTGTAAAAATGTGTAAAAATGTGTAAATGTGTAAGAATGTGTAAGAATGTGTAAAAATGTGTAAAAATGTGTAAAAATGTGTAAGAATGTGTAAGAATGTGTAAAATGTTAAATAAAATTACTAATGTAACTAAGGAACTATGTAGTAAATAAATGAGTATAAATAAGTAAATAACTGAGTGCAAGCACCGTAACGGAGACCTTTACCGAATTGGCATTTGAGTTTGTTGAATTCTTGTTCTTGTGTTAATTTGTCCCTGATGCAACTGATTAAATTTGCGTCAAACTGCTCACAGTGCTGCTCAATCTCTTCACACAAGTCTATACACTCAGTGTCCAAATCCGTTCCCACGCCCCTCACGTCAGCACATTCAAATTCCTTCTCTAAACACTTTAATTGAGTAATTTATTACCTTCAGTGTTATCGGAGTGTACGGGGCCGTTTTTACAGTAATTTGGTAACTGTTCGTCTGGCAAATTACTTATCGGAGGGTTCCAATCCTTCAAATTGTCACTCTTTGGACAGTGAAGTTGTTTATTATTTGCCAGAGCAACGGTGTAAATTGATTTATCATCCTTTACCAAGGGAGGATAATTAAGTTTTGGGCATATTCCCGAACCCCGCAACTCCTCAATCACTTCCTCCACTACTCTCTCACTTACAATTTTGACTCCCTCAATCACACTGTTGACACCCTGAGTCACACTGTCAACACTATCAGTAGAATTGACATAGTTGATAGTTTGTATATCGTCTAGAGTGCAGGGTTCGGCGTTATAGAGTGCGCAGTGGCAGCTGTGTGACTGTGTGTCGAGCCAGGAATTCCTGTAAACTGCCCTTGTGATAAAACATTTGTTGGTGATAATATTTTCAAAATTATCAATTTTGGCCTGTAAATTCGGAGTAAATTTACACCTTTTAAAGAATAAATTGGCACTTTTGTCGTACAACTTGAGATTACTCACGCACTTTATGACATTTGCTTCTGACGCACACTTTTTAAATATTTTTACACATTCCACAGTGCAAAATTCGTCATGGTACTTTGTTACTCCCGTAATACCACTGCAATTATTATCCACGTCAGTGTGCAGATTAGTTAGTTTACTAGTACCCGGGATATCCTGAGTTAACAAATTGTTACCCCTGGAAACTTTTATAAACACGTTAATAAACAGTAAAAAGATGATAAAATTCATTTTTTCCCAATTATTATGATTGTGTTGAGAGTTACCCGTAACACCTAATACCCACAGGAAAACACAACACCAATACCACTTAAAACCCCTAAGAAATAATAAATAATCCATAATTAAGAGATAAGTAACTCTAAACTATACCATTTAAACCCTTGAAGAGGCTGTAACAACTACTAATAGTATACTATTAATATACCTTAATATACTCTTAGTACTATACATATACATATATTATACATAGTATACATAGTATACATAGTATACATAGTATACAATATAGTATATTATATATAGTATAGTATTATAGTAGTATAGTATTAGGTAGTTAGGGTACACAGTATTCTAGTCATAGTGTTATAGTATTCTAAGAAGTATATTATAGTATTCTAGTCATAGTATTATAGTATTCTAGTCATAGTATTATAGTATTCTAGTCATAGTATTATAATATTCTAGTCATAGTGTTACAGTATTCTAAGAAGTATATTATAGTATTAGAAGTATATTATAGTATAGTATTATAGGTATAGGTATTAGGTATATTACTGAGTATATGTATACTGTAGTACTAAGAGTATTGTAGTGTATTATATACTTTAGTATACACTAAGATAAAACTTATTCCAGTACTATACACCAATTAATACTCCTCAATACGGTTGTAATAGGCTTAAATAATGTATAATAGAGTTGTTATACTGTGTAATACACCTGATTTACTAGCCATAAACCCAGACACATAATACTATACTATATATAATATACCATAGTATACATAGTATATACCATAGTATATAATATATATAATATATATATAGTTAGAATATTAAATCTGTAGCATGACGATGTAGTTGAATTTGCAGATGGGACAGATGGTGCTTTTCCTGAGCCATGTATCGATACAGTTCTTGTGAAACGAGTGTGTGCAGGGCAATCTTCTAATTTCCGTGCCCTGCTGATACTCTTCAAGGCACACAGAGCAAGATCTTAGGCTCTCGTCAAGCTCCAGTGGGTCTGACGTAAAACTATTGACAGGGAAGGATTCGATGATTTCAGGCGGTAACTGAAGTTCCACAGGCTCTACTAATGTGATTGACTGGGTTGGAATTGTGGAAATCTGGTTCAGGTTCAAGTGCGAGTCACTGTTAATCCTGCTGAAACTGCGCGTGTCAAAACTATTCACACGGGAATTATCTCTACCATTTGTTACAAAAATGTAATCATTACCAATAGAGTTACGAGGCGTCACATTCCTCACATCTCTCACACTGTTCACATTGTTCACACTGTTGACAGGGTTCACACCATTTACTCTGGCAATATTCACACCGTTAACAGGGTTAACCCCGTGCACATTAACCCCGTTATCGGTGTTAATGTGTTGGAAAGAGTTGAATGTGGGTGAGTTCTGAAGAGGTGTTAGAGTTGTAAATTTTACCCGTAGTTGCGACTGTATTACGTTGTGGTACCTTGAAAGTTCCTCATGGATTCGCATTATCTCCGAATGCCGATTCGTCAAGCTTATCTAATCCCAATCTTAACACATTAACTAATTGTTAACTAAGTAAATAAACGAACTAAGTAAGAAATGAACTAAGTAAATAAATGAAGTAAGAAATACGTTAGGGATTGGTGATGAGAGTTGTCGATTTGGTGTTGTGTGGCGATTGGTTGAGAGTGGTTCGTTGTTTCGATTCCGTCTGGAAATTTGATCATTTCTGTAAAAAATCACAGGAAAGCTCGAGTCTACAGAGTGTTAACAGTTGTGTCACTTACTCCTTCGAAGTCTATTCGGACCGATTCTAGGGGTATTTACAGTGTTGTGGGACTGCTGGTATAAGTTGTCACTATAGTCAATATAATGCTCAACCACATTTGTGTTCATTTTTATCCAACAAGCACCGATCTTGATCAGATTTTTAAGGTCAAATTTGCCGACTAGAAAAAAAATATTTATTTAATTTTAAAAACATTTTTTATAGAAATTGAAGTAATTTAACAGAAATTTTAATAATCTGACAAATTTTGGAATAATTTGACAGAAATTGGATTAATTTGAAGTATTTGAGTAAATGCTCAAAATTGAATTTTATATAGTAAAATCAGCGCCGTAACGGTTAAATAAAAGTGTAAAAATGTATATAAAATATGAAAAAGTGTAATTAACTAATTTACCTAATGGAAGGATAAAGTGTAGAATTGCATAAAATGACTGTCAAGGGTGCGAATCGCAAATTTTCAAAATATTGAACAATCTCGAGAAAACACAAATTTAACCGATTCTTAAGCTTAGTTTAATTTTTTCTCTTAGATTATGGAATTTTTTCTCTTAGGTTATGGAACGTGTCGAATAGAATCACACATACTTAGATCCAACATTAGATAACTTTAATCATGAAAAGTGATATATTTCACATTTTAGAAATTGACGTTCCCCTAAACGGTACACAACAATATTTAATTTAATTTAATGAAAAATAATTTAATAATTTGATTGGAAATAATTTAATAATTTATTAGATGGCGGGATGAGGAGGTATTGGTACGGTTCGGTATCGACGGACGACGGCGTGGTCAAGATGATGAGGATTAATGACATCAAGGACTGGGAAACCTTCATAAACCGGCGCTCCGGCAGAATTCTCGAAAATAACCAAATCCTATCAAACTACGAACAAAACTTCAATAAAAATAAACCTAACATCTTTTTCTAACAAAACATTAATTTCACTAATTTTACCAAATTTGCTAATTTTACTAATTTTATTAATTATTTTATGAATTTTAATGTTGAAGTAAATAAATTTGGAAAATAATGTTATTTTTGTTTGAGCCCGACTGTGAGGGTATTGTTGAGATTTGTTGTTTTGTTTTATTAAAAGTTTATTTCGAGTATTAGTTTAGTTTGTTGTTTAAGTGAACGGATGGGATCGGTGGATAAAATTTACATGCCAAATTTTGACTGATTCCACCAAACCAAATTTTACTCTTACAAGGTTTTTATCGTAGTTTTACCCCTGCCGGATTTCAAATTATTTCAGTAATTTAAACTTTAATCTTACAAATTCGTTAATTTATCCACAAATTCTCACCAAATTATTAAATTAATAATTAAAATAATTTGTAAATAATCAAAATAATTTGTAAACAAAATAAAATAGAATAGAATAGAATAAAATTGAGTAATTTGTTGGAATTGGAGGGATAGAATAAATTTTAATGTATTGTGTTGTGGAGGACTGAGATGAGTTTATCGTTGGATACGTCGAGTAGTAAAAACGACACGAGTGTCGATCCCGCCTGGAAACGAGATATTCTCGATAAAAACGCAGACAAACGCTATAAAACTGAGGTAATCCACTCTAAATACCCGTTAGTTATTCACTTTTACTCCGTAATTAGTGTTAAATTACCTTGGTTTTCTCTTGAGTTGGCTCTAATTTGGGCTTAATTTACCCATTAAAATCCTTATTTTACCTCTAAAATGCCCTTAAACAGTCCCTAAAATAGTACTAAAATAACCTCTAAAATATGTAAAAATAGCCTAGAAATAGTACTAAAATAACCTCTAAAATATGTAAAAATAGCTCTAAATAGCCTCTAAATAACTCTAAATAGCCCCTAAATGCCATAAAATAGAGCTAAAATAGTACAAAACTAAGCTAAATAAGCCCTAAAACATGACTAAAATATTACTAAAATAGCTTAAATATAGCCTAGAAATAGTACTAAATAAGCTCTAAAATAGCCTAAAATTACCTAAAAATAGCTTAAATATAGCCTAAAATTACCTAAAAATAGCTTAAATATAGCCTAAAATTACCTAAAAATAGCTTAAATATAGCCTAAAATTACCTAAAAATAGCTTAAATATAGCCTAAAATTACCTAAAAATAGCTTAAATATAGCCTAAAATTACCTAAAAATAGCCTAAAAATAGCCCTAAATTACCTCTAAATTAGTCCTAAATTACCCCTAAAATAGTCTTAAAATACCATAAATTTACCTCTAAAATAGCTTAAATTAGTGTTAATTTACTGTTAATAATATAAAGTTGTGTAAATATGTTTAGGATGTGACGAAGACGAGGGGTAGTGAGTTTGAGGATTATTTTTTGAAGCGTGAGTTGCTCATGGGTATTTTTGAGAAGGGTTTTGAGCGTCCTTCTCCCATCCAGGAGGAAAGTATTCCTATCGCTCTCGCCGGTCATGATATTCTCGCCAGAGCCAAAAATGGCACAGGTATTTTTTACCCCGTTACGGTGCTTGCTACCAATCACACAACTTACTCAATAATAATCAGTTCCTTAGTTATCTCCCTACTACTTAGTTCTCCGGGAGTTCTTATTTATCTCCTACTAAACCCCTTAGATAATACTATTGAATATATATAATTGATGTGTGAAATAGGAAAGACGGCTGCATTTGTTATACCTTTACTCCAGAAACTTGATACCTCAGAAGCACAAATTCAAGGTAATCCACTCTTAACTACTTTACTATATACCCCCAAGAGGGAGCTACTTAACTAATACCCCTAGAGGGAGCTATCTTAACTATACTTAACTGTATACCCCTAGAGGGAGCTAATTAACTACACATTACTAATTATATACCCCTAGAGGGAGCTAATTAACTACACATTACTAATTATATACCCCTAGAGGGAGCTAATTAACTACACATTACTAATTATATACCCCTAGAGGGAGCTACTTTATATACCCCTAGAGGGAGCTAATTAACTATATACCCTAGAGGGAGCTACTTTATATACCCCTAGAGGGAGCTACTTTATATACCCCTAAAGGGAGCTAATTAATTGTATACCCCTAGAGGGAGCTACTTTATGTACCCCTAGAGGGAGCTACTTTATGTACCCCTAGAGGGAGCTAATTAACTATATACCCTAGAGGGAGCTACTTAACTATAGTTGGTACACTATTGACTATAGGTTTAATTCTATTGCCTACGCGTGAGTTAGCATTGCAAACTAGTGCGGTGGTGAAGGAGTTGGGTAAATACTTGGAGGTCCAGTGTATGGTTTCCACTGGTGGCACTTCGCTCCGTAACGACATTATGCGTTTGTATAAACCTGTCCACATTCTCTGTGGTACACCTGGTCGTATTTTAGACTTAACTAACAAGGGCGTTGCGGTGTTATCCCAGTGTTCCACAGTAGTCTTAGACGAGGCTGACAAGATGTTATCACAGGAATTCTGTCCGATTGTGGAGGCCCTGTTGAAGTTTCTTCCCACTGAGAAGCAAATTATCTTATACTCCGCCACTTTCCCAGCGAGTGTTCAAGCGTTTAAGGAACAATATTTGCCAAACGCCCATGAGATTAACCTCATGGACGATTTAACTCTCAAGGGGATTACACAATTCTACGCCTACGTTGAGGAACGCCAGAAGGTTCACTGCCTGTCAACTTTATTCGCCAGGCTACAAATTAACCAAGCAATTATCTTCTGTAACTCAGTGGTCAGGGTTGAACTACTGGCCAAGAAGATTACGGAGTTGGGATTCTCCTGTTTCTACATCCATGCGAAGATGATGCAGTCGCATAGGAACAGAGTGTTTCACGATTTTAGGAATGGCGCCTGTAGGTGTTTGGTGTCCTCAGATTTGTTCACCAGAGGAATTGACTTCCGCTTTGTCAACGTCGTGGTTAACTTTGACTTTCCCAAGAACTCGTCCACGTATCTTCACAGGATCGGGAGGTCCGGACGTTTCGGACACCTCGGACTCGCAATCAATCTCGTTACAGAACAAGATAAAGAAGCGCTCTTCAAGTATGATACCAATTTAGTATACTATAGTAGTATAGTATATAGTTAATTAGCTCCCTCTAGGGGTACTATTTACAGTAGTTATTAGCTCCCTCTCCCTTATGTAGTAATTTAGCTCCCTCTAGGGGTATATAGTTAAGTAGCTCCCTCTCGGGGTATATAGTTAATTAGTTAATTAGCTCCCTCTAGGGGTATATAATTAGGTATTGTAAAGTAGCTCCCTCTTGGGGTATATAGTTAAGTATAGTAAATTGTTAATGTTTGTTGTAGAATAGAAGAGGAGTTAGCGACGGAGATAAAGCCGATACCAGCACACGTCGATCCTTCTCTATACTCTTAACTATTGTTAACAGTATTACTATTGTTAGATGTAAATGGTGGGTGTACCAATCGCAGGTGGTTTTTTTGTTCACTTTTTACCACCTTAATTTTTTTTTCTCATCCATACCCATTACTATATATTATTTTATTATTTAATATTGTATTATTTTATGGATGAGTTGAGGAGTAGGAATATCCTGGAGCAACCGTTGATAAAGCAAAAATCAAAGGTAAAGATTCCACAAATTATTTATTAATTTTTTAGGTATCTTTGAGCGCGTATAGCTTTTTATTTTCGGAAATTGTTCAGTACTCTCTCACCAACTCCTCCAAGGATCTTCCATTCACCCAAATGTACCAAATACACAGTACCATATTTATATACCATTAATATAGTAAATAGTTAAAGTAGCTCCCTCTCCCCTTATATTATTAGCTCCCTCTAGGGGTATATATTAAAGTAGCTCCCTCTCGGGGTATATAGTAAAGTATAGTAAGATAGCTCCCTCTAGGGGTATATATCCAGATAGCTCCCTCTCCCTCTACCACCAGTTAACACACATACACATTTATACAGTATTACACACATTTTTACATTATTAACCACAATTATATACTAATAAAGTATTATACGGTATTAATATGGATATAGTAAATAATATTGTAGATTGAGTGGTATGGGAGTGGAGATAGGGAATAGGATCTTGGATTATTTAACTGTTCGTGAAAAGATAACGACGAGGTTTACTAACATCGTTTCGTTACTCACGTTCATCTCAACGACGGTCTGGAAGTATCTCTTCAACCACCACTGCCTTCTACTCAAAGAACGAGACGACAATAAAGAATGTAACAACACATAGTTGTCTTGAAATATACTACAGAGTTAGATAATTATTATGTATAAACGGGTATAATATGTGGTTAGATATGTTGAATGATAGAGAGTTTCAAATAACGAAATACATTTCAATGCCAAAGGTAATTTTCTACACACTCCACAGTCTCAAACAATTAATTATTTTTTAATCAAATTTATTGAAAAATATTTGTAAATTTTGGAATTTGGAAATAAAGTTGAAAGTTGATCGGGCTAGGATAAATAAATTTTCTCACCCAAACATTTCTGCTGCTGCAACCACTTATTTACCAAAAAATAATTATAAATTAAAAATAAAATACCAATAGGTTGCAAATTGAGAAATAGTGGGGTGTAATAAATGTGTAGGAATTGCAGTATATGTCGTGTGGTAGTTTTATAGGTGGAATCGTGCAAGGTATACTAACCTCCGCCAAATTCGTATCTCAACAAATATTAACAATTGTTAACCACATTATTTACCACATTATTTACCAGCAGAAGGAGCCTTAAACACCGTAATTAACACTATTTATCCCTTTCTCCCCCGTATAACAGGAATTAATGTATTAATTAGAATGTAACGGTGAGTGCGCATGACGTAGTGGATGAAAGTAACAGAAAGTCACTAACAATTCTAGTCCAAGCAATTAAATAATTCTCCCAACTCACAACTCAATTAATTCATTAATGAATAATATAATTTATTAAATATATTAAATAATATAATTTGATAATATAATTTGATAATATATTAGATAGTATAGGGATGTGAAGGGGATTGAGTGTATGTGAGTGTGATTGGTGTGAATGTCGGGTATGTTATTGGGATGCATCTGTAGAGAGTGTGATGGTGAAATAGAAATAATAATTTACTGAAATTTTTATTGGATTTTTTTTCTCTCTTTTAATAAATTAACCGAAACAAATCACTTTTTCACAACCTACGTGTGCGCTCTCGAACTTAACCATGGACGCTGGCGGTAAAATTGGAGGCAAAATCGGCGGGAAAGTCGGTGGCATGGGCAAAGGCGGTAAAGGAAAAACCGGTACACCATCACTTACATTTTTTCACTCCGTTTTTATTTATACAGCTAATTATACCATCATTGCTACCGTGGTGCACTTGCAAATTTTTACTCAGTTTTATCTCTATTAATAATTGGAGGGGTTTTGTTAGTTATTTTTTACTAGTTATTCAGATGTTATGTACCCCAAGAGGGAGATGTTCAAATATTAACACTGTTAAGTAGCTCCCTCTCCCCTTATATAGTTATATAGTTAAGTAGCTCCCTCTAGGGGTATATATTTTAGTAGCTCTCTTTAGGGGTATACAGTAAATTAGCTCCCTCTAGGGGTATATAATTAACTATAGTAAATTAGCTCCCTCTAGGGGTAGATAGTTAATATGTGTGAAAACAAAGTTGTCGTTGGACCTAACACCGTAACGTAGGAAGTGGAAAGGGTAAGAAGACACCGATGTCTCGTGCTGCAAGGGCGGGATTACAGTTTCCGGTGGGTCGTGTTCACAGGATGTTGAAGTCGCGTGTGAGTGCTGACGGTCGTGTGGGATCAACAGCGGCAGTGTACGCCTCTGCGATTTTGGAATACCTCACCGCTGAGGTGCTTGAGTTGGCAGGAAACGCCTCGAAGGACCTCAAGGTCAAGCGTATCACGCCACGTCACTTGCAACTGGCCATCAGAGGAGACGAGGAACTCGACACACTCGTCAAGGCTACCATTGCCGGCGGTGGAGTCATCCCACACATCCATAAAGCTTTGATGAATAAAGGACCCGCACCCGTCCTCGTCAAACCGCCGAAACGTCTGTAAACCCACACCTCACATTTATACGTTGAGTTGTTCGTTCAGGTTGATGCAATTTACTCATCACTTCAATACCCTAATCTAATACTCATTTAACCCCATTATTTACACTATTTGCAACCTATTTACATTTATTTTACATTTGTTAATTATTTTTTGGTAAATGAGTGGTTACTGCAGCAGAAATGACTGGGTGAGAAAACTTATTTTCGTAACCCGATCAACTTTGAACTTTATTTTTAAAGTTGATAATTTATAAAAATTTTTTAGATAAAAAAGATTTAAATAATTATTAATAATAAATTCCATCGAATGTGTAGAAAAAATAATAAATAAAATCATTTCACGTAAATTAATCAAATTCATGGAAATAACAATAAATTAATTTTTATTTATGGTTAAAATGTGTAAAATACTGTAAACAGTGTCAATTGGTGGAAATGTGTGAAATAATACCAGTTCCACGGTCAACCCTATAGGGTACCGTAACTATATAAAAAGGAGTAAAAAATGAGTTGGTTTGATAAATTTAAAAGGGAGCCTGAGGTGATAAATTTGAATGAAAGGGCGGAGCGATTCCAGTCTGAGGTGGATGTTATGTTGGCGGAAGTCACGCGTATGTCACTGCCGTTACAGAAAAAATCATTTCAATGTTGTACCAACTGTTTTGACTTAAGTCCGGAGAATTTAGACGAAATTACAAATTGTATTAAAAACTGTCAAAAAAAGCCCGAAGAATTTGGGAACGCCGTACAAGCCGAACTCAACCAACTTCAATCCTCACTCACCAACTGCCACCAAGTTCACACATTTATACTATTATACACTTAATTTACCCATTTACAGTAATTTAGAGCCTATTTTAACTTAATTTATAGAGAATATTTTCACCATAAAAATTGATTAATTTTAATTATTTTTATTAATATTACGTAAATTAATTAAAAATTAATGTAATTTGTAGAAATGTGTGAATATGAACAAGGGTGACGGGAATGTGGAGATGGAGCGGTGTGCGGTGAAATGCTACGATTCCAACCAGAACATGATCAAAACCATCCGCAACAACCTACAAAAAAATTACCAAAATTTTCTCTAACACTTTTATAAATTTTTCTAATGTAGTTTTATCTCTCATTTTTACATTTTATCGCAAATAATGGTATTTATTTTTATATCTACTTAATTTCTGAGTTTACGGAATTTCCCCCTTTATTTTACCTTTATTTCGCTTTATTTTACTAATTACGTAATAATTTGTAGTGATTAATATTTTGGGTAATTTTGTGATTTTAGGGAAAGGCTAAGAAAACGCGGAAATTTGCTCAGGTTAAACGACGACTCTCTTCCAAAGATCCCAAACTGTATTTTTCCCCTTATTTACTTAATTTAACTTAATTTTACGTAAAATTACATAATATTGTTAATTATTTATTTGTAGAAGGGTGAATAAGGAAATTGAGAAGAAGGAAGAGGGCCCAAAACTAACACAATCGTATGTTAATTATTTCTGAGTTAATAAAATGTGTTAGAAATGTTGTTCATTCTGGGATGTTTTTTAATTATAATGAGAATTTGGTTCCGCCGTTTCAGGTCATTGTCGACACCAACTTCGTCAACTCCTCCATTCAAAATAAACTCGACCTTCACAAATCCATGATGGACCTGCTACTCTCAAAATGTAATACCCTTAGTTACCCAGCCCCAGATATTTACTATTTTGCAACCTTTTTGATATTTATTTATTATTTACAATTATTTTTTACGAAATGTGTAGTTACTGCAGCAGAAATTGAGGAAATTTTCCTCGGTAAATCCTAGCCCGATCAACTTTTGCATTTATTTCCAAAATAGTGAAATTTTACAATAAAAACATTGTAATAATGTTTAGGTATAATATGTGTGACGGATTGTATAATTGGTGAGTTGGAGAAGTTGGGGCATCGTTACAGATTAGCTTTACAGTTGGTGAAGGATCCCAGGATTAAACGGCTTAAATGTACTCATAAAGGAACTTACGTCGATGATTGTATTGTAGAACGAGTTCAGTTGGTACGTTACGGTGCTTGCTCCCGCTCACACAGCTCACTCCTCACTACTTAGTTCTCCCTCCTCACTACTTAGTTATGAGTTATCTAATCCTCCGACTCCTACTTCACAGTTATTTACCCCTCAGTTATTTCTTATTTAGCCCTGCGGGGCTCCTACTCCACAGTTATTTACCCTCTGGTTATTCGTTAGTTATTTCTCCCCGTTCCTTAGTATTTAATAATTGTGGAATTAATTTGTTATTAGCACAAGTGTTACATTGTTGCAACTAATGATAAGGATTTGAAGAGGCGGATACGGAAGATACCCGGCGTGCCAATTATGTACGTGAAACGACACCAATACCAAATCGAACGCATCCCCCTCTCAATCACATCCAAATAACCCACAAACTCACTATAATATATTTACTTCATACTATGTGTTATTTATCTATTACTGTGAGAGTACTGTGTGACTGTGGATATCATTAGGAAGATCCAGGCATACCCCTAGGATATCCAAACTCATGATCCTCAGTGTGGTTCCACAGTAACATATTCCCATTAGTTATCATGACACACTTTACACTATCCTTAAGTTTGTAACCGTATCTACACTCGAAAACTATAGGTTCATAATCTTCCCTAGTAAGTTGATGATACTTTGAGGTTCCCTCATCTAGGGAGAACAACTTTACCCCGGAGAAATTGTGTTTATTTTGAGTGATGTCTTCCCAGGGATCACCCTTACCACTCTTGCTAAGGAGAACAAACCTGCCACTCTCCAACAGAATGGAAATATGTTTCACATCCTTGCGAGAGCCCATTAACACTACCTTGAGACCATAGTCATTATCTTTCGCAGACCATATCTTAAGCTCTTTCTTCACAATCCTAGTGATTGTCAAGTTAGCTTTGGGATTGAAGTGGCCAAATCCCCTGGTAGATCTATAGTCAAAGAGATCATTATTCTTGTTAATGTCAATGTCAAGAACAAAAGGAGTTGTCGTGATCCAATCTCTTTTCACCTTATGGAAATGTTTAACCTGGTTATTGTTCTGGAATATGTTAATATTCTTAATACTTGACTCTACACCATAGACCACCACCTTGCTAGAACACTCCTGATCAGTTTTTGCTTCCCAGAAAACATGATCTGAGAATGTCCCAAGCATCAGAACTTTGATAAATAAGAACCCGGGCTTCGCAGTGAAAATCCTCCTCTCACCGTCATGCACATAGTCAAAAGAAATTTTACTAGATGTATTATCAATATGGAGGGGTATTTTGTTGGAAACTCTCTCCCATGGTGCACCAAAATCATGACTGCCATAGTGTAATATCTCACCGTTTATCTGATGTACGCTAACTGTATATCCACTCATGCTAGTGAAAACCTTAGTGGCATACTTTGTAATATCATTAGTCGTCCAGATAACTCCCCCTGATTCACAACAACCACCGGACTTAATTATCTGGTTAAACATTGAACTACCCTTGGCGGTGTAAATCTTAATATTTCTATTATGATCCACAGTAATAATTGGACTCATTATTAGCACATAATACTTTACAAAAGGTAATGCTTGTACAAATATACTTAAAATATAAATTAAGTGTATGGAGTATGTAGGAGATTATTCATCGGGTTTGTTTTGTCTGTCGTCGACGGAGTCGGACTGTATGTCTGATGCCCAGAGTGTGAGGTTATCTCTGAGTAACTGCATTATGAGTGTGGAGTCCTTGTACGAGTCCTCCGAGACCGAGTCGAACTCCGTAATCGCATCATCAAACGCACGCTTCGCCATCTCACACGCCTCGTGAGGCTTGTTCAAAATCTCATAAAAAAACACCGAAAAATTCAATGCCAATCCCAACCTACAAACAATATCGCACCAACCAGTATACTAAAGTAGCTCCCTCTTCTCTAATTAGCTCCCTCTTCTCTAATTAGCTCCCTCTTCTCTAATTAGCTCCGTCTTATCTAACTAGCTCCCTCTAGGGGTATTAATTATATAGCTCCCTCTAGGGGTATATAGTTAAATAGCTCCCTCTGGGGGTATATATCTAAGTAGCTCCCTCTAGGGGTATAATAGTAAGATAGTTAAGAGTATGATAAAGAGTATATAACTGAGGAAAGGGGAGGGAAATGGCTACATAGCTAAGGGTAAGCAAGCACCGTAACGGGATACCTAATGGGATGAGTGGGTTTTAGTTCATTTTCTGCGATTTCAGTGGCACGTTGGTAGCTTTCCTTGGCGTTAGTGCTGGCGTTGGTCTTGTTGTCGTCACAGGAAAACTCACTCACGTAACGGTAGTAGTCACCCTTCATCTTATAATAAAACACCAAACTCTCACTCTCCTACACACATTAATCTCAACAAACCACAATATATAACAATAGGTAAATAGGTAATTAAGGGATAATTAGGGGATAGGGGGATAGGGGGGATAGGGAGCTAGCTAGGGGTCTGGTGACTAAATAACTGTGTAACTAATGACTGGGGAACTGGTCCAGGAGGAATAACTGGATAACTAAGTGGTAGGACGTAAATAATTCAATAACTAAGTGGATGCAAGCCCCGTAACGTACATTAGTCGAGGAGATGAGTTTATTGTTGAGGAGTGAGAGGATATTGTTACAGATTTCGTTAAGTTCGCCTTCGATTTTGACGCGGTACTGGCGGGCGAGCGCCTTGTGACTGGTGTTGTTCTTACTCGCCTCCTTCTGCTCCACACTACTCACTATACGCCAACTCGCACGCCTCGAACCAACACTATTCTTATATGCCACACTCTACAACAACGTCAAATAAGTAAAAATAATTCCAAAAAACACAAATTTGGAAATAAATGCCAGAATTGATCGGGCTACGATTTACCGAGGAAAATTTCCTCAATTATTGCTGCTTCAACCACTTATTTATGAAAAAATAATTGTAAATAGTAAAATAAATGTCAAAAAGGTTGCAAAAAGAGAAATAAATGGGGTAGTAGGTAACTAGGGGTTATGTAGGAAACTAGTACCCCCGGAGGGAGCTACCTAACTATATAGGGAGAGGGAGCAAGGTAGCGTACCAGTAAATTACGTTCTTCAACGGTTAATTCTTCTTTATCTGAAACACAAGTCTCCACCAAAGTCTTCATCGCATTCGCCATCTCTAAACAATTATACAAGTGGAGATAAATAATTAACAATTAGTAATAGCTGGGGATATTATTGGCAGGTACCGTCGTAGCGTTCGGCCTGTTCGGCGAGCTTGGCCGTGTAAATCAGCTCTGATCTGTGATTATCCTCTGACATTTTCTAACTTTTCCCAAAAAAATTTTAATCCCAGAAATTTTATGATCCAATAAATTAATCCAATTTAAGATCAAATAAATTAAATTTAAGATCCAATAATCAAAATTTTGAAAAAAATTCGAAATCTGTAAATTACTGGAAAAATCTGTAAATTACTGAAAAATCTGTAGATCAGTGGAAAGTGAAAATTGTTGGTGATGGGTTGCGGATCAGAAAATTGTTGTGGAGTAAAATTGAAGAAAGATCAGTGGTTAAAAAATCTGTGACGTCGGATTCTGGATGAAATTGTATAAAAAATAAAATTGATAGGGGAAGGCGTTGGAAATGATGTTTATTGGGTGTTGATTTTGGGGTTTTAGACTGAGATTCGTGGGTGAAGGGTTAAAAGCGCCTTTGGTTATAAGATGAGTTTTAGAGTGTGAAAAGGGGTATGGAAAATGTCTAATGTAGAGTTGCACTTGTTAGCTTTACGTGGGGGTTGACCCACAATAGAGTAGTGTGGATTAATTTTTTTCGCTGTACACATATTTAATTCTCTTTTTTTACTTTACACACCTGACTTTTCTTTTCTGATTTGTCAACTTGGTTGTTTTTCTCGTACACATTTTACCCTTTTAATACACATTTTCCCCTTTTATTCCCACTTTTTACTTTACGGGTTTTTTTACTTTTTACCCTGAAATTACTTTTTTAATTTGTTTACCCAAGGATTTCAATTGTGATCTGATTGTAGCAGTTTAGAATTGAAAATGGTGAAGGTAATGAAGAGCAAGATGAAGGTGAAGAAGGAGGTGAAGAAAGACTTGAAGAAGAAGGTTGCCGTCGGGGCTTCAAAAAAAAAAGCCCCCTTGACAAAACTTTCGGGCGGTCAGCACTCGAAACTGGCCGTCAAACTCAACCAACACCACTCCAAGCTCAAGCACGCGGGAAAACAGGTCAAAAAGCAGGCCAAGGCTCCGAAAAAAGCACCAAAACTCAACGCCAAACACACTGGCAAAGCAACCAAACGCACAGCCAAAACCAAAAAACAAACCAAAAAAACCAAAACCACAAAGAAAACACTAAAACACAAGAACAAGAAATAAACATCACACTCTACACACTACTCAAACCCTTTCTTCATTAACTCTCACTACTCACATACTCACACTACTCACACTGTTACACATCCCCATTTATTATTAATTTGCAACCTTTTTGTAATTTATTTACAATTTGGAATTAAAATTTGGTAAATGTGTAGTTGGTGCAGCAGATTATTGAGTTATTTTCCTCGGAGACTGGACACTTGACCGGAGGAAATTAAAGAAATCAGTGAAAGGATGAGAGTGATGGGATTTGAGTGATGGGATTTGAGTGATGGGACTTAAGTGTAATGGCATTTTTTGGTCTTTGAAGCTTTAAATTTCACCTGTAATTTATTCCAACCTCATTCACACCACACTTTACACACTTTACACACTATTTAACTAATTAATAAATAATTAATTAAGTAATAAAATTGATGAAAATGTGATGAAAATGTTAGTTGAGTAGTTTGATGAGATTTTTGAGTGTTTCGTATGTGCCCCAAGAGATGGCGGCGGACGGCGTACACATGCCAATCCTCGTGCTCATGCCCCTCGTAAACCCTCTCAAGCCCTCATTACGATATATATTCCTAAACGTCATCAACACGTTCTACACATCAATTATATTATTTAAGTAATTATTAAGTAGGTAATTAGTGAGTAATTATTGAGTAATTAGTTAATTTGTGTGGTGTGTGTTGTGAGTAATGAGTTGTGTACTTTGTATTTGAGGGGTTGGTGGTGTGGTGAAGTTTGTGTTTGTAGTCTCGTTTTAATGACGTCCAAAGGTGTCGTTAAAGCTCCAGCTATCGCACCGCCCAGTCCTATAGCCACAGAGTTAACAATTAGTTAACAATAATTATGTCAATTTGAGGAAAAAATAATTACAAAAAATGGGTAAAAAAAATAAAATGTCAAAATCGATCGGGTTAGGAGAAATAAATTTTCTCACCCAGTCATTTCTGCTGCTTCAACCACTTATTTACCAAAAAACAATAGCAAAAATAAAATAAATATCAAAAAGGTTGCAAAAACTGTAATATCTGGGGTAAGGTAAAACTGTATTAATGAGTAACTGGAGAGCTAGTAACCAAGGGGACAAAGATAGAGCCATCGGGGTGGCTAACTCTGTAGAAATAACTCTGTAGATACATAACTAGTGTGAGCGGACCTCACACCGTAACGCACCTGAGTAAACAAATTGTTTATAGTTGCTAATCTTCTCTTCATGGTTAACTTGTTTTAGGAGATGAATAATGGTGACGAGAAGTGAGTGATAGGGGATATTCATAAAAAGTGTGATTGAAAGTGATCTGAAGAGCGCTGTGACTCCCTCATTCCTGAGTAGATTAGCAACACACTCCGCAGTGTTGCTGTGTAAATTAAGTTGTAATCTCTGCTTAATAACGTCGGCTGGAGTTAAAATTAAATCATGGCAAATCGTAGCTGTTGCGCCAGAAATCGCAATATTGCCTGAATTTTTTATCTTCTCATACACAGTAAAATATAATACATGCGCCGGAATACAGCCAATTATTATAACATTACTTCCCTTAAACAGGTTAGTATACAGGCCTCTAGTGGGAGCTAACTTAGTATTCACAGTATACGTCGTTAATCTTCTAACACCGTTACTAATTGTATAACAATTAGAAGAGTTTCTAGGGTTAACAGAACTGTTTATAGAATTGTGAATAGGTGAATTAGTTTGTAGTCTGGTCTTAATGGTGTCCAAAGGGAACAGCGAAATATGCTCCATAACACCAGCAATACTACCACAAAACGCATGCTGCCAAAACGGTAATTCACCTAATCATCATTACACTGTTCCACATAGTATTATAAGTATATTATTAATTAGCTCCCTCTCCATTATATAGTAAATTAGCTCCCTCTCGGGGTATATCTAAGAGTATATATTTAAGTAGCTCCCTCTCGGGGTATATCTAAGAGTATATATTTAAGTAGCTCCCTCTCGGGGTATATCTAAGAGTATATATTTAAGTAGCTCCCTCTTGGGTATATCTAAGAGTATATATTTAAGTAGCTCCCTCTAGGGGTATAATAGTAGGTATATAGTTAACTAGCTCCCTCTAGGGGTATAATGGGTATGGTTATATAGGTTTAATAGTGGTGAATAGAGTAATGTAGGAGATACCTGTCCAATTTTCCCAGTCGAGTGGATTATTAGGATCCGAGTCCATTTTACAAGAAATATTTTACATTATTCAAATACTTTAAATCACTCAAATATTTTACATTAAATTTAATACAACATTTAATAAATAAAATTATAAAATTATTATATTTAATAAATAAAATTACGATAGAATGAATAAAATTATAAAATTATGATATGGAATGAATAAGATGATTCCAGCCCCCATCCAAACAAATACAAAAAATAATTAAATAATTTGAAAAAAATATTTACTAAAATTTGATTAAAATTTATTAAAATTTGATTAAAATTTAAAATTAAATTTGTATTAAATTTGTATTAAGTTTGTATTAAATTTGGTGAGAATGTGTTTTATTTATTACCAGCCGTACTTCATCTGGGTTTCTCGCTTACTCTTCCTCATGTGTATTGTTTGCTCCAGGATCTCAGCCTCCTTATCCTGCGCCTCCATCGCCAACCAATTTATCTACAACATTTTACACAATAATATTTAACTGTAGATAATTATGAGTAAATATTATTAAGTTGTGGACTTGGTGTTTTCGTTTTTGTGTTCTTCTGGCAACGTTTGTGGTGATTACGTGGCCGTCTTCAGTTTCCATAAGTCTCGTAGGCATGTTAAACCTTTTCCCGCCCTCATACAAAATGTCCTTGTTACACGTGTAATTTCGCTCCTTCTCACTACAACAACGTTAGTACCAAGTTAACCGCAGATTAAATTTGGTCAATTTTAGGAAAAAATAATTTCAAATTTCACGATTTTGGAAATAAATGCCAAAGTTGATCGGGCTAGGATTTACCGAGGAAATTTTCCTCAATTTCTGCTGCTTCAACCACTTATTTATCAAAAAATAATTGTAAATGTAAAATAAATGACAAAAAGGTTGCAAATAAATAATAAATGGGGCTGGGTAACTAGGGGTGTTACATTTTGGAGAGTCGTAGATCATCGGCTTTGATATCAGTGACTTTAACCTTAGGTCCTAGCCACTAAAATATATTTAATAGTTTATTATTACCTGTGACGACTTGAGTAATTTGTCAAAGTTGATGTTTGACTTGTTAAAACTGTCCATGGCCTCGTTATAATCAATTCCTTCCTCATACTTCTGCTGGTCAGGGATTGCCGCAGGTTCAGCGTCCGTTAAATCGGATTTTTCAAGTGTTTCCGGGGGTTTGGTTACGAGTAAATCTGTTTCTGTTAGTTCTTGTGATTTTATCTTTACATTATCAAATTTCTCTATTCTCCTCAGTTTTTTATTTATTGTAAACAGGCCTCCGGCACTCTTTTTATCTTCAACTTTCTTCTCCTCATTTAAAACTTCAACTTTATTCACATTATTTAAATTATTTTCCACAGTATTATCAATTTTATCATTATTTAAATTATCAATTTTATTATCATTTTGATTATTAATATCTTCTGTAATATTTAAATTATTATTTGTGGAATCGTCTGAGTCGGTATCTGTGAGTGCTGAGTTTAACCAGTCCATATTGAGTGATAGTGTTCAGTAGATGTTTTTTACGCTTTTAACCCTATTTCTAATAAATTCCCAAAATTCAACACATAACTACATCATCAAAGGTTTTTTTACCTAATTATTATTATTTTATTTTTTAATAATTTTTCAGATTTTAATTTTTTTTCTCATTCCACACCCACACATTACAACATCAAATCTTCCACTCCAAACTCCAACTACCCAATCAACAAACTTCACACTATTAACCCTGTTAACCCAGTTGACACGAATAACTTAGGTGACACTAATAACTTAGTTGATGTAGTGGAAAATGAGAGGATTAGGGAAGTATTATTATCAGTTAAGGAGTGGGAAAACTCGAACAAATTTCCAAAACCCCGTCCGTTAAGCTCAAAAAACCCCTCGAGTACACAAAATTCAGCAAATGAAGATTTGAGCGAAAGTGACCTCTTGGAGTTGGAGAAAAAGTACCTGGAACCGCAGGAAAACTCAACGTTTAATCGCATAATCACCGAGAATATCAGGGAATCTCAACACAATCATGAGAAAAATAAAGGTAAACGCGATAAATATGAGGACTGGCGTGAGTTGGTGCGTGAGTTTAAGGTGCTTGGGGTCGGTAAAAAATGCTACGGCTGCGGCGTTAACTTACAATTCACAAACCCTAACGGGCGCGGATACGTTCAGGAATCTTACTTCCACAACGAACTCAGCAAATGCCAACGTTGCTCCGCTCTCTCCTCCAATATCTCAACCCTCCTATCCCAATCTCCAAACACTCTCACTCTTAATAGTGTGAATAGTGTAAACAGTGTAAACAGTGTAAATAAGGGGAATAAGGGGAATAAGGGGAACAATGTGTTGGGAATAAGAGAGGCGTCGAATGAGACGATAGGTGTGGTGAGGAATATGTTGAGGCTGAAGAGTCGGAGGCGGGTTACTATTTTGTACATTATCGACGTCATTGATCCGCACATCGAGTATAAATTACTACAAATTATTAAACAACGTAGGTTCTCCGTTACGGGGCTTGCTACCACTCACACAGATTTATCCCGTTATCTTCCTCCTACTTACCCTTTATTACTTATTTACCCTTTATTTTACGCCTTATTTTAGCTGTATTTTAGTCATTTTTAGCCTTATTTATACATTTTTAGCTTATTTTTAGTCATTTTTAGCTTCTTTTTAGTCATTTTTAGCTTATTTTTAGTCATTTTTAGCTTCTTTTTAGTCATTTTTAGCTTCTTTTTAGTCATTTTTAGCTTCTTTTTAGTCATTTTTAGCTTATTTTTAGTCATTTTTAGCTTATTTTTAGTCATTTTTAGCTTCTTTTTAGTCATTTTTAGCTTCTTTTTAGTCTTTTTTTACCCTTATTTTAGCCATATTTTAGGCTTATTTTAGGCTTATTTACCCTTATTTATACCTTATTTACCCTTTATACCTTATTTACCCTTTATACCTTATTTACCCTTTATTATACACTTATTTATCCCCTAGGTTCATAATATAAATATTTGTATGGTATTAATTATGACCATAGGTGAGTCGATTGGTGGCGTCAGATTTTACCTAATTTTGAATAAAATTGACTTGTTGCCAAAGCACAATAAGGAGGAACTGGTCCAATTTTTCAAGAAAATGATCAACTCCAAAGTCGAACTACTCAAAGCCAAACATATTTTTACTGTCCGTTACGGTGCTTGCTAACGCTTACTTATTTAGTTATTCCTCCAGACACTCTTATTCCCTCACCTATACCCCCGGAATCACTTAGTTATTCCTTATTTACCCCTTAGAGTAATTATTTACCCTCTTAGAGTAATTATTTATCTAGTTAATAGTATTACTAATGTGTGGTATAGATAAGTGGTAAGTATAGGAAGAACGTGGGTGAGTTGATGGGTGTGATATTGACAGAGGCGAAGCGGCTGGGGAACCAAATTCTCTTCATCGGACCAACTAACTCCGGCAAATCCACCCTCATCAATCTACTACACAAACAATTCACTCACAACTCTCTACACAAACAATTCACTCACAATACAACTAATGGTGTGACTAATAAATCTGATAATTGTGTGTGTAAAAGAGTGACGAGTAGTATAATTCCTGGAACGACGTTGGGTGTGATAAATATATCACTTGGTGGCGGTTTGAGTATTTATGACACGCCTGGGATTTTCGTGCCCAACTCGCTCATCTCACACGTTAACGATGTTAACTTAAAACATCTCATCACTCAGAATATTTATCCCAATAAACCAATCACACTCAAGAAAGGTGCGTTACGGTGATGCGTTACGGTGCTTGCTAACGCTTAGTTATTTATTACTTAGTTATATATACGGATAGCCACCCCAATGGGACTCTTTTTGTCCCTCCTGAACTCTTAGTTCTCTTTCCAGAGTTCTTAGTTATCCCTCCGGAGTTCTTAGTTATGTGTTATAACACTTAATATAATTGTATAATGAATGTTAGGGTATAGTATGTTGATTGACAGGTATGTGAGGCTGGACATGATTAGTGGCCGTGACGTATTTTTCAAGTGTTACTTCTCCGATAAACTCAAACTCCACATCAAACCCACACATATAATTAACCAATTCCTCCGAAAACACTATAACAATCAAGTTCTCTACTATCCAACCACGCAATATCCCACCACTATTAACTCTGGGAACAATATGAACAATAATACTACAGTTAATACTGGAGAAACATGGGTTGGAAGGAGGATTGGTGTGGTGATGAGTGGTTGGGAGGTTGCGACTTGTGACTTGTGTATAAAAGGGCTTGGGTTTCTGACTGTCGGCGGTGCCCTTTCCGCCGACTTTAACCTCTACACCATGAAGGATATTTCATGCCACCTCAGACCGCCGATCTTTCCCAAGAATATCTTCCCATTCGTACCCAGGAAATCTTAACCCCAAACTAATATACTCTCGACTTACTAAATATTGTGTATAGAATGTGTAAAGTGTGTGTATAGAATGTGTAAAGTGTGTGTAAAGTGTGTGTAAAGTGTGTAAAGTGTGTAAAGTGTGTAAAGTATGTGTAAAGTGTGTGTAGAGTGTGTAAAGTATGTGTAAAGTGTGTGTAGAGTGTGTAAAGTGTGTATAGAGTGTGTAAAGAGTGTGAATGTGTGTATAATACATTATGTGTGTGTGTGTTATTTATCTTTTTTGCGTTCGGTGAGGACTTTGGGTTTCCTGGTTGCTCTTCTGGTGAATAAAAAGAGCGACAGCATGAGTCCTACAAGTAGTCCAAACAGGAAAGAAAAAGAGGAAATGGTGACAAATCCCGCAAGTGCAGCGTCGTACACGCGAAGAGCCTCGTTAACGCCACTGACTACAAAGTCACTCACCAAGGCAAATAGTGACAGCGGCTGCGGCACAGGAGCGCCAACAGCGTTCTTAAAGTCACCTAAACATATTTTAGTTAATATTAGTTTAGTATAGAAGTTACAGAATCATGTACAAGGAGACAAGGGGGTAAATAACTGTGGAAATAGTACCCCGAGAGGGAGCTAATAATATAAGGGTACCCCAAGAGGGAGCTATCTTACTATATACCCCTAGAGGGAGCTACTTAACTATATAGGGGAGAGGGAGCTAATATAAGGGGGGAGGGAGCAGTGCTGAGTAAGAGTAACTGTGTAGTAATGTGCAAGCCCCGTAACGTACCTAGAGCGAATTCTGACAATTTTTCTACGGTGCGTTCGCCGCCTTCGTATTGATACATTTTCCCCTTGTGAAAGAGTAAAAGTGTGGGATAGCCGCGGATTTGGAACCTTTTACCGAGGTTGAGATTCCGAGTAACATCGACGTCAGCGACGTTCACCTGACCCTTTAAAGCCTTTGCCAACGACTCCCAGGCCGGTGCCATCTTCCTACAATGCGAACACCAAGGAGCGTAAAACTTCACAAACCAAGTTCCTACACAGTTCACATTAATTTTTGTAAACTTAATTAAATCATAAAATGTAAATAGAATTATTAAAAATTATTAAAATTAAGAAATAAGTAAAATTAGGAAATAAGTAAAATTAAGAAATAAATGTGGAGGAAGAGAAATTGAGTGAAGAAGTGTCGGTGTGTGTAGAGTACCTGTGGTAGCTCCAGTGGATGCTTGAGTGAGTTTTTCGAAGTTTTTCTCGTTGAGTAGGACGAGATGGTTTTGGTCTTCTCGGTCGAGTTTGACGTTTGTGGCCTCTGAGGAGATCAGAGAAAACAAGATTAAACAGTTTAGAATAAGAAACTTCATGATTTACTTTTAAAAAATATATTATAAAATTTACATTACACCCCATCTGTCAAACAACGTCACCTACACAAATTCCACAAATCTCCCCTAACTCCCCTTTAGCCTATTTTACTCCTTAATTATCTAATTTATACATTCTGACAATATTTTAATATTTTCTGTCACCAATTCACAAAGTTGGTAAAATAAATAATCCATAAATTAATAAAATGAATAATAAAAATAATTAATAAAAATGAATAAAATTGAATAAAAATGAATAAAATTGAATAAATTTATGTGAAATTAAGTTAGTAAAAGTTTTTATGTCTGTTTCGTATGAATTCGTCGAGTGAGTAGACGGTTTCGTGCGGTTGTCTGAAGCCGTGATCACTCAGCGAACGACCTAAAAAATTCCTCCTATACCCAAACACATCGTCACACCTCTTATACTCATTTCTCCCTATCATCATTTATCAGCCTCTATTATATACTCGTAACCACATAACTATACTGTTAACTACTGAACTATACTATTAACTACTGAACTATACTGTTAACTACTGAACCATGTAAACTGAATAACTAAACTGGATAACTAAGTTAGATGAGTAAATGGGTATGAATTACTGTTGAGTGTGATTTTGGGGTGTAGTGAGGAGAGGATGGGGAGTTTGTTGATTTTGCTTGGTACGGTGTTAATATTAGCAAAGTCCGGCCTGGTGCTGTAGTAGTTGAGGGGCTCATCGGTCACTGGGTCCTTGGTTAGCCCTGATTTCACTCTGTAAACTCTGATAATATCCCTGTGCAGCACATTTCTCTGCACCAGTGATCTTAATTTATCACCCAACGCCGTGGTAAAATTCGAATTGTGTACCCACAGGACAACAACGTAACAGCAGTTGTTACTGGCACAAGTGCTAAAAAGCTTTGGAAGGTAGCCCTGCACTGGTGGTTTCAGCTGATACAACTCCTTCAAAGAGGATAAGCCGTACAAATGCACACACGGCGATTTCTCAAACGTCACCACAACCAAATTATTCTCAATTCCAAAATTGTACACCAAACTACACAATTCAGTTAATTATTTACTCAATAAATTTACTAAATTAACTAATTACTTAATAAATTAACTATGAGTAAATTGAGTGATTAGATGATACGTTGAGGATTTATCGAGGTGGTAGAGATCATTTGGTGGTTGTAGGTTAAGTTGGCTGGAGTGTGGTAGAATGGACTCGGTCCAAGTGAACTTAACCAGGTTCATATTCTTCACGAGTAAATACAAGTTTCCCATGTAATCCCGAGTAAACTTTCCCGTACCCGAATTCACACTATTCACATTATTCACACTGTTGACAGAGTTGACAGAGTTAACAGAGTTCACAGAATTCACGGGATTAACATTGGTGATGAGAGATTTAATATTGTATTTGATGAATTTATGGAATTGTTGGTTATACTTTTTGTAGACTGTGAGGATGAAATTGTTTTCGAGTACTAAAATCTCAAAGTCGTTTAGGAAATCTGCGCATAAAAGTGTTCCCGACTTGAACTCTGTCAACTTCTCATACTCCACATCAAATCCGCTCTTTTCCAGTAAATAAACTGATGTGTCCGTGGTCAATAGAATTAGTTCCCGGTTGGGACTATACTTTGAGAAAGTTGCTGGCTCCTTCAACTGTAGAAACCCAGTAACGTTAACTGCGTTGGAAATGGAATATTCAGGTGACTTATCATAGTCAAAAGTGCTAACCCTAAAGAAAGCCACGGATTTGTTAGAAAATGTAACAAATAACTCAAACCCCAAGGCCAGTAAATCATTCACACATAGTGAAGTTATTGCGCAGTCTGATAAAGAAGTTAGTAGTACAGAGTTACTAACGCCTAATTTCGTCCCCTTGTGCCCTAACCCATCAGTTACCTCTTCATATTGTGTGTTAAGTTGTATGGTAGTGACTTTGAGATTACACCTTTGATAAGGTGAAATAACAGTTAAATACTTATCATTTACAAAAAAATCAAATAATAAATCCAATCTGTCATCTGTTTTATTATTATTATCAGTGTATAGATCGAATGTGACGGTTTTTTGTTTGGGGAATAGATGTTTTAGTGATTTGATTAGCTTTCTGGTGGCGGATTTATATGCAAATCTGGTGGGTCTGCGGGATGATAAGAAGGTAAGTCTGACAAAGTCATAGGCTGAGGATAAGAAGGAACCGACGCCTGGTAAGTTTAAAGCTTCAAAAAATTCCAAATTCCGGTCAAAAATATTCAAATCTGAATCCCTCAAACATACACAATCAAACGTATCACTCACATCTCCGTCCGTCACTTCACCCAAACTAACACATTCCATCAGTTAAAATTACTACATCAAATTGATTATCACAGATTGTTAAAATTGTTGAAAAATTGTTAAAATTGTTGGAAAAATTGTTAAAATAAAAATTTTGTGAAAAATGAATAAATTGAAGGAATTTAAAATTTGAAAAAATTATTGAAAAATGTAAGTTAAATAATATACAGGAAAGTTAAAAAAAATAGTCAAAAAAGTGGGATTGGGGATTGAAATGTGTGAATGTGCGATTAAACGGTGAAGTAGGCTGATTAAAAAATATAAAATGATGTGAAATGGGAGTGATAAGACTGATATGAAGAGTAATCTGGAAAGGTGATCTGTGGGGGAGAGATTTTGATGTTGTTTGTAAATAATTACACATTTTATTTTTATTTCGTATTTTATCTTCGTTTTATCTCTCATCAGTACCAACTTTAAGTGGACTTGACTGACTTGCTAATCTTCACACTACAAATTAGCTTTCGTCAGATTCTACCACAATCGTCCCCTTTTACATTTAATTAAATCCTTGTAACATTTTATATTATTGGCGTTTTAAAATTTTGAGTGACGGGTATATTATATTTTATTTTTCAAAGGGAATTTTTTTTCGTTTCCTGTAACTAAGTTACACATTCTCCACTTAATCTTTTAAATTTATTCTCTTAAATAACATTTTACTCAGTCGCAGAGTATAACATTTGTTTCTCCTGTTTTGTACTCTTCTCATTATTCTCACCAATTATTCCCTTGATGTGTAGTAATATATCAAATTTTGATCGTTCTAATCTAAATTATAATTCAAATTATTATTAAATTATCGAAATTATTGAGTAAAATTACCTAAACTATTGAATAAAATTATCGAGTAAAATTATCGAAATTGAGTAAAAATTTTGGGGAAGATGTTTGAGTGTAAATTGGATGGTATGTTTTTGAGGCGTTTGTTTGAGTCTCTGAAGGATATTTGTGGCGATGTCAGTATTGACTGCTCAGACGAGGGTTTAACAATGCAGGCGATGGATAATTCGCACATTTCACTCATTCACCTGAAACTTTCGCCTGACTTTTTTCACCTCTACAGGTGTGACTTGCCCTGTAATCTGGGCCTAAACATCTCATTCATGCTTAAAATCTTATCCGTCGTCAAGGAAAAGTCACTCATTTACCTCTCCAGAGGTGATATGACCGAAGATCCCGTACTCAACATCAGAATCATCGAAGACGTAGGAGCTAATCTCACCCTCGGTACCCTTTACACCGTTTAATTATTCACTCTATTTGCCCTTATTTTACCCTTATTTTACCTTATTTTACCTTATTTTACCTTATTTTACCTTATTTTACCCTTAATTTTACCCTTAATTTTACCCTTAATTTTACCCCTATTTACCTTATTTTACCTCTATTTACCTCTATTTACCTCTATTTACCTTATTTTACCTTATTTTACCTATTAATTTAAGTATAATACAGTTATATTATTAATATTGCGAGTGATATTATTAATATTGCGAGTGATGTTATGTGTTAGAATCGGATTCGTTGGAGGCACAGGTGAAGTTGATAGAGGTGGATAGAGAGCATTTGGAGATCCCGACGTGTGACTACTCGTGTAAATGTGTGATGAACTCGAAGAAGTTCCAGGAGTTTGCAAAGTATTTACACTCGATTGGGGAGACAGTGACCATAAGCATGACCGAGAATGAGATGAGGCTGGAAACTGAAGGTGAAGGAATAAGAGCAAGTAAACGGTTCCATACCGACGTCGGAGAGGTCAGAGTCACAAGCCTTGAGAATTTATCACAAATTTTCGCAACTCGTTATTTAGTTCTCTTTTCAAAGGCGACGAATTTGGCGGAACAGGTCTCGATTAACTTATCGGCTGGAATTCCACTCTCTGTAAAGTTCGGGTTCGGTGATGAAGAAGACTCAAGCTTCATCAACTTCTATCTCGCACCAAATATTGAAGAATAATATAATTAATACATTATTTGTTAATTTGTCATATTTATTATTATGTGGAATAAATGGAAATGTGTGAAATTTTAAGGGTAAATTAATCAGTATTGAGGTGTACTTGTTGGAATCTTTGAAAGGTGTTTAAAAAACATAATTTTAAATTTTATAAAAATTTGTAAAATAATTAATTTCTGATAAATACATCAGAATAAGTGTAAAGTAGGACAAATTAAGGCTAAATTTAAATGAAGGAGTTGAAGGTAGGAGACAGAGTATTGGTAGGAGATTCACTTGGAACTGTGGTTTCAGAGCCGTTAAAATGTGGAGAAAATGGTGAAAATAATGTTAATGAAGGTAAATTATTGGTGGAATGGGACGACTGGACAAGGGGTGAGCTTGACGGCTCTAAAAGGCTAGAAAAAATAAAAAATAAAAAAGTAAAAATCTTTGAACATTTTAATAAAATCAAGGAAAACAGTTTAAATTTTCAGGAAGTAATTAGAATTTTATCTGAAAGGTTTAATTTTCTCGATTTTGCAAAGCCAATTTCCTGTGTAACTTCAGAATCCGTTAGCTTAGGATCAACATTTGAAAAGGAGTTTAGGGATAAATATTTAACTACTGATGAGGAGTTGGAAGTGGGAGATTCAACTGTAAATTACGAATTTGTAGGAATGGAAAAGGCTTGTAGTTTCTTTTCAGACCCGAAAAAACTATTTACAGTAAGCTTAAATGACTGTAGAATTAGTAAAATTGGAACTATAACAGAGTTCCCAAAGTGTTCAGACCTGTTTTTGTCAAATAACCTTCTAACAACCTCTGAGATTAACAAGTTGGTGGAGTATTTCCCAAATCTAACACTGCTAGACGTTTCTAAGAATAAAGTTGACGCACCAATTAACGCCACAAATGTTAAAACTTTAATCATGAGCAGTGTGTTTGTGGAGTTTGAAATGGTTTTGGAGACTCTAAACCTCTGTGGAAATGTGACACAGTTAATTTTCACAGATAATAATCTGGATGAAGTTGTTTTCAAGGGGAAATCTTACCCAAATGTCACAGTGTTAGACTTGAGTAATAACTTTGTTTACAGCTGGAATTCCCTTTTTAACCTTTTTAAACTATTTCCAAACCTGGAAAAGTTATTCATTTCACACAATCTTTTACATAATTTGGACGTGAATGGAGTGGAGTTTAAAGGTTTGTTAGAGCTTGATGTGTCAAATAATTTAATTGACGACATCAATTCTATGCTAAAATTATCGCAAACATTTCCTAATCTAACGAATTTAAAGATTAATTCAAACCCAATCCACCCAAAATTTATGGAAAATTTTATCAATCTATCCTTAGTTAGTGTGGGTGAGGAAAAAAGGGATGAAATAATGAGAATGTATATGATAGTAACATTTGTAAATTTAAAAGTATTAAATGGCACAACCATAACACCCGAGGAAAGAACAAATTCTGAACGTTATTTAAACTATTTAGAGAATAAGGAACCAGAACATAATGGATTGAAGTTAAATCTGGAGAAGAAGAATAGAATCAAAGTGTTATTAGTGCCAGATGGTGATTCTGAGAGCTTTTTATACGAGCCTGTGGAGAAGAAATTATCAGAATCCTGCACAGTTTCAGACGTTAAACTGCTCTGCAGTAAACTCTTCAAAATGAATCTCAAAGATATTAAACTCGTCTACTGCAATAAGGTATCTATTAGCCATATTTAATTATTTTAACCAATAAGTAGTAAATAGTTATATTTATGTGTAGAAGATGCCGTTGTGTGAGGAAATGGACGATGATTCTGCGGAATTGTGTCGATATGGAATCTCAGACAACTACCAAATCAGAGCACAAAATAAAAATCTTAAACTCTAACTAATATAATAACACTATTTATATTATCACTATAACTTTATAATCACTTTTATATTATAATTTCAAATATATAATGAAGAATAATGTAATATAAAATATTTTAATCTGTGGTAAATTAAAGGAATGAGCGAAGTATACTCACTGGAGCCTTCCTGTAAGGGTAGAGTTGTGCTTAACACATCTTTGGGCGATTTGGATATACACCTTTGGAGTTCACACTGTCCAAAGGCTTGCAGGAATTTCATTCAACTATGTCTGGAAGGCTATTACAACAACTGTATTTTCCACAGAGTTATTCCCAATTTCATGGTTCAAACCGGTGATCCTTCCGGTACAGGAAATGGTTCCTCTTACTCTATCTCAATTATTTAAAGCATATTCTTATTGTATAATTGTTATATAGTGTGATAAATGGGTTATTTAGGAGGTGAAAGTGTTTATGGAGAACCCTTTGAAAATGAAATTGTTTCAAGACTCAAATTCAGAAACAGAGGTGTCAAACTACTGTAATACCTTTATGTTATTACTATATTATAGTAAAATTGTATTGAACTAATGAAATAATTGGTAGGAATGGTGGCTATGGCGAATACGGGTGGAAAATGCTCTAATATGAGCCAATTCTTTATAACGCTAGGTACCAAAATTCTATATAATTTATGTGTTAGATAGGTCAGATTTCCTAAATGGAAAGTACACATTGTTTGGAAAAGTTGAAGGTAACTCAATTTACAATTTATTAAAAATTGGCAAGTGTGAAGTTGATAAAAACGATAGACCATTTGATCCTCCTAAAATCATCAGCTGTCATGTATTTTCGTTAATTTTACTCCTTTTCAGGTGGTTGATAATCCTTTCGATGATATTGTGCCGAGGCTACTACAGCTATCTGAATCTGAGCCTGAGGAACAGGAAGAAGAAGTTACAACAACTCAAACCAAGTAAATTCTTTTTAGTTAAATGTATTAGGGATAAAAGGTTATTATCATTTTTGGACTCTGATGAGGAGGAGGATAATGCTGTAAAAATCAAAAGTGCTCACGATATGTTACAAGATAAAAGTCTCTCAAAAGCTTCAGTTCAGATTAAAGAAACACCTAAACCTGATGAACCAAGTCCAGTGGACGACGAGGAAGTAGAAGATGATGACCAACTCTATGAAGAAGAAGATGATGACCAAGTCTATCAAGAAGAAGATGAACTGAGAAAAAAGGAAATAAATGAATTGGAAAAGAAGTTAAGAGAGAATACAGACGATTTATATAATCCAAGGAAGAAAAAGAAACCTAAACATGATCCAAAAAAGGTAATTTTATCCCTAATTATCACCAATTTAGACCCTCGAAAGATTAGCTTTGTTTACTAAAAGGCTTGGCGAAATTGATAAAAACGAACAACTGGCAAATAAACAGCCTGAAACGGATCAAGGTATAAATATTTCACACTATTAATTAATTGTGTGTTAGATATGAGTGACGGTTCTTGGTTTGCTGGTACTAAGTTACAGTTTTCTGTTGATTCTAACAGGGCTTACGCCTACGATGCTGGGAGAGATACGGTACTTTTAAAGCTTAATTTTGCTCTTCAGCTTGATGTGTATGATCCTCTAAAGGGGAAGGATAATAAACTCAACTCAGTTAAAAATATACACAAAAATGTATTTTCACTCCATATAACACTGGATTATCCAGTTAATAATTATTTATATCACGTTTTTTGATAGAATTTTAATAAAATTATTAACTTGAATTTTTGGAGTTTTCTGAATTCTGTTTATAGCGCAATGATGGTGTTGAGAAGAGGTGGTGAATTTAATTTAATAACTTTTTCGTAAAATATTTTATACATATTACATGATTTTATACATGATATTACATAATTTTATCCGTGTTTTTTAAAGATAGAATCGCAATGTGTTGTAATAGTTTATGATTTGTTGAGCGTAACTTTGAAGTTTTCGCTAAATTTGCTTTCTTAAGCCTATAAAATAATAAATTAAGTATAAAACAATGCAAATTATTATTAAAACTCTTACTGGGAAGAGGCAGTCCTTAAACTTTGAGCCTACCAACACCATAGCAGACGTGAAGGAAGTCCTAAGGGAACGAGAATGTAAATTTTAGTTGTTTATGATTGTTTAGGCATTGACGCTGGTCAGATTCGGCTAATTTACTCAGGTATGAATGGAACCTCAAGAATAAATTAGACTAGTTATATAATGTGTAATTAGGGAAACAGATGAACGACGAGTTAACTTTAAATGACTACAAAGTAGTTCCTGGCTCAACCATTCACATGGTTTTACAACTTCGCGGTGGCTAATTCACATTTTCTACTGGTCCACGGTGGTTAGTGTGAAAAGTGGTTTAAGTTTTCTTTACTTTTAAGAAGCCTTGGTTGTCGAGTACTGACTTTCTCTTTACTTCCCTAGTCAAGTTTGGGTTACACAATTCAATTCCTATACAAATTTTATATATTATTTATTATATTACCTTGTAAAGGAGTAAATATTAGTGATGACGACATTCCATTTGTTGCGCCACTCGATTGCATTGACACAACTCTTTTTTTAGCTAATACATAAATTAATTTTAATTATCATAATAATGATAATAGTGTGAGTAGTGGACTTACGGATATGTACTTTATCTTTCTTGGGTTTAATGAGTAATTTACCGTAATTGCCTTTACCAACCATGCCCATGCCATCACCTATAAATTTTTTCAACAAAATCAAATATGTAACTATATAATTAGTGAGATTACCCATTTCTAGGCCAAAATCGTCTTCAGCGTCAAGTCCGAATTTGAGTCTGTTTCTGTACTTTTGAAACTCGCCCAGAGAATATTTTTCCTTTGTTTTTCTATGTCTTCTACCGCCTCTTTTACGACCTCCCTTCTCCTCAGGTATTGGTAACGCTTTCTTCATCGGTGCCGGGGGTAACTCAACAGCCTAAAAATTTAATAATATAAATAATAGTGTTAAAAGTGTAAAATGTTAATTGAGTGGGATAATACTTTGGCTAGACTTTGTAGTATGGATTTGCGATATTCATGGCCCATTTTCCCGTCTTTGTGTTGTTTAAACAGGTCAATTCTAGAGGCTAAAGATACTTTAGCACAAACTAATCTTAAGGCCTTAAGGCGTAAACTAGGTTGAGAATTCAAAACAAGATCACAGTTATTCAAAATTCCTAAACCATAATTTAATAAAATAATTTACAACAAAATAACAAGAGTAAAATAATTTATGATACCGTTGAGAATGTAATTTTGATTTTTATCGGCGCCGATCATCATGAGATTTTGAGAGGGGATTTTGGAGAGGTTTTCAATACTTCCAACTTTGGCAATAAGTCTGGCAGTAAGCGCTGATCCAATTAAAACTGAAGTGTTTGGTGCGATTAAAATCATTCTCCCCTCGAGGTAAACGAGTAAATCATTCCTAAACTCAGCGAGTAAAAGCCCTTCATTACAGGCTGACAAAACTTTATTTAAAAATTGCGTTGATAAGCAAGTGCCTGAAGCAACTGTACTAGCAACAGTAACAGCCATAATCATGCTGTTAGGTAATAAATCTGTCAAGTCAATCTTGGTAAAATCTGATTCATTTTGAGCCCTTTTAACCACGGCAATGTAGTCAAGAGGTGAGTAAACAATAGACTCCAATTTAGGGAATCTTTTAGAGTAAATATCTCTCACATAGTTGAAAATATTTATAATCTCCCGGTCAATTTTTAGTACAGTTTTATTACATTCGTCAATAAAGGAAATCTCGGTGGCTTTAAGGTCCTTACTCAGTGATAATAGCTTAGCTTTCTAAATGATTTTGTGAATAAATGGAAATTTACCTCTACAATTGAGTTAATCTCAGGGTCCTTTATAAGAGTTGAAAAACTGTTCTCAGAAGATCCTGATGTGTTAAAGTATTCCTCAACTGCATCAATTATCGGAGTCTCCTCATCGGATTCGAAGTTTTCAACATTATTTAAATCCTTGTTCAAATCTGAATTCTCCTGTTCATTGTCCTCATTTTCAAGGTCCTCTAAATCAGCCAAGAAGGAATCAGCTAAAGTACCCTAAATCAAGGTTATAAAAGCATAAATAATATAAGAAAATATATAATTAAATATAAATTACCATAATTTAAATTTAATGATATAATACATTTTGAAATAAATGAAATAAGTGGATATATATCACAAAGGCGCATGGGGAGGTGTTAGTATAATTTATTAACAATATAAAATAATAATTAGTATTAAAATGGATTAAAATATTAGTGGTAATAATATTTAGTGAAAACAGGTTTTAAATGTAGTTAACAGGTTTTCGTTTGAAATAAATCAGTTTATAATGGCAAGGGCTACCACTTTTGACCTTTATAAAAATGTTAGAAAGGTTTTAAACACATCTGGGAATAACTTAACAGACTTTTGCAGTGTAATCTCTAAGTTGAGTAGAGATAAATCCAAGAGATTAGTATTAAATTCTGTGGATTCCATTTTTGAGGGAATCAACTTACCAGAGATTCTGGAACTAAAGAGTGAAAGTCAGAGTTTATCAGTAGCGAAATCTCTAGTTAAAGTTCCAAAGGCTCTTTTTTTACCCAGAAATTTAGATGATGATGCTAAATGTCACAACTTACCAAAACTGTTAGAAAGTAGTTTAACACAAATAAACGATCCAAAGTGGAAATACTATGAGTTAAACTCAGTTTTCTCATTACTGATAAGTACTACTCAATTCTTATCAGATAATTCACTCCAGGATAATTATGGCCCTTTGAGGCCATTTCTGATTAATTTTTTGAGAAAACACGAGGAGGTGTGTTGAATTAGTTTATTTAGTTTTTAGGAACTCCTTGGAAATGAGAAATTACCAGACAAGAAAAAGCTAATATTTTGTTTAACTCTATTTAATGTGTTTAAAACACACTCAATTGACTCCCAAAAACTACACCAAAAGGTAAATGAAATAAATAATGAAATTTTGTAGATAATTGAAATAGTTGAAAAAACGCCATCAATAGTGAAACAAGTCCCTTTTGAAACTTTATCAATTCTCTCAAAGCTAAAACTCCCACAAAGTGCCAGGAAATATTACAAAGAATACTTACAGTATGTTCTAAATAGATTATTATACATATTAATCGTATGTAAATATTTAAATATTTAGGTCAATGGTGTTTGAGGACCTTTCTACTATAGTAAGACACTCGAGAATTGTATTCAAACAGTTTGATGATAAATCTGTGCTGGAAACCTTTTTATGTTCACTGAAACATAAATTGAAGAATGAAAATTTTGAAAAACATGAACTGATTACATTGTTGAGAAACGTGAAGCTCTTGAATAATCGTCACTCTGATGAAGATTTAAGTAACTTAGTTGATTCTCTGCTGGAATTATTATATCCTAAAGTGTCACAAATGTTACATAAGACAGAGAAGAAAGTTTATAGTGAGGATGTATTGATTATATTTGACTGTTACATGAGTGTGTGTAGGAATAGTAGTAACATAATGTTGAAAAACTGTGTTGACGGGTTGGTAAATTATGTGTTGGAGAACAGAGAAATCTTTACTCCAGTTCAGATGATAACTGTTTTGGACCACTTTAACACTGCAAGGAATAGGAATAAAATATTAGTGAAGGGTGAGTACTTGGAAATGAATGACCTGAGTGATGAATTGACAAAGTATTTTCTCAATCAATTGAGTTTACTGGAGTTTAATGAATTGTGTGAACTTTTATATTCTGTTTCACTGAATAATTACTTTAAACTGTACCATATCATGTCCTCTTTCCCACTTGGGTCTAACAATACCCTAACACCTGAGGAACAAAATTTAAAAGTTAAAGTCATGGAAATTGTCAAGAGAAGAATTATACACAGTTTGGACAACAATAATAATAGCATAATATACAACAAACACATATTAAACATTATGGTAACAAATATAAATATTAATAATCTTGTAGTTGTTTAAGGATAATGATATTAATGCCTTTTTCGGGTCTAATATTGATAATATTACTGATACGTTATCTGCAAATCAAATTATACAAATTATAAACAATCACAATCATAACAACTTAAACCATAAGGTAATCAACAAAAAATTAATAATTATTAGGTATTGGATGGAGTGTTGAACAAATTGGAAAATAAGTTATTGTCAATAGGGAAATTGGATGTATTAACAAACTTAGTAGAGAGAAATAAGTTAATAAAAGTAAACTCAACACTGACAAATAAACTATTTTCAATATTAACATATAAACTAATACATACCAAAAATGGGTATGTGCAGCTGTTACAAACCCTAGCATACCTGTCAAATGAAGTTGATCGATCCCTCATTAACATAGTAGTACAATATTATAACCGATACCTCGTCCATTTATCGGTCTAGTAAGTGTAAACTAATAGTTTTAATGTTAATTTAGTGATATTGAGCTTCTGTTACTGTGCATTAACAAGTATAACTTGGTGGATAATAATTTATTATCACTACTAAATCACGTTTATGATATTAACATTTCAAACACTCCAAATCAAGTAAATTTTACCCTAACCTATAACTTAACTTATTGCCTAAAACTAACTTAATTGTATTACCTAAAACTAACTTAATTGTATTACTTGACCATAATTTAATGTTTAGATATTGATAAATATATTGAGATATTTGAAGGATTTGAAAGTGAGACATGATCCACTGGTTAAAAAGTTTACCGACAAGTATGTTAAAATTATATGATAAAATTGTTCAGATTATTGAATAACTTCAAGAGTTCAAATTATGTAATTCAAGACCTGATAGCGCTGGTTGACACTTTATCAGCACTTTCAATACCTTACAATGATTTGTACATTTACCTGTTAAACTACCTCTCATCCAATGCTAGTAGTGGGAACTCATCTTACTCACAGTCTAACCGCTTTAACAATTTGGAAGTTAGAGATAAAGTTGATTTATTGTATTCAATTGCAAATTTTGGGATTGTAGATCAGAACTTGAAGAAATTGTATCTCTCAGTGATTGACCAGTTATATCCCATCACTCAAGATGGTGATGGTGCGAATGAGTCTGAAAAGGGAACTATGAATACTAAATCTACGTTTGATGAGCTTAAGGAGAATGATTTGTTGTTGAAGTTGTATGAAATACATATTGACTTGGTCTTGAATAATATTTACAATGAGGAAGTGGAGTCGTTAGGAAAGAGGCTGGAACAGGCTTCAAAAGCTTGGTTTACAAGACAAGAATTAAAGTCGCACAACTTCAAGAAATCAAATACATACATAACAGTAAAGGTATGACAACTATTAATTAGTAGTAATATTTACATAAATTTTCCATAATATTTACATAAATTTTGATAATATTTACATAAATTCCCTATAATTAGGATGGTTAATTATTGATTTTAGGAGGTGTTGGAGAAGTTGGGTGTGAAATTTGATTCTGGAGTTACTGAGATATACTTTTGCAATTTTGTGATTAAGGATAAAACAACCGTGATCCAAGTGGTACCAGTGGAAGATGAACTGAGGTTTTGGACCACAAACTTGGATTCAAGGAACTTAGTTGAGAATTCAAACCTTTACATGGGAAACTCGCAGAAATTAATCAAGAATCTGAAGCTTTCAGGATATCAAGTGGTTGAACTTTCACAGTCGAAGTGGGACTCAATGGACTCTGAGAGAACGGAATACCTTAAAAACTTGATAAAATAATCTAATATAAAATATACTTTACAATTTACATTAAACATTACAAACAGAGTAGGTGCCCAGGTGAATAGGGACAGTGAACTATAAGTACAATTAGGAAATAGACTGTTAATCTTATTCTAGAGGCCGTTTGAATGGCTTTTCATCAGAAGAGTCGAGTTCGTCGAGGTTCTCAGCAAGAAGGTCGTCAGTCCAACTGGGAGTGAGATGCCTGTACTTGTACTCCCAAGAGTCAACAATACGGCACACACGCCTGAGGTGAGGGTAATCTGAAGGTTTGAAAAACCTTGGGAGTTTCACAGGCTCATACTCCAAGTTCCGGACAGTGAAAAGTTTTCTGTAGGCGTTAAACAGTTTCCGGAAAACTGTGTAAGGCTGTTTTATAGGAATCTCACAAAGCCGTTGAAGTGTAAAGGGAGGTATATTAAAGCCCACAATATATAGTAAAGATTCGTATTTCATTTGTTTAAACTCTTCCTCAGACTCAATTTGGTTAATTTTTTTATCAGCTGGCCGGGATTCCTTAGGTTTATCAGATTCAGTGGATGAATCAGAAGGGTCACAAGAATCAGAACCAGCTGTGGAGGAGTTCTGGAGCGATGTAGAATTCTTATTTGACTGATAAAGTTCATCAAAAATTTTATTATATATTACAATTATTAGCATTTTCACGACCTTCCAAGGGAATCTGCACTTCCCAGTAGTTGCAATGTGCTGAATTAGAATATAACATTCCCTATTTAGCTTCACATTGCTTTCTATATCTTTGTATTGGATGAGAATATTTAATACGCCGTTAAGAATTTGCTTGTAGGCGGCACCTGGAACGCAACCTCCCTTTGAAGTGAATTCGTTTAGTAAATCGGACTTTAACTTCAAGAATTCCTCGTCAATCCCGATCTCGTCCAAAACTTTACAAACCTTAGAGGAATTCATCTCCAAAGGATCCAGATTTGGGATTCATTTAAACCATTTATATGAAACCATCAATGAAGTAGGTTGAGGTTTTGAGGTATATTTAAAAGAAAAAAAAGATGTACTGAACCAAAGTTAAAATATACATCTAAACCTAATTTATATGATTTTAAAGTAGGTTAACAAGGATATTTGTCAATTATGAAATTAAAATATTATTCAATAGTTTACTGCTGAAGATTTATTAACAAGTGTTAAAAATACAAATAATTAAGTGTGTATGATATATTAAAACAGAGAAAATTTAAGATTCTAAAAAATATATAAATAAATAAATACTAACAATGGAAGAATGGAGTAAATTGAGAATTGTAAGATCAAGTTGCAAAATAATGAGAAAATAAATGTAAATAATATTATTATTGCTAAAATAATTAAAATAATTACTTAATTTTAAGTATAAGAATTGTAAGTAGGATGAGGGATGGAATCCAAAAAGAATAGGAAAAGAATCATTGAAATAAGAAAAAAATAAATTTTTATTTATTTTAAAAAATATTTAATAATATTTTAACTGGAATAAATGATTAATGAAGTAGGAAGAAGGAAGAACAAAACTCAGTTGAATAACTAAATTAGAACTCAAGTAACAGGATGAATAATGGGAAGAATTTGTTTGAATTATATTTTTTAAATTTTAAAAAATAATAAAAAATTAAAAAAAATAGAAAAATAATTTTAATAATGAGTGTAATTCACATGAGAATCATGGGGAAATGAATCCAGTAATAAATGTAACTTTTAGTCCATATGTGACTGATATTTATATCGCAAATGTGAGAAAATAATTGAATAATTTTAAAATGCAGTTTGGATGGTAAAGGAGGACTGTTTAATCCTTTTTGATGAAAAAGAAGGTTATTGATATCACAGATGTATTAGAGGTTTATTTCTTTGGCCTATCGCTTCTGGTAGGTTCCGAGCAATTTTATACGCTCGTATCCCAAACTAAAGCCTCGCCTGAGTTTCAGTGGTATTTGTTCTTGGTGGTCGTATTTGGCACTCTGCTGGTTATTTTAATATTGCCTAATGACCATTTTGGTGATTTCATATACTTATCTCAACTCTACTATGTAGTTCCTTTGGTCATATTAGTTGTTTTTGTATGGGTTAAAGTAACATCAGTTCTAGTTACAACCTCTGTAACAATCGGAATATCAATCTTTACAACATTCCTAGTGATTGAGGCATGTGTTCACTACTCCTACAGCACTGAGTTAGTTCTTACATTCCTTGCTGGTCTATTATCAGCGAGGATATTACCGGGTTTGTGTTGGGTTTTAACTCAGGGTGAAGATAATGAGTCACAGTTTAGGAAAATGTGGTTAACACTTGCTGTGGCTCGGTTGTCATTCTGTTTGCTGTCACTAAGTATAATGGCAATGAAGGGAAAGTATCCAGTGTTGAAAACATTCAATTTTAGTAAATTAGATAACATTTATGGTAGTCTAGTCGAAGATTTTAAACAGCTGTATGAACATTATTCCAAAAGATTTAATTCCAGTAAATGTATTTCAGATAAGTGTAATTTCAATAAATGTACAAATTTTTGTTTAGAATTATCAATTGTGAGACATATTTTTCCCATTATTTGTTTTTATTTGTCATTCATTTTATTTTTGCCCTTGACTCCAGTCATTCAAGTATCTGGGGGCAAAAAAACATATTTTAATTATGCTCCACACATGATAACGTCTTTAACCAGAACTGATTCATTTTCTCACTTCTGTGGGTTTTGTGTTGGTATCATATATCCTGTTACTATCACACACAGGGGAACAGATTATTATTTCATGAATCTAATAGTTTATATCCCATATCTGATGATTGTTGGCTATTTGAGGTATTTTGGCAGGTCCTTTTCACAATACGGTATTTACTTGATAATAATGGTTTTGGCTTTTGGGTTGGGATATAATTGTTCATACAATTTGGGCGTTATTATAAACACCAATCTAATTCAGAATTGCGACAACAAAGGAACCCCTTTAAATTCTTGTTGTGGAGATAAATTTCTTACTGAATGCTATTGTAGGTATCCGGTAATCATTAATAAGACAAACAAGTGCTTTTATTCGCGTAGCAGTTTTTACACTTCAAGACCACATGCAGCTATTGTAGAAACAAATAAAGAAGAAGAGCTAATTATTAATATTCCTCCTTTAACCCAGTGCCGTCTTTTTAACAGATTTGCATGTTCTAAGTCATTCTCTGAAGGAAATAGTTTGGATTACTCTCCTTTAGAACCAAACGGGATCCTGTTGGTACAAAAAGATATTGGAACCAGCGTGAGTGAAATACGTAGACAGATAGGGTGTGAGGGAAATTGTTGTGCTGAACAATGCAAAAATGACAAGTGCGGTTTCTTTACATTGGCTGGAATATACGAAATAGAAACAGTTACAGCAACTACTTGTGATGAATGCCAGTTAACAGTAAGAATTGAGGCTAAAAATTGTAACCCTTGCACATCATGTGGAGGAGACACTGGAGGGTCTTGTACCTGCTCTAGTGGTACAGGTACAAATTGTTGTTGTATATGCGTTAAATGTTGTCCAGAAACAACTTGTGACAAGTGTGTTAAATTGTGTTGTTGTAAAAATTGCAAAAAAGATAAAATTAAAAACGGCGCCAGGGTCTTTATGTGTTATAAAAGTAATGGCGTCTATTGTGTTAGGGAGATTACTCCGAATAATAGGCCAAAATTTGACGAGAAATTAGATAAACAAAATGATTTTTATATTAAGAGTATGTTCATTTCAGATTGTTGCCATTCTGACATCCAAGTTGATTTACATTGCAAATTGAACAATAATTTCTTCAGGGTAACGGAGATAAAATATGCAAAGAAACCAACCATTCCAACCTCAATTTTACTTTGTAGAAAGGAATCAAAATGCTGTACACAACAAGCATCTCGTGCTGGTACTCAAACTTGTTGTTGTTCAAAACTTCCTATTCAAAGAGTATTAATTGGATATCCTGAAGAACAAATTTCTAAACCCTCTTGTCCTTGCCCAGAAACATGCAAGAATTGTCCTTGTTGCCAAAATAGTAACCAAGGTAAACAGTGTTGTTGTTGCACAGGTGCTGAACTTGAAATCTCGACAGAAAACTTATATGAAAAGAAAATGAAACCTATAAAATTAAAGCTGATAACTATTTTCTGGATATTATTTGCATTGATTTTAGCGGTGATGTACCTGGCGGCGTCCAAAGACAAAGTCGGTGATATCAAGTATTACAATTTCAACCCTGTAACATCCCATAAGATCATTACAAAAAACACTATAAAGAACAGTTTAAATACTGCTGATGAAGTAAAACGTAGAATAGATTGGTTTTTAATGACCTCAGGGTTGGACAACGATAGGTACAATGAAGACCTAAAACATATGCTTAAACTTTTTGACTGTACACTCGATCCTCGAGAGTTCACATTCCTCAAGCAGAACTTGGATGAAGTATCTTCTAACCTACTGAGAGATCCTCTCTTCATTCTTAGGGCTAAAATTGAGCTGGTTACATGGAGTTGCTGCTTAGGATTTGTGTATACCTACATCATTGAGATGTTTGTCAGAATTCAAGCTTATTTCATAAAATGGGAGCCATTGTGGAGAAGAGAATATTATAACTACAGGCAATTGATTTCAAAAAATATTAATAATATAACATATGGGTCGAAGTTTGCAGTGGCAGCCTCGAACGAGTTGGAAATTGGATTTAAAACCAGACTGTTAATTTCAAGGTCAAGGAAAGAAACATGGGCAAGTGCTTTTGACAAAGTAGAAAATTATTTGGATTTGTATGATAAGGAGATTGAGTTACCCGAAGAACAATTACCTAAAACAATAGAGGAAAGGCTTCAGTACTTTATCCGTATATGGGACGATAGAATAGTCCATTTGGAGGAATGGACGTCCTCAAGCACTAATGTATTCGACTGGGATACATTTTTGATCCAATATCCAGATATAAGGACCTGGGTAAATATGTTCTGGAGGTATATAAGACTTGTGTCTAAAGAATTTGATTTAAAACATAAGAAATTTAACAAAGGAATAGAAATATTTGAAAACTATAAAATCAATTAATAAAAATTTAAAATTAACTACACATTAAATAGTTGTATGTTATATAATATAAATAGGTAATGCTCAAATTAATATAAATTCTAAAAGAATAATAAGTTAGAAGTATAATTAATGATAAGTAAATGTGGAAGGATTTATATTTAGATCAATAGTAGTAAGCTAATGTGTTTAAAAACATTATAAAATTTAAATACAATTTTACGATCTATTATGTTGTGAGGTAAATATATTTTAAAATAAATTATAATTATACCATAAAATTCTAATAATAGAATAGGAATCCTACTCATGGGGACGCATGTACAAATTTCTATTATATTTCAATAAATATGAAGATTTTTTAATATTTAATGTTTGTAATATATTTTAAAATTTTTTAATAATGTAGTTTTAAATTTTATAACCTACTCAGTCATCTCCTAGGATGATAAAAAAGAGTATCGGTTTTTCATACGTTCTTGAGCCTTTTTTGGTCGGACTATCTTGCCTTATTGGCACTGATCAGTTCGAAATTTTATTTTACCATACTAAGGCCTCAAATAAATTCCAATACTACATACTAGGGATTACTGTAATCCTAACATTGATAGGATGTAGTATCATTAACTGCGAGAATAATTTTATTTTTAAAGTTTTCTACTTCTCATATACTATTCTTTTGGTTATAATTCATATGGCAAGGTCTCGGTTTGTTTATTCCATATTATTTGGGATTGTTTTCTTGGTTTTAGGCTACTTTTTACTTGAGTTAAAAACAGAAAATTTTGCCAATTATTTCATTTTACACGTTGGCGTATTGCATTTCTTGCTTGTTGTATTTGTTAAAGATCGAATTCACTCACCTTTTATCATAACATTACACACTATTTGCATAGGCTATTCAATGACACTCATTATAGTATACTCATGTTCATACTACTCTAAATACAAATCTGGGTTGTTGTGGTTCATTTGTGGTTTATTTTCAGCACGGTCATTCCCTCACCTTTTGATGAATTTCGTTGATAAAAATGAAGATCATCATATTCAAGTCCAGTCACTTTCTGAAAGTTTAGCCACATGGAGGTTTGTGTTTTGCCTCATAGCATTCCTCATGAAGCTCACTATGGGACAAGCCAAGTATGATCCCATTTCAAAGGGACCTATTGAATTATTTAAAGATATAACTAATAAATTCACAGAGGCAAGTAAAGAGTTTGAAAATTTCCCCAAAAGTTTGTTGGATGATTTTAAGTGTTTATTTGACCATGTAAAAAAGACAATGTATTTAGATTTTAGGGAAAATAAAGTAGATCTTTTTGATAAGATTTTAAGTTATTTAACTTTTTATTTAGGCAACGCTCTTCGTATAACTAGTTTCTTTTTTATGTTTTCAGCCGCAGTTATTTTAAAATCGGTACCACTTACCCATTTAATATATTTTCGTTATTCCGCCCACCAAAAATTAATTCTTGATAATATTAAGAGGGTTTGTCATTTAATGGGTTGTTGTTTTGGTGTTGCATATCCATTATCTGTGACATCAAATCATCGTAATTACTATATTGTCACATTTCTTGTCTATATTTTGGATATTACTCTTTCTTTTGCACTAGCTTATCTTGGGCATTATTTATCGTTGCACACTTTGTACACTTTGGTTTCTCTAGCAGGTTTCGCTCTGGGATATACATTTTCTTACTCATTAGGAGCATTCTCAAATAGTATATTAATTCAAACATGCTCTAAACAGGAGAGACTAACCATATTTCCTGAAAAATATGAAAACATTATACCTTGTTGTGGAGAAAAGTTCAATGATAAATGTTACTGTAGATATGAACGATTTGAACCACCAAAAGATCTTTTTCCTAAACCTTTTCTGTGCTCCAAATTCATTATGGAATGTAAATATTTGGAATATGATCCCAGTGGAAATTGTGCAATAATAATTTGTGTTAATGACTCCAACATAACCCAATTGTCCCAAACACCCTGCAGTGAGCAGTGTTGTAATAATAATAATTGTAAGTGCCTGAGGTTGCTTGGAATATACACACTTGACGCTGTTACAACTAGTGTGTGTGGTAATTGCCAACTAACTGTAAGACTTGAAGGTGTATGTTCTGATGGAAATGGGAAATGCTCATTGTGTACATCATCATCATCGGGCGAATCCTCCGTATGTAATGGTGAAAAGTGTTGTTTATGTGTAAAATGTTGCACTGAGAAAACAGTAACTTGCTCTTGCTGTACTAATTGTGATCAAGGAAATTGTTGTTGTATAAAATTTTGTTGTTGTGGAGACAAATGCCCAACTTGCCAAACTAATTGTCATTGCAAAATAACAACAAAGTGCCAACCTAATGGTGGTACTAGTGATAGTGATAGTGAAAAGATTAAAGAAAAAGAATACAAAGTCCCAATATTTCGTACTAGACTTTTTATATATTTTAAAAATGGGACCGAGGGAAGTTGTTTAAGGGAGATAAAACCAAATACCGTTGATTTTGATGGTCAGTTGGAGAAAGGCGAGAAATGCGATAAATCCGAGATTTTTGATATACAAGGAATAACATTACTTGATTGTTGCCACGCTTCTATGAGAATTGACTTGCACTGTTCATTGAGAAATAACTATTATAGACTAAATGGAGTTAATTATCCGAAGAAATTTGCTGAACCAAACTCGTTGTGCTTATTTAGCAAACTAAAAGTCTGTTGTGATAAAACCCCGACTCAGCAATGTTGTTGTCCATACCGAAAACTGACAAAGGTTTTTATATCACGTGATCCAGAAGAAAAACCTAAATGTAATCATTCAGATTCAAATTCTGGGTCTACCACTAACTGCCAAAATTGTAAGTCGATGTGCGAATTAACATTAGATAAGACTAGTTCATTCGTTAAGAAAGTTAACAAGTTTAGGGTTAAGTTGATTGTTTTATCGTTTATTATATTTGGCTTTGTATACTTTATTACACAGCTGTTTATAACGATAACCAGATATAGAAATCGTCCAAAATTCTTTGATCCCAGAGCCACTTATGATCAAGTAGACAAATTGATAAAAAACAAAAAGTTTAACTCAGTAGACCAAGTGAGTGAAAGATTAACTTCCTTAATCAATTTGAACAGATTAGTTGAAAATGCCAATGCTGAAAAGATAACTCATTTGAAAAAAATGAGTGAAGCATTAAGTAGATATATGAATGAAGTGGAACACCTAAGAGTGGTCAGGAACATGGAAGACAAGGCGTCAAAATTCCCGCCCAAATCAAATAGACAAGATCTCAGAAATCTGGATGAAAAACTAATTGTGTGGAGTCACTGGGTAGGATTTTTTTATGCTTATGCATTTCCATTGTACGTTTACATTCAAAGGTTCTTCTTTAAATGGGAAGTTATGTGGAATGTTGAACATGAAAATTATATCAGATTTATTAAACCTAAGCTTAACAAAATATCACATACATCGAGGTACTCACTGACGCTACTGAGTGTCCTGACGCATACAGATAAGTTAGTCAGATCAATAGGTATAACCAGAACACATTCCTGGATTACTCTTAAAGAGGAACTCAATTCACTCACAAAACTTGATCAAATTGAGAAGAAACTGGACAGACAAGCACTTCCAGCAAGTATCGGAGAAAGACTCGAATATTTTATAACTACGTGGACACATAGAAGAAGATATTTGGGGAATTGGATTGTTAATAAAACTAACGTGTTTGATTGGGAAGGATTCAGAGTAGATTATGAAGAAATAGAAGACTGGATTGAGATTGTTTCACCGTACCTGAAGCTTGGGAATGACTTTGTCAACATCCCGCTTAAGGAATTGAACGAAGGGATAGAACAATGATTAAATAATTTAATCAGATAATCTGATTTCAAAATTGTTTACACATTAAGTAATTGAACTATTTACAATGTAAATGTTCCATAATGAAATGGTTAACAAATACTTCAGGTTTAAGATGAATTTAAAAGATAAATAATTATGGAACTTGAATAAGAAAAAAATAATAAAATATAATAATTAAACAGGGTAAAATAACAACTTAATTGTATCAATGTTAGGGTGTGATGGTGTTTGTTTATGTACCCGTTTATATTAGAATAGTATTTAATGTTTTTTAATTTTAATCAAAATTTAAATATAACTAATTAAATTATTTTTTAATCATTCTAATAAATCTGGCCAGACTCTGGATTTTACTATCTAGTCAATGACGGTCTACACACCTTTTTACACACTTTATTCACAATTTTACTGGACAAAACATCTTAAACCTTATAAAATCAAAAAATACCCTTTAAGATAAGATCAAAGATGGGATAACATATTGGTTTAACGCATACTTATTGGTATTTTATCGCAAATTTTATCACGGTATAGCAATTTCTGATAAGAAATGTATATTACTATTAATTTTTAATCGATTATTGTTGGATATTACCTACAAACATAAGTATTCCTGATTAAAATGAGTTCATTAAGGACTTGTTTACTAAGGTTTAATATTTTAAGTTCCCTGTCGTATTATAACCCTTCACAAAGATTTTATAAGCTGAAAATAGGAATTTCTAAGACCAAAATGATGATTTGGATCAATTTAAGTTCAGTTACTTAGGAAAGTTCTCTAAAAGGGATATTTCTTTCCTGAAATATAAATATAGTAGAATAAAGAGGTAATATGTGAATATTATAGTAACTCAATAATATTCATATAAATATACTTAATATGAATAGTAAGGAAATCTCCCGTTGTCAGAACAAGTGTTTGAGAAGAAACCATCAGATGGGGAAGCATGTACTGTTTTCATGCTTATTACTGTTAATAAACACAAATGTAGAAATTATTCCTAATGAACTCTTTATAAAAATTTTAAAATGTAGTTAATATTCCTAATGAATAGTTTGCAAAATTTTCAAA